>NW_009952719.1:937844-961245 GCF_000747805.2 Chaetura pelagica
TCCCAGAGGGGGATTTGGGGGCGGCCGAAGCTGCCGAGCTGGGTTGAGGCCTCTGGGGTGCGGGTCCCCGAGCTGTGACACCCGCTTGGGGACAAGGTGTGTGTGTGTGGGGGGGGTTGTTTTCCTCAGGGTGACATCCCTGGGTTCCCAGGCCTCTCCCCGCGGTGCTGGAGGAGTTCTTGGGGTTTGGTGCTGGAGTGGGTGAGGGAACGGTTCTGCTGCTTGTGGATCGCGGCCCTGCGGTGTGTCTGTGCTTGGGGAGCTGGTTCTGCAGGCTCAGGGGGTCTCTGCTCTGGTGGTGGTTGTTTGTCTGCCTCTGGAGAGCGCTGCAAAGTGTGTCTCCCTGAATCCAGGGCCTGTAGGGGCTCCAGGAAAGCTGGGGAGGGACTTGGGACAAGGGCAGGGAGGGAGAGGACAAGGGGGAAGGGAGGAAAACTGGAAGAGGGAGATTGAGGTGAGAGATGAGGAGGGAATTGTGGAGTGTGAGGGTGGTGAGAGCCTGGCCCAGGTTGCCCAGGGAAGCTGTGGCTGCCCCATCCCTGGCAGTGTTGAAGGGCAGGTTGATGGGGCTTGGAGCAGCCTGGGCTGGTGGGAGGTGTCCCTGCCCATGCAGGGGGTTGGATCTGGATGATGTTTCAGGTCCCTTCCAACCCAAACCATCCCATGTGAGTTGCTCCTTGTGCTGTCAGTAGGAAAACACACAGGAATGTGCCCCTTGCAGCTCATCCTGCCCCTGCACAGACAACATGCACGGGGAGTGTGTCATGTTCTCTTTCTGTGCTCTGTTAGCCCTTGCTCTCTCCAGCAGTTGCAGTGATTCAGAGAAGCCACAACAGAACAACAGATGTTGTGAAACGTGAGCAGGGAGGTGGGAAAGGGGACTGTCCCACCCTGGGCACGTCTGGCAAAGGCAGTGGCCTGAAAAAGTGAAGCTTGGGAAGGAAAATGCTCTTGGTTCAAAGCTGATCCATGTGAATGTCACCAGGGTTTGGTCTCACTTCTGGATTGCTCTGACACTTCAGCTGAAAACACTTCTTTTTTTTGCCTCAAAGTGTGTGTTAAGGTGTGAAACTTCCAGCTGATACTTGCTGAGCAGGTAAAGGGAAATGGAGTGGATAGAAAAGCCATGGGAAGGGCAGAAAGCTTTACACGGGGGGGAATTCCAGAATTTCCAGACCAGGAGTCCTCAGTGTGCACTGTAAAGTCATTCTTGCAGTACTGAGCTCCAGAATCCCTCTGGAATGAGGAATTTCAGCCTGAAGCTGTCAGTGTGGATTGTTGCTGGAACATGGGGAATGTTTTAGGATAAATGGAAATGCCCTGTTCCTGGCACAGGTTTCAGTCTGAGGATTTGTTGTTTTGGCTCTAGAGGGTCTAGTGACATGAAGTGGAGTCTGAGCTGTGAACCAAGGTGTTGAGGACTGAATGATCTCTGGGTTTTTTAAAGTCAGACCCTTCAGTGCCTCTTTGGGACATGTGGGCTTTATATATAAATATGAAAGTTGTAACAGGCTTTAGTCAACTTCTTATTATAGCAAAGTCCTCTGGGATAGAGCTGTTCTAGGTAGGGTGTTCAAGAAGTAGAGCTTGTTGCAGGTGATTCTCAGCAAAGGGAGCTTTTGTGCAGGAAGACAGGCTGGGAGAGTTGGGGTGTTCAGCCTGGAGAAGAGAAGGCTCCAGGGAGACCTTAGAGCAGCTCCCAGTGCCTGAAGGGGCTCCAGGAAAGCTGGGGAGGGACTTGGGACAAGGGCAGGGAGGGAGAGGACAAGGGAGAAGGGATGAAAACTGGAAGAGGGAGATGGAGGTGAGAGATGAGGAGGGAATTGTGGAGTGTGAGGGTGGTGAGAGCCTAGCCTAGGTTGCCCAGGGAAGCTGTGGCTGCCCCATCCCTGGCAGTGTTGAAGGGCAGGTTGATGGGGCTTGGAGCAGCCTGGGCTGGTGGGAGGTGTCCCTGCCCATGCAGGGGGTTGGATCTGGATGATCTTGAAGGTCCTTCCAACCCAAACCAGTCTGTGACTGTATGATTTTATCTCTCCTGGCCTGCAAAAACTCTCAAGGAAAGTTCCTGCATCACTTTCAGCATGTGTGACCCCACCATGAAGTTAGAACCATGGATTTCCAGCAGAAGTCCTGCAGGTTCAGATTCTGGGTTTGTGAGCTGGGCTGGGAATGTTTCGACTCAGTACTTGGTGAAAACCCTGCTCCAGCCTGAGCACTGTAGGAAACCTGCAGCTGTTCCCTGCAGGTGTTTTTAGAACAGGCAGATGTGGCTCTCTCCTCTGTGTCTGTAGTGGGTTAAAAGCCCTCAGTGAAACCCAGGAAGAACATGGTTCTCTTTCTTTGTGTATGTATCAAACTTTCATAATCCAGAAAACCACAAACTGCCAAGTTCACAGCACGTGCAGGGAGGCAGGAAAGATGAGCTTGTTTCCACCACCACAGAATGCAAACCATGGTGGTATCTTGGTGCCAAGTGTCCTTCCAGCTGACACTCAGTATCTTTCTAGGCAGGTCACAGGCTCCAGATGTGGTGAGTCATTGTTCCTTTGCTGTTCTGTGGCAAGTGTAGATAGGAAGGGCCTGTTTATCTTCTAGATACACTGAGCTGCTGCAGAATTGATTTGGCAAAACTTGCTTTTTGGACTGGCCAAAAATGTGTTGCAGGAGGTTGGGTGACACAGCATTTGTGTTCTAATCAGCAGCTGCTCCATGACTGGAGGACTCAAGTTCTTTGCAGATGTCTGAGGAGAAATGATGATCCTCCTTTGGAGCCTGAGCTTGCTTTGAATGAGCTGCTGCTGCCAGTGAAGGGGAGAGCCCTGAGATATCCTGGCTGGGCTTGTTGTCAAACTGGAGTATTTCTTTTTCCTTTTCTTCTTTTTCCCCATCCAAAAAATCTGCTCTTGACTAGTCCTGAGTTAGAGAAAAGGGAGGTCTTGGAACCGTCTTTTCTCATCAACAGCTGTTTGCTCTTTCCAGTCCTTGCTGCCCTGGAAATGTGTCTGGGAACATCTCTGAATATCTCTTAGTCCTCTTAAGAGGCACAGAAGTAATCATGGCAGCCTGGGGCATGTTTGAAACTGTCCTGGAAGAGCATGTGGAGCAAGAAGGTTTTCTGTTTGGTCTGTACTGTGTCCAGTTCTGGAGCCCTCAGCACAGGAAGGACATGGAGATCTTGGAGAGAGTCCAGAGGAGGCCACGGAGATGATGGGAGGACTGGAGCAGCTCTGCTCTGGAGCCAGGCTGGGAGAGTTGGGGTGTTCAGCCTGGAGAAGAGAAGGCTCCAGGGAGACCTTGGAGCACCTTCCAGTGCCTGAAGGGGCTCCAGGAAAGCTGGGGAGGGACTTGGGACAAGGGCAGGGAGGGAGAGGACAAGGGGGATGAATTAAAACTGGAAGAGAGACATGGAGGTGAGACATGAGGAGGAAATTCTTGAGTGTGAGAATCACCATTCTGTGTCATTTCTCTTTTGTTTATATGCTCTGTTTTTTCTCTGCATTGTCTAGAAGTCCAAGAAGGGAGCATGGACCAGCCCAGTGGAAGGAGTTTCATGCAAGTTCTTTGTGAGAAATACAGCCCTGAGAACTTCCCGTATCGCCGTGGGCCTGGCATGGGGGTGCATGTCCCAGCAACTCCACAGGGCTCACCCATGAAAGGTAGGCTTCTGGTCTGCATGAGCATCTGTGGGCTTCTGGGTGGGATCCCTGGGGTTCTGGGTGGGTTTGGTTTCTTGGTTGATCTTAGTTGTGTTGGAAAAGTTGCCTTGATTTGACAAGGAAAGGAAACATCAAGAGTGTGGGCAGCAGGTCAGGGAGGTTCTCCTGACCCTGCTGTTCTGTCCTGCTGAGGCACCACCTGGAGCTCTGTGAGCAGTTCTGGGCTCCCCAGTTCAGGAAGGACAAGGAGCTACTGGAGAGAGTCCAGCACATTTCAAACCAAGCAATGAATCCTTTATTCTGCAGAGAGGCTTTTTTTTTTTTTTTGTGACAAGTGACACCAATGAACCTGTGGTTTCCTTTGGCTCTGTCCTCAGAGCATCAGATGCTCTTTGACAGTCCCTGTGCTGACCTAGTGGAGAAGTCCCCTCTCTCCTCTGCTTCTGACCTGACTGCCTTGAGGGAGTCTCAGATGTGTGTCTCACACACTGTGCTGCTCATCAATGTCCTTGAGCCTCCTAGACTGCTCAGTCTGTGTTATTTCCTCCTGCTCTTTCATCTGAATCAATTGGACACCCTTTAGTCTTCCCTCACACTCTGATTTGGTTCTTGATTTGTACAGATGAGCCTGAACTGAACATTTATCCCATCAGAACTGCCCCTTCTTTGTCTAGCCTCTTGCCCATCTTGATCTGGAAGTGCAGTTTGAATTCCTGTCAGGTCAATTTGTATCATCACCAGGCCTAAGAGGGATGACAGCCATGGAATTGAGCTGGGTGAAGTTAACAGTAACTGAGTTTGGCAGAGGAATGAAGAAAAGGGCCCGAGTTCAGCTGGGGAGAAAACATTCAGTGTGTCACTCAAAATTAACACACAGGAAATGGTCCTGGTGGTGGCATGTTCAGTCAGTGGCCTCTCCCCTGTGTGCCAGCACCTCAGCTCTCTGGGTACTGGGAAGAGGACAATGTTTGTAAGTGTTAAATCATGACTGAGCCACGACTTACACCTGCATCCTGGCTAATTCCAAGCTCTGTACAGCACTGTCCTTGACAGGAGCCAAACCCCAAAGAAGCAGGGAACTTGAAGACTCAGCTCCCTCCAGGTGGAATCCCTTTCTAGTCATGGAGCTGTTGAGTATGAAGGAGAGAGGAAAAGGGACAGATTTCAATCCTCCCCAGAGGTGGGAGAGCCTTGTTGGGTACCAGTGCAAGGCTGAAGGTTTGCTTTGCCTAGGTGTGGATTTCTTGTGTTGAGCTGGTTTCCTGTTCCAAAGCTTTTAACTTTGTCACGTGTTGCCCTCAGCTATTCAGGCTGTGATTGGGATCCAGGTCCTTGTCTGTGAAGCAGCTGCAGGAACATTTCCCTGCATGGGAAGGAACTAGGGCAAAACTAAAGCAGAAATGTAAAAAGGCAGAGACTGAAGGTTTTTTGCCAGGATGTCAGAATGCTTAGTGTTCTACATGGTTGAGAAGGAAAACTAAGTTTAAATACATCTTTGTGGTTCTTAACCCCAAGTGGGCTAAGCTGGAGAGGCTGAGGAGTCTGACTCTGGGGTCCACCTAGTCCTGTATCCTATCTGCAGGAGCAGATGCCTGGGGAAGAGCACAAGTCCTGGCAAGAGCTGATATGGAACATGCTACAAACCACAGAGGACTGGCCTTTCCTTGCTGTGGTGGGGACAGAAATGTCTGTAGCAGCTGAGAGGCACTGACACCGAGTGGCACTTGGTGCTTAGACACAAGAGGACTTCTTAACTGATGTTGGACACTTATCATAAAACCTACCTTTATCCCGAGATCCTGAAACACGTGTCAGTTGTGGAATCCCTGGTAGATCTTCTGCTGGATGCTGTGTTTTTTGTGCTTGTTGTGACCTTAAGTGACCTCTCCCTGCTGACCAAAGGGCACCATTTCTCTCCCCATTTCAGACCGCCTCAACCTCCCGAGCGTGCTGGTGCTGAACAGCTGTGGCATCACCTGTGCAGGGGATGAGAATGAAATTGCTGCCTTCTGTGCCCACGTCTCTGAGCTGGACCTTTCTGACAACAAACTGGAAGACTGGCATGAGGTAAAGTGGTGACACGTGCATCTTTCTGTGGAACTTGGATGACTGTTACTGCCACTGCTCAGGTTGTAAGAGGACTTTGTTTACCTGAGCAGATATTATTCCACTTTTGGGGCTTCTTTCTCACTTTTGAGGCTGGTGATTATTTACTTTGACAGCAACTGAGTGAGAAACATGCTGAATTTAACCTGTTTGGGCACTTCCCATACTTCCTGACTTACCATCTTGACCTGTGGGTGACAAATACATATGTTTTTTTATCATGCAAAGCACCAGAACTGACTTTACTAACATGAAGAGGTGAATGAGCAGTCCTGGTTTTAACAGTAGGGACTGAGGAAGTCCAAGTAATGGAAGTTGATTCCCAGCTTTCCCCCTGATCCTATGATGCTGGGTGTTTGTTCTCCAGTTGTTTTTGTTCCCTGTGTGCAAAGCAGGTTTAATAACATTTACTTCAAAGGATATTTCTGAGGCCTCATTAACTAATGCAAAATGCTATTGTAAAATCCTCTGAAGTGCCTGGATGAAACATGTTAGATAAATACAGGGTGTTATAACAATCACAGTCATTTCAAGTGCTGTTAAACAGTTCCTCACTGGCTTGTGCTCTGCTTTTATATTCATGTTTCTTGTTGGAAATACATGGAGAAGAGCAGCTCCTATGTCTGGAAACAGGGAGGCAATGCAGAAATATCCCAATTCTGGCATGGGGGCTGCAAAGTCAGATGTGGGGTGGGTTTCCCTGTCCCTCTTACTTCCTTGCTAGCCTGGAAGCTGTTAGCTGAGGGGGTGGGAGAGAGATCTTAGGCTTCTCTGTTGAGATATTAGAGCCAGGGAAGATGTTCATGTAGGGAGGGCTTGTCTTGCCTCTCCCCTCCCTGTCCTGCCTCCCAGTGGGGCTGACCTCACATCTGGTGAGCAGCTGGGAGAGCTGCACATCCACTCCTCACCTGCCAGCCTTGCTGTGTGTTCAGGCTCTCCTGGACAACACCATTTGCCACCTGCTGCAGGAGCCACAGAGAAGCAGGAAAGGAAAAGGTTTCTGGGTACTTTGGCCCTTCCTCTGAGGTGGGATTAAGTTTTCATAGCCCATCCACAAGGGATAAACATCCACCCAACTATTCAAACTGCCAGTGATGAGGGTTGCAGATCCCTGGCTTGCCTGTTCCTGTGCTTACCTAATAACCTCATAGTCTACATTAAGTCTCCTGTGCTGCACTTGCAGCCAGTTACTCCCTGCCCTGTTCCCAGCAGGCCTGGAGGAGTGTTCATCACTGTTCTTTACACCACAGCCTTTTGTACCCAAGCAGAGGAGCTTTCATGTCTCCTTTTCTTCTTTTAGTGTAATACTGAAAAAATCCAGTCCTTCCAACTGCTCATCCCAGGCCACTCTTTCTAAATCCTGTGTTGCTTTTGTTGCTCTGATGTCATTCTGGTTTGTCCCCTTCATTCCTAGGACACAGTGCCCAAAACATGACATCACCCAAGATGAGGTGTGAGGTGAGGCAGACTAATTACCTCCTTGAATTCCACCTCTGCATGGGAATTGCCCTTTGCTGGCAACTGGGCCCTGTTATTGACCCATGCACGTCATGCTCTGTCCCATCCCAGCAGCCCTGTGGAGCAGAGCTCTCTAGCCAGGGGTTCTCTGACTCATCCTTGTTTCCTGGATGAGTGTCTTGAGTGTTAGTACTTGAACTATCCTTGAGCTGAACTTACATCTTAGGGGTTTCAGATGCTTTGGCCTCAAGCCCAGTCCTGCAATGTGATGGCAGCTTTTCCCAGCTTAATAACCCCCATGGATGCCCCATCCAACTTGCCCTTCAACACGGCCAGGGATGGGGCAGCCACAGCTTCCCCGGGCAACCTGGGCCAGGCTCTCCCCACCCTCACACTCCACAATTTCCTCCTCATGTCTCACCTCAGTCTCCCTCTTCCAGTTTTCATCCATTATCCCACACTCCAGAGCTGTACAATCATCCCTCTGATTTTTCTTTGTCTTTCTTGATCTGTCCTCCCTACCTCTCAGCTGTTTTGCCCTCAGATGCACATCTCTACACACAAAAAGACAAAGTAGCCCCAAGCAGAGTTGCCTGAACCTTGGGATTGATTATAAGAAAGCTGCTGTTTTCAGAGGAGTGGAATCAAACAAGAAATTCTCTCTGTGTGTACAGTCAGCTTCCAGCTGTTTTTACACTGGGCAAAATGGCAAGCTCTGTGGCTAGTGGGGAACAGTGGGAAGCTGGGCAAGTGCTCAGATTGTTGGAGATGTGCCCATGGCCTCCTTGCTAGAAGAGAGGGGTGCCATGGGACCTGCCCTCTGCCTGGCATTGAGGTGACCTCTCCCAAGACGCTGACCTTCCCTTATCAAGCTGCCTGGAGAGTGTAATTAGATCAACTGTTGAGGTGAATGAGCAATTAACTGATCAATCTAGATCAGTGCATAACTGGACTACAAATTACAGGGAGTTATCCAGAAGCCTTGGGTTTTTTTCCCCATATCATTTCTTTGGCTTGTGGGAATTCCAAAGAGCTCCTTTCTAGGAGCTGGGATACCATTGCCTGAGGTCTGATTATTGCCTGATACACTTTTCTTTCTCTCTCTCTCTCTCTTTTTATGTTTTTTTTGTCCCCTCCCCACTTAGGTCAGTAAAATTGTGTCCAACGTTCCCCACTTGGAGTTTCTAAACTTGAGTTCCAACCCTCTCAGTTTGTCCGTTCTAGAGAGAAGTTGCGCCGGGTCTTTCGCTGGTGTCCGCAAACTTGTGCTCAACAACAGCAAAGCTTCCTGGGAAACAGTCCACACCATCCTGCAGGAATTACCAGAGTAAGCATGGGGAGCTGCTGGGAGCAGAAAGGGGTGCTGGGTGCACGCAGCTCAAGGCTGGATCCCATCACTTGGGGAGGGAGGACAGGGGTGTGAGGACACGACCACGGTTGGTGGAGGAAAAGGGATGTTCTTTTTGCTTCTGGGAGCTTGGCCAGGTGGATGCTTCACACTGGCTCCAAAGCTCAGCTTGCATGAGGCTTCAAAACCTGAGGCTCCTCATCCAAATCTAAATACCAGAGGTGGATGATGGGCTGCAAAACCCGAGGCTCCTCATCCAAATCTAAATACCAAAGGTGGATAATGATGGATAATCACCTCGAGGATGTCAGGAGGTGACACCTGAGTCACTGCAGAATGAATGGTGCGCTGCATACCTGTGCTAATAGCTTTTGAATGGGATAGAATTCTGAGGGTCTGGCCTCTTGTCAAGTAATATTTCATCCTGCTTTTCTGTGCAGTAGTGTTGATTTCTGTGGCTTGGCCACAGTCCACCTTGGCACTGGCATTCTGCTTTCCCGCATGTCCTCGGTGGCTTCATTTTGATTTGCTTGGTAAGCAGGGATGGGGACAGCAGAATATCCTGTGTGGCCAAATCGTGCTTCCCTGGGGTTGGGGGAGCTGTGGGACCTCTTCTTTCTTTAATGGGGGTGTTTGGCAGAACCAGTGAAGCAGGTCAAAAAAGGGTCATCTGTGTTGTACAAAAGCACCTTTTGAAATGAAGTGGTGAGTATGGAGAGCAGGTGCCAGTCACCATTGGAGGTGGGTTGGTGGCTTCTTGGCCCAAATGTGGAATACCATGCCAAGCAATCTGTTAACCCAGCTAATGCAGGGAGGCTGGGGCCACCACTTTGAGTTATTTTTCATCTGTGGATGAAGTTTATGGATCGGGAGCATAGTGGAGATGCTCCATTTGGAGTGCTCGAAGGTCTTCTCTGTGCCAAGGTTTCAAATCACACAAAAGCTGTTAACAGAAGATCGTGTTAAAATCTCATCTGCATCTCCCTGTACCTGAGATGGCAGCTGTTTCTGAGGTTTGGTGAGATGTTGAGGTGGCCTTTTCTTTCCCTGTGCAGCTTGGAGGAGCTCTTCCTGTGCCTTAATGACTATGAAACAGTGTCTTGTTCTCCAGTTTGCTGCCAGTCTCTCAAATTACTCCACATAACTGACAATAATCTTCAAGACTGGACTGAAATTCGAAAATTGGGAATTATGTTTCCATCACTGGACACCCTTATTCTGGCCAACAACAACCTCACGACCATCGAAGAGTCAGAAGATTCCCTGGCAAGGCTGTTCCCCAACCTGCGATCCATCAATTTGCACAAGTCAGGTGAGGGCCCGGGGAGCAGTTTTGCTTTTTGTCCTCGCCATGAGGGGCAGCACAAGTGAAAAACACACTTGCTTGGTGCCCTTTGGGCTTGGTACCCCTCTGGGGTTGCTGCTTCTTAGGCTGGTGGTAGCAGTGAGCAGCCTGCAGTCAGCATTGCTTCCTGTCCAGTACGGGAGAGGCAGAAGTGCTGAGCAAGAGCCTGAACCTTTGGGATGGTTCTGTTGCTGTAGCAGAGGTGGAAAAGCCCAGATTGTTCCAGCCTATCCTGACGTCTTGGCAGAATCAAAAAGCTGTTGGGAAATGCAGTCCTGACAGAGCCTGAATCCAGTTGCCTAACAGTTCTCATGCAGGGCCAGGCAAGCAGGTGTACTGAGGTGTACCTGGAGAATGGAGCTTTAGGGGAGGAGAACGGGCAAGAAATCAACTTGTAGGCTCTACCTGCTGCTTTTGCTAGTCAGTCCTTACCTAAAAGATGTATCAGAATAGTATGGAGTGGCAGTTACTCAAAGTGAGCTGGAAAAGGTTTTCTCCATTAGCAGTTTCCCTCTGTTTCCTCTCTCTGCCTCAGGTGCTTCTGGCTGGAGAAGGAGAGACAAATTTCTGACAGCAGTGGGGATGAAACAATCCCTCTTTCCTTTTATTCCCTGTTTCATCTTGGGTAAAATGAGCTGATGTGTAGGTATGTGGTGTGTAAGGCTGAGCACTCCCCAGCAAAAGCTGTCATCTCTGCTCAGTTATTAGAAGCTCACCTAAAGTTGTGCTTGAGGCTGGTATTACACTTCAGCCCCAGAGAATTTCCAGCCAACACTTCAGAAAGGAAAAGAAGCACCTAGCACATTAGGAAGGGCACCCTGTGCTCAGATAGAGGGAGCTCCTCAGGTTTGGAGTGTGTTTGGGAGGTAACATGGACACCACAGGTTTCTCTGCAGGAGATGATCCATCATCATCTTCTGGTCTTTACAGCTCTACGTGCTGTGCCAGCAGTAGTTAAGTGTTAGCCAAGGCAGAAGTTACTTTATGAACATGCTCTGCAGTGTAAGCATCAAGGAATCCATATAATAAAAGCTTAAAGCTAACTAGAGGAAGGGAGAAGCTTGTTAAACTGGATTTGGAAGCAGAGTCTTACTGAGTAGCAGCTTCTCAGTAAGTGCTCCTGTGGTAAATCCTTCTGCAATGTTGGTGCCAGGTATTTAAGATGCTGGTTTGCATGTTGATGTTTTGGGAGCTGAAAGCCAAACAGAAATCCCAAGGACCACGTTCAGCTTCTTTAGGTTTGTTTTTTTTTTCAGGGAAAGCTGCTGCATACCAAAACCCTCTCACTGTAAAGACTCCAAACACTTTTTGCAGTCCACTTCTACTCAATTAATTTGTAAATGTGGCTGGTAGTGATACCCAGAGGGTGGCTTTAGGCATAGGGGACCTTGGCAGAGATGTTAAAAGCTCTCTTTGGAAAGGCAGCTCTCTCTGCCTGCCACACACACTGTGGTATTTGGAGGAGTTTTGTTTCTGCTCTGCAAGGAGCCCCTCTTTCTGTCTTGTGGCTGTGAACGTGTCTCCAGAGCAGAGCTGCTCCAGCCTCTGAGTATCAAATACTGTTCAGAGAAACCAGTTTTCTAACTCATGTTGCTAGTACAAGCTTCTGGAACTGTCCTGGGAAAAGCATCATGGTAAACATTTCTGGAATCATAGTCAAGGGAAGTGCAGATGGGTAGTATTGATCCCTCCACATAACCAGGCCTGCACTATTGCTTGGTCCTCAACTGTTGTATTTTACCCTCTCTGCCTGCCTTGTTATCCCAAGTGTCAGGTCTTGAGGGGGCTGAGATGGAGTTAAAGACTTTTTCATTAAATGGCTGGGTGGCTTCTGGGACTGTTTTACTGTTGGGTCGTGAGCAGAAATGGGACCCAAGGTGGTCATGTGTGCAAGGTAGAGCTATTTGATGGCAATTTAGTGAAGCCTAGAATGACAGAAGTCCTGATGACTTGGAATAGTGCTTCAGGCAACATCCCTTTATAGATGCAGCCATCATAACTGGTGCTAGTTAGTCCTCAGCAGTGAGGCCAAAGACTGAACGGTCCATAAAAACCTCAGCTCCCTGGAGATCATCCTTGTACACTTGCAAAACAGCAGGAGAGAGTTTAAACTACTCTGTCTTGTAAGCAAAAGAGGGGGATTTTCTGTAGGACATGGTGAGCAAAAAGCCAGCTTCTCAAAGAAACAGCAGCTGTCTTTGGCTGCACCTAGTTTTCTTCACTATATGATGTGTTATCTCTGTTTGTTGAAGCAAGTCTTCTCTTTTGAGCAGGTCTGCATTGCTGGGAAGACATTGACAAGTTGAATTCTTTTCCCAAGCTTGAGGAAGTGAAATTGCTAGGAATCCCTTTGCTGCAGTCCTACACCACTGAGGAACGCAGGAAGCTGCTAATAGCCAGGTCTGCTGATGGTTGATTCTGCTCAGAAGAAGCATCACATGGCTGGGAATGGCTGGGAATGGGGAATTGGAAGTAGAGGCTGTTGGGAAATGAGGTGTTTTTTTAATTAATTCACTGCTCAGAAAGAGTTGAGGGTTTTTTGGTTGTGTGGGAAATTGGAAGCAGTGGAAATGTTCAGTCCAACTTCTTTATTTCTCAGCTGATGTTTTGAGTCTTGTATGTGTGCACATGGAGCTGGTCTGTGGGGAAATGAGAAGTCAGGGAATGGTTTGGGCTGGAAGGGACCTTCAAGATCATCCAGTTCCAACCCCCTGCATGGGCAGGGACACCTCCCACCATCCCAGGTTGCTCCAAACCCCATCCAACCTGCCCTTCAACACTGCCAGGGATGGGGCAGCCACAGCTTCCCTGGGCAACCTGGGCCAGGCTCTCACCACCCTCACACTCCACAATTCCCTCCTCATGTCTCACCTCAATCTCCCTCTTCAACTTTTCATCCATCCCCCCTTGTCCTCTCCCTCCCTGCCTTTGTCCCAGGTCCCTCCCCAGCTTTCCTGTAGCCCCTTCAGGCACTGGAAGGTGCTCAAAAGTCTCCCTGGAGCCTTCTCTTCTCCAGGCTGAATAGTCCCAAAATTGCTTTTGAAGAAACCACATGGGACTCTCCCTCTCTCTCCAGGGGACTGAGGCATGAGGAGCCTGGCAGGATTCTCCTGGTGTGAACATTTTGGCACAGAGCTGGGATTTTTTTTGGAATGGGGTGATCTTAGAGGTCTTTTCCAACCATGACAATTCAGTGATTTTAATGGAGACTGTCTTGTTGGTCACCCTGTCTGGGTTTCTCTCCTTGGTGGCTGCCTGCAGGTTGCCCTCCATCATCAAGCTCAACGGGAGCATCGTTGCTGATGGGGAACGAGAGGACTCGGAGCGGTTCTTCATCCGGTACTACATGGAATTCCCAGAGGAGGAAGTCCCATTCAGGTAAGGATTCTTTGTTGGGAATTGGAGAGCCAGGGGCAGAAGGGCAGCAAGGTGAAAGGAAAAGTGTCTAAAGAGATGATATTACATGGGAAATCTGGGCTAGTTGTTCCATGAACAAAAACATCCTGCTCTCCTCCTGTCTGGCCTCCGTCAATCTGTTTCCGTTCGTGTCATTATATCAGAGTGTGATCTGATGACTTGTACAATCACTTCTGAGTCAGATTTGGTCTTGAAAGTGTCCATGTTAAGTGCCATTAAACAACATGACTGCTCAGTTCATGATTTTCATTGCTTCCTGGCCTCCCTGATGCCTAACTTCATAATGCACCTGAGTTAGGGCGTCCCCAGAAGCCAGTACAGATCATGCTCTGTGGTGCCAGGCCAGGGCATCTAATTCTCTTCACCATCTGGTGTATGAAGTGTGGCTGGTGATAGGAAGCTGTCTACTCACTTTCAGTCCTGCAAATCACAAGTCTGATGGGTTTTCTTTGCCAAAAAACTGTGCCCAATGATCCGTTAGTCTTGGTAAACTAATGAACTTTGACAGGTGCTTTTCAGTCTATATCTTCCCTGTGCCAGCATCTGCTTAGGGCTTCTTAATGGGCTGAGGAAGGACCACAGAGCATCCAGCCACTGCATGGACGTGCCTTTTGCCCTAGAACCCTCTTGTGCTTTTCAAACAAAGCTTCATAGCCTTTTCTTTTCAGAAAGAGAGCTGGGGGGGACAGGCAGAAGTAGGGACAAACTGAGGAAGAAGAAGTCAAAAGTCTGGCCTGGTGCAGGTGACAAAGGTGCAAACAGAATCTGGTCATGTCAGTGGTTATATTGGCTGGTCAGTGTTTTCCCCAGCTGAACTCTTAGGTAAAATGTCTCTTGTTTTCTGAAAGCACTGTGTGTGTGTGAGCTGCCAGTGCAGTGAGGCACGGGAAGGCTAGAATGGGGAAAGAGGACAGGGTGTTTTGTATGAATACTAATAGGTCCAGTGACCATGGTGTTTGTTAAAGATGTGCTGGGGTCAGTTCAGAGGAAAAGGTTTCTAATGTAGGCAGGGAGACAAGACAGCTGGTGATCCCTCTTGTGCCTTTTTCTGTGGACATGTCCTGGCTTGTAATTTGAGAAGCCCTTGAAGCAGAAAAATTGGAAGAAATATGGGATGGCAGTAGAAGCGGAGAATGCAGAAGAGAGGAAGGGGAGATGAGGACTGTGAGCTCATGGTCCTGCTCCCTGAATGGATTATTTTCTGTCACATTTGATTTTTAAGAAAGCTGTTTCGTGTCTCTGGTTGTGGCTGGAGAAGGGGAGAACAACAGAGCCCCACAGCTGCAGCAGAATGCTGCCCCTTGGCAACAGGACAGGGAGGGCTTGGGTGTGAGAGGGAAGGTAAATACATTGGTGTCAGGCTCCTGCTGAGCTTTAGTTTCTAGGTATTGTGGTGACAGGTGCCTTGCATCTCCAGGACCCATAGGTTGTTGAGAAGGGCACAGTGGGGTGTAGATTTAGATACGTGTAATGTTGTTGGTAGGACATGGACTTTGGGAACAGGCTGCTGCACCCGTGTAGCTACACAGAACCACACCCAGCTGGGACCAGTTTCCGGGTGGGAGCTCATGTCAGAAATAGCTGATCCCTCAGCCATCCCAAAAATATGGGCTGATCTTGACCAATGTGCTAGCTTTGTGCTGCTTTGGTGAAGTACAAAGAGTTTCCTCCCCCTCTGATTTCCTCCCCTTTAAACACTATTAGTGCTCTTTCCTTGGTCAATGGGCCCTTTGTCTGAGTCTCTTCATCTGTGCAGCGTTTCCAAGAGACTTGTGCAGCTACTAAAGAGGGTTGTTCTGTTCTAGAGGAGTTGTGTGCCACTACAGACTGTTTTCTAAGGAGGCTGCAGATGGCTGAGAGTGTCCCTAGTGCTGAGGGCTGGGTTTCAGTTCCCAGACTCAAACGCAGCAGCCCTTGCAGGAAGAAAAACCTGGTGCTCTTTGCAGAGGGATTTTGTGTGTGTTTGTTGCTAAATCTTCCCTTTCTTTGCTCCCTAATCTGGCGTGGTCCCTCAGAAGGTGGTTTGTCATTAGAATCTCTTCAGGGCACACATTGTTGCTGGGGTTATGGCATCTGCATTGCAGGGCTGTCTCAGACCAGAAGACACCCTTGGGGGTGGGGAACTTAGGAGTGTCAACAGCCCCCCTGGAGACCACCAAGGTGTACTGTGTGATGAAGCTCTGTCACAGCAACCCCCCTGCCTATCCTCACAGGCTGCAGCTCAGAGGGATCAGCAAGCAAGGGAAATGGAAAGAATAATTCCTCTCTCTGGATGTCGTGGGTGAGAAGGGAGTGCCGAGAGTACAGTCCAATATTGACTGTCTCCTTGAGTCCCTGTGTCTGTGGGTTTTCAGGGAGTCCTGGGCTTGTCTGGTCCACTGTTTATTTGCAGAGTTATCAGAGGCACTTTCAGCCAGGCTCAGTTCTTCAGCATCCTCTGCTCTGGCAGCTAGTGTCTGGAAAAGTCTCCAGGGTGCCTATTATCGGGGTACAAATGAACCACATGAGCAGTGTCCCTTCATCCTTATTGATCTGAGGGAAGCCAGTCGTTCAGGCTGTGTTGCAGGCTGCAGCTGGCACAGCAGGAGCAGGCTGCGGAGCTTGTTCTGCCTTTCCTTGACATCAGAACATTTCAGACAACATTGCCAGACCCTCTGCATATTTATAGCACTCATTTGGGTAATCCTAGCCCAGTCACGGTGCTTCTCTCTCTCAGCTTGCTTGAAATTTGTCCCCCTCTTTATGCTCTTCCCACCATCATATGAGCAAGTGTTTGCAGCAGCAACTGTGCTGCAAAGAAGCCTCCCCTGTGGGTGACATTGCCTGGTGCTCCCTCGTGCTGCAGGCAGTAGCCCCGTGGATAAAATACAGGGAGCACGTTTTCTGCTCTCAGCTCTAATGGCTTTTCCAAATAAATGGGCCTGATCCTATCACCCAGGTGACTGTGAGAGCAGGGCACCAGCCTGCCTTTGGACACTCTGCCCTGCTGAAGGCTGGTTTTGTCCGTGAGACTGGGGAAATCCTAGTGCTTTGTGGCCCTTACCTCATTTCCCAGCAGACAGAGGGTCTGCTGTTCTCCAGGAGCACTCCTGCCTTCAGCAGGGGGTCCCCTGGCCTGCCAGGTCCCATCAGCTCTCGACAGGGCCATGACACAGCACTGATCACATTCAGTCCAGGCTCAGATGGGGAACAAAAAAGCTCTCTGTCCAGTGCATAGAAGAGGGCCTCTGAAATGTTACCTCTTCCCAGCAGCTCTCAGGCTTTGTCATTTTCAATCACTTCGGGTCCTGTGTTGCCCTTTTTCCCAGCCAGGCAGGGGAGATGCAGCCTTCCCCAGTTAGAGTGGTACCTGCTGAAGGTGGCAGGAGAGTGAGACAGACTTTCCATTGCAGGGGATGGCTCCCAGGGGTGGAGAAGGACAGCTGGAGAACATGGCTCTGAGGAGCAAGTGGTGGTGGAGTGTGTAAAATTCCCATGTCACTTTAGAGTAGGTGTGAAGGATTAGCTGGCAAGGAGTGCTCTGTTTGTTGTCAGCTTCCAGACCATGTGGCAGCTCACCTTGATTCAGTGATACAGGTGATCCTGTGCTCAGTGGAGTGGGACATTTGGGACCTAGCTGGCCTCTTGGAAAACAGAACAGGAATGTCTGAAAATCAGGCTGTGAAGCCACAGCTGCTGGGTGTCCAGACTGAGGGCTGTATCCTCTGTGTGAGCACTGGCTTGGCTCTAGAACTCCAGTGCAGTGTTTTCCCTGGAGCTGGAGATGTACCCTTGAGAGAATTCCGTCCTCTCTCTCTTCCAAATCCCACTGCAGCCAGGTCTGGGTTTTTTGGAATTGTAGGAGCCCAGTAGAGAGCTTCACTGCTCAGTTGTGAATTTATTTTTTAATTGGGGTGAATGTTGTCTCATGGGAGGAACATTCAGCTCCCCAAAGTCTGGGAGAACTGGTGGCAAATGGAGAGGAAAACTGGGATCTTCCTTTAGTCCCTGTTGGGTGGGAGACTGGCATGGTCAGAGGCATCCAGTGAGGGGCTTGGCAGTGTTTACTGCTGAGAACCTCATCCATCCTTCCCACCTTCAGTCAAGTGCTGGTTAAACTGCAAGGTGTTTGGGAAGAGCCATATGCCAGCTAGTCACTGCTGTGGAGGGTGGGGATAGCTCCCTGCTGTCTGGGCTCTGCTTTTAGCTCTTATCAGGGAGTTCTGGGCTTTGGATGAATCATGCCTTGGAATCTGTCCTTACCCTCGTGTCATCCTGTCACTGTACCCTCCGTGCAGACCACGGTTGTACTTTCCAACCTAGTAGCATCCTCAGAGGATTGCAGCTGCAGTGGGTGGTGTCAGTGTTGGGAAACAGGAACCACAGAATCACAGGATGGTGAAGGTTGGAAGAGACCTTAAAGATCATCAGGTTCCAACCTCCCTGCTATAAGCAGGGACACCTCCCACTGCATGAAGTTGCTTGGAGCCCCATCCAACCTGCCCTTGGACACCTCCAGGGAGGGGACACCACAACCTCCCTGGGGGGCCTCCCTGGACTCAAGAAACACACATTGGCCACCCAAGCAACCCGACCATGACTCTGGACTTGTTGAATTTTTCAGGTATCACGAGCTGGTCACGAAGTATGGGAAGCTGGAGCCCTTGGCAGTCGTGGATCTTCGGCCGCAGAGCAGCGTGAAGGTGGAGGTTCACTTCCAGGATAAGGTGGAAGAGATGTCGATCCGTCTCGATCAGACTGTGGCAGAGCTGAAGAAGCACTTAAAAACTGTGGTGCAGTTGTCCACGAGCAACATGCTGCTCTTCTACTTGGACCAGGAAGCTCCTTTTGGGCCTGAGGAGATGAAATACAGCTCACGAGCGCTGCACTCCTACGGCATCCGGGATGGAGACAAAATTTATGTGGAGCCCAGGATGAAATAACCTCTTCTGGCCTGGTGGGTGCACACCCGTGCACACCCACCCCCCCACACACACACCCACACACATGCATCAAGGAGTTTTTGGCAGAGGTTTTTCTTTCAGTTGGTTGGTCGAGGTTTGGTTGCGTTTTCTGTAGCAGGTAATTTCTTAGCCCAGAGGAAGTGCCCTGATCTGAGAACCATGCCCACCATCCACTGCAGGTGACCTTGAGGTGACCATGGACTTCAGTGCGTGTGTTTCAGTGTGTGCAATACCTTGATGGGTTCTCCAATGCTCCGGGATACTCGTGATTTGGCATGAATGGTCAGTTGTTCAGGCTAAAGAATGCTGGGGTCCACAGGGGAGAAGACAGCTCAGTGCAGAATTGACCTGGTTTTGGGGTTTTTTTTCTAATTTTGGGGGATTTTGGCTCCATCAGAGCATCCGTTGGCCTAGCTGTCTGGCCATGGCTCGAGCTCACTGAAGTGTTTATTTTGCAGCTGAGTGTTGTCTCCAACCTTCTGTTGTGCTCGAGTTCACTGGCAGGTTCTCAAACAGTATTCAGAGCTCAGGTACTTGGTGCATCCACTTCACTCCACTGGTTTGGTTGGTGTGAGTGCACAAAATGGGGGAAAGAAAGAACCAGTTTACTTTCAGAACACATGCTCTGTGTCCACACTGTCCTATTCTGATTTTTTTGGGGGGGAAAGAAGGGTTTTTCTTTCTGTACCCCATTTCACACAGTGTCTGCAACCTTGTCCTGGAGGCTGGGGGAACCCTTGCTGTGTGTGTTGCAGTGTGGATTTGGGAAGGTGGTGGGTGGGCAAGGTGTTGGGAGGGCTTTTAGAGTTGCAGATCACGAAGAGGTTGAAGAGCAGATTCCCCTGCAGGCCATGATCCATCCCTGAGATGCTGAAAAGCTCCTCCAGCACACACTGAACCTTGGGCCAGTTGGTACTGAAAGTGGAATGGCTCAAATTGCTCTCTTGAGAGAGAAGGGGAGTAAAGTGGAAGTTTGATGTGTTGCTGTTGCACCAGAAATGAAACTTTCCCAGGGGGCCCCTGGCTGGGGATCCCTGCTTAGGGTCCGAACTAGGAGAATGTGTTGGCTCGGATCAGCTTCTAGAAGATGAGTAACAAAGCAACTAGACTCACATTTATTGTAAAGCAGTTTTTCACTGTCTATATTGGCTTCCCCCCACAGGCACCTGTAGGCATTGTGTGCTGCTGCTTGTATTAGCCCCCAATTTCAACTGCAGAGCAGGTTCCCCTTCTTGTGAGATGAAATCTTCCTTCCTTTATCTCTTGTTTCACTTCCCTGTGTCCTCCCTTGTTCCTCTGTCCCCCTGACAAGTGGAAGACCTTTCAGATTACCTAGTTATAAGCAGCTGCATAAAAGTTGTTGAAGCTGTGCAGTGAGGGCTCTAGTTACACATGAACTTCTGACCTTAATTTTGCAATGCTCCTTTATCCCCTCGTGCACTTTCTTTCCCATGATGCTTTTGTCCACATCACCGAGCTCCTTTTATATCCTTGGAGTTGTGTGTGTCTCTTCATATTTTACCTAGATAGTGGGGTGGGGTAGGATGGGGAGGGGACAAAGTATTATCTCATAGTCTTCAGGTTCAGGATGTGGGAACCGTTTGGAGGGGATTAGTTCTGCATCCATAGTCATGACTCTAAATGGGAGGATTTTAGACAAGTTAGTAATTTGTGCCTCATTCCCCTGCCAAAAAAATCTCCACCTCCTGGCCCCGTGGAGCTGAGCAATGGGAAATGGAGCAAGACTTGCATGGAGGCTGCAGCAGGTGGCTGCAGAGCCATGGTGGAGCAAGAAGAGCAGGGAGATGGTGGCAGTGTAACATAAAATGATGCTTTTCTAAGCTAGAGCTTTACTGAAGATGTATTTTCCACGTGGGCAGTGAAAGGCATTTGCTGCCCTACAGCGGAACCCTTAAGCCAACACTTCTGTATGATATATACATAGCTAGGCATAGGAAAAGTTGTGTTTAATAAGATATTTTGTTATAAAGCAAAGTTTTATGAAGATATGGTTGTTTAATATTAGAAGCCTATTTCTCCCTTTGACCCCCCCAGTTGCAGTAGGTTTATCCCTCAGTGGCTGCAGTGTCAGAGATAAGGGGATGCTAAAGTATCTCTGACCTAATCCTATGGAGCAGTGATCACCTCTGTGGGTTTATTTATTGTAACTGGTAATAATGAGATGCTGTAACTCTTGACCAGCTTCCTCAGCACAATTAAATGTCTCGGTTTCAGAGAAGGAAATAAACACAGACCATTGAATGGGGTGTTAAAGAAGACCCAAGCATCTGCTTTTAATTTTGTTCACCCACAGAAGGTGAGTGTGGCCGCGGAGGGGACGGTGCTCTCACCACACCAGCTCAGATCTGTCAGGAAATCATGTTTTCTTCATGGTGGACCTGGTGGGCACTGGAAGATGGAAAAAGAGGGCACCTCCTGGCACGTGAGGTTGATAAGCACCGTGTAGCTGCTGGGGATGGGAATTTGGTGCTAACATCCAAATCAGCTCTCCTGGTCCTTTCAGGTCAGCGAACGTCACAATACGAATATCAGCACCTTGGCACTTTGGGGGAAGGTTGTTTCTCCACTGTGTTCTCAAGCCACACACTTTCTGCGTGGGTAGCACAGCACTGGTGGGGTGAAAACCAACAATCCTGGTCGGCTTCCCGAGGACAGAGAGTGGCATCCAAGTTTTGGAGACAGTTTATGTGTCCAGGTGATTGACTCTGACAAATGGGACCAAACGGTGCACAACTGGTGTGCACAATATCCCGGGTTGGCTCAGTTTCCTTTTGTGATGCCTTTTGGGAAAGTCTCCTGTGTGTGCCAGGCTGCTGCTTAACTGTGTCCTGGGGAGAAAGGGAGAGGGCTCTGAATGAGAAAGGGCATTTGGGGCCAGTGGTGGGTGCCTAGAAGCCAGGAGGGTCCTGAGAGGGCAAGTGATTTGATTCAAATGGATATGATATCACAAGGGGGTGTGTCCTGGTGTTGTTGGGTTAGCAGAAGGCCCCTGGTTCTGTCACATTCCTTTGAGAAAATGAAATAGCTGTGCAAGCTTCTCCAGCTTTTGTGTCCTGTCTGAGGGCTGCTTGTGTCAGGAGCTGTGGTGTTGTTCCTGCTCCTCCATGCATACAGGTCTGCCCCCGGGCAGTCTAGGCAGTGGCAGAGCACCTGGTTTGGAAGGCATTAGGTGACAGCTACATACCAAAGTGTCACACGGCTCTGTGTGTTGAGATGAGATGCCGTGCAGTTGAGTTGTTGCATCCTTTCCTTTTGAACCCCCTTGTTTTGACCAGATGTTTCAGGCAGATCTCTTTAACTGGAAGATGCACGGCAGGGTGACTGTTCCCTCGGTGGGATCCCCAGCCCCTCTTTCTGGGAGCTGGACACATCCTGGTGGCAAATGACAGCGCAGCCCACAGTGGCTTGGAGCAGCTCAGAGGAGCTGTGCCAATGGCTCTCGTTGCTCCAGAGCCTCTGGTTTTACCTTCACCTACCTGGGTCTGCAACCCCAAGAAGGCTCTGCCAGTTTTGCTTGTAAATGAGATTCCGCAGATTCTGTTAGGTGGGGATTTAAAAATGCAAACGAGGTGCTGAAAGCAGCCTGGAGGCTAAAATATGTATTCCTGGCAGCTCTGCCTCCCTCGCAGGGATGTGGTGCTTTGGGAGGTGGTTAAGAGACACCACCTTCCCCAGAGCAGCATTAGAGGGGCTTCAGCCATCTCGGGCCTTTGCCTCTGTGATTTCTGTTCTGCAGTTCCCGGACACTTCAAATCTAATTTAAACATGAAGGTCTGTTCTTGCTCCCTGTTAATGATGCATCCGTATGTAATTTTAAAGTAAAAGGAGGAACTCTTTAAGTCCATCTGGTTTTTTTTATTCTGGTTTCTCTCAAGGGGAATTACACTTCCCTCTCCCACAGTTTGCCTTGGGTTTGCTCGCGGACTTAGCAGTGGAATTCAGGCCAAATAGGTAATTGGTTTGGATCAGTTCAATAAACTTATGTAAGTTTTTACACAAGAAAAGAGTCCTGAGTCTTGCACTTTCTGTGTTCCCTGAAGCAAAACAGTTTCTCTCCATCTCACCTGCACACTTAACAGCCACCTTCAGGAGAGGGAAAGTGCCGAGATGTTTTGTGCGGCTGTTTTGTGCCTGCTGCCGGCCCAGGGAGCTCGGGCACAGCCACCCCACTTGTGCAGGATGCTGCAGGAGGACTCACAGTGCTGGAAGTGCTGGAAGACCTAGTCCTCTTCAGGACTGTATTTCTCCTTATCTCCACATCCAGGTGAGGAAAAAAGCTCAAGCTTGCTCTCTGTTACCTGCTCCATGTCCTCGGTGGGACCAGTCTTGGGGGTAAAATGAGTTGCATCCTCCAGGAAAGGCTTGTGGTTGGTGCTGGGGAAGGCAGAATGACCCTGGGGAGAGGCAGGAGGAGGGAGATGTCACTCTGGGTGGGACACAACTCCCAGCCAAGCCCTTCAGCAGGGCTGGCTCCCTGGAAATGGGAATGGACAAAGTGCTGCGTGCTGAGGTCAAGCAGGTGGAGACCCCCTTGTCTCATCTAATGCCTATTTTTTTTTTCTCCAGGTTGGGCATAGGAAGGAAGTTTTCAGCTAGGAGGAAATAAAGATAAAGAGGTTGTTCAGCTTGGATGTGTTTAGCTCTGCATGATGGAAGCATCCCCTGCCAAAAGAAAATAGCCTGGAAGACAAAGTCTTCCCCAAAGAGACAGCAAAGCCTAATCAAACTTCAGCAGTGTAGACATGCCCAGGACTAGCAGGACCTGAATGTCAAACCACCAAAGGAGCAGGGAGAAACCTGTTTTCATCAATTTTCTGTCTTACAAAACAGAATGAGAAGAGCCAATTGATTTTCCTGTGGCTGCTAACATTTTAAATTTGTGTGGGAGGGAAAGGAAGAGCCAAGGTGCATCGAGTGCACCGTGCTTGGATAAAGGGAAAGCAAAGTCTGGGATTTGCTGTGGAGGTTGTGTTCTACTCAGTGCCCTGATGTCCCAAGAGAACCTGTCAAGGTAAGATATGACACTTCAGGAATGGACTTGCCAAAGACACTTTTAGGAGCAGCTGGGATCCTGGAAAAAATAAATAAATTGGAGCTTCTAGGTGCT
>NW_009952719.1:961284-970697 GCF_000747805.2 Chaetura pelagica
AGGGAGAGGGTGCACAGGGAGCACAGGAGGAATGCCACCTCCTGCCAGGGAGAAGAGGTACTAAAAAGCACCCTGGGCTTGCAGGGATGGAGAGCAGGGCAGATGGAGTTGGAGGGAAGGCTGAGCTATGGGTGCCTGCAGGAGAAAGGGGATAACAACTCCAGCATGGAACTTGCCCAGCTGCTGGGGGTGCTTGGGGGGAGCTGTGCAGCCCAGATACCAGAGAGGGAGGGCAAATCCCTGTGGAAATTGCAGGTTGCACAAGTGACAGTGGTGATAATGCTGACAGCAGTGCCCCAGTGAACCCCCTGCTGGCTTGAGGAAAGAGAAGGTTTCCACCTCTCAGCGAGGGTGGAAAGGGGAGCAGCAATGGAACCTTCTCAGGTGGATTAGGAGAGAACGTGCTGCGCTGGGTGAGTTTTTCCTCTTCCACTTTTTAAAGCAGGAGTATGTTGCATTTCAGAAACTAAAGCAAGACCTGGATGGAAAAGTAACTCCATTGAAACTCGGGGGCACTGCCTTTGATCGACGCTTTAAGCCTCGCACGGTTTAATGCTAATCCTGTAACATTATATAGATGGGGTGGTTTTTTTTCACTTACACAAAGGAGGAAGGGGCTCAATTCTTCTGAGAGTGGTTGTTGTTTCTTTTTTTTTTTTCCCCTTCAGCAAAAAGAGATCCTGAGCAGCACAGCAGAGAGCCCAGCTCCAGCTCACTGACATTTCCATCTGAATCCACCTGAAGGGAGTGAGCTTTTGGGGAAGAAAGAGGCTTCTTTCCCTCTCCAGGCCAGAATCTGATCTCCAGATTAGTGTGCTGGTTATCAATAGAGGCAACAGTTGTGATTGCAACTCAACACTCCTCCAGCCCTGGAACAGCATTGGAGAAAACTGACTTTCCAATTGGGAGAGCAAGGGGACTGAGACACCGTTTCAGTCATCAGCAATAATTGGCAGGGGAGGACTGGGATGCATTCTCCATTGACATAGGATTTCTCCCTGGTCTACCAAGATTGACCTAAAATTTCAGACCTGATTGCTCTTCTAGTCTACGAAACAGGTTGGTAATTTTTAAATTTCTTTTTCCATACTTAAAATACTGTATTTTTTAGTGTGATGTGTTAAGTAACTTGTTCTTTGTTGCCTGTTGTGTCTCCCCAGTGGGGCTGGTCTTGCTCTTGTCCTTGGGTTGCCATAGTCTCCACTAGTCCTGCTAATAAATCTGCAGTGACTCTGATTTACAATCTGTATAAAATTCTGTCATCCTCCTTTCACCTTCCCAAGCCAGGGAACGTGGTGAAACTTTTCCTGGGTGGAAGGAATGTTTCTCAGTGCAGAAGGTGGTTGCTGAGAGGAGGCTGTGGCCAACCTCGGTGCGAGTGGCAGAACGAGGAGCAGTGACCCAGGGAGGAACTTTCCTTCCACCTTGTTTTGCACTTTCGGAGCTCCTGGAAATGGGAGTCAAGTGTAAGAGATGTGGGACAGATGAGGGCATGTTCCCTGCTGTAGTGCTGTGCTGTCTGTGGATGTTTTTAGGAATGGAATCTGTTGCTCCTCATACATTATAGAGAGAGCGTAACAAGACATTGGGTTTTGTAGGTGCCATGTCCTGAAGTGCACAGGGGCATAAAGCTGAGAGGGTGGAGGGGCTGATATTGAAGCTAAAGCTATAAATAATGCATAGATGTAGTTTGTGCTTGGGAGCACAGGATGCCTTCCTAGGAACTCCAGGTTAGCTGTGCCTCTGTGTTACAAACGGAAGCAACAGGCAAAGAAATCGAAGCAGGTGTTTTAATGATGCTTTCTATTGGATTCATAATGAGTAACAAATTGCATTAGGCACGGGAGGAATTAAAGCTGGCAGAGGAGTTTGCTTTCATGTTCCCAGCCTTGTATCTCCTTCTCTGTCATTGATTCCTGTACAGCAAGGAGTTGCCCAGCTGTGTAAAGGTTTGGGCTTCTTCCACACTCCTCGTTAGCAGCCAGCACGAAGGGTTAGTCAGCACAGGGGACCTGAAGCCCCTGAACTGTCAGAGCAACAGCTCTGCCTAGAGCAGGGAGAAGCTGCTTCCCTTGCAGCCAGGCAGAAGTGTCCATCCTGGCTCTAAGCGGATCAGGGAGGAACTACTTCTGAACTGTCAGGAGAATAGGTGGCCCGTGGAGAGCCGGGGCTATTTACAGCTTCCAAAAGCTGTGTGAAATTAACAGCAGCTCTTCTGTGTGCTCCTGGGCTTCCTTTGACAATACCTGCTGGGCGATTTGCTGTTATCACCCGGGAGGTCTCATTACAGCACTTAAGGGAGCAGGCGTTTGGTGTCTGCCCAGCAGGTGAGGAGCCTCCATCTCGGAGACGTCTGCTTCAGGGATCAGCAGTGCTCAGCATCACCTGGGGTTTGCTGGAAGATGCAGTTTCCTCCTGATGTGATACATGTCCAGGTTTCTTTCCTTCCCCTAGGATGAGCAAGAGATCGTTTGTCACGGCCTGGGTGGCCCTTTTGGTGATAACTGCTCGGCAGCGAGGTGAGTGTCTTCTGCTGGGGTGCTGGGAAAGCTGTCACCTCGGAGCAGCCCTGTGCCCAGACACCCCAGAGGCACAGAGGGGCTTGGAAAGCACCCCCAGCCCCATGGCTGGAACAAGGGCAAAAACCAGGGTGAACTGAGTGAGGGGAGGGACAGCTGCTTGCAAGGTGAGTGCCCAGCGAGGAGGAGATGGGTGTCTGTCTCCATGGGCAGGGACAGGTGCCAGTAATGCAGAGGGGGCAGCTGGTGTCGTGGGAGATGGATCAGCAGCCTCTGCAAATGGCCCTCACTTCACTGAGGGCAATAAGGTGGTGACAGTTCATGCTGACCCAGGGGCTGAGTGTGGAGCTGGCAAAGCCAGCAGGACGTGCAGCCCACAGAAGCTGCTGGGCTTGGTCAGCATTGTCCATGTTTGTGCATGGATCATTTGTGTGTGCACACACACTGTGTGTGCACCTGGGGCATTCCAGAGGTGGTGGTGGCCTGGCCAGTCACTACAAAAGAGGAATTTGATGAATTTGGGGTGTAAGGGCTGCTGAAGAGGCTGACTGACCTATGTCCAGTAACAGGTGAATTGGCTGAGCAACAGCAAAACATCATGGATTGTGGGTGGTGAGGTTCCCCCAGGCTGCTGGTGGAGGACATTGTGGAGGTGCCTCTGGGGGGGTTGCAGGGCTGCAGCAGGGAGCCTCTCCCTGCCTCACACCCCATTTCTCGTGGTGCACTTGGTTTTGTGAGGTGATGCAAGCACAGGTATGGCCATGTTGCACTAGGGGTGCTAAAGAAACTGGCACAAAGAAGGTTTTACTGAGTTTCCTTTTTTAAAAAGGAGGTAAAACCCATGTCCTGTAGCTATGCCTCAGCTGCAATAACTCGTCTGGTGCGTAGCAGCTGTGAAATGACTTGTTTTACAGCCTGGCAGCCAGGAGTTTGGCTGTGGCCCTTCAGATATATCTGTGAAACCAGGCTTGCAGCTCAGACACTGTCACACGCCACCTCCCTTTATGTCTGGTGGGGCCCTCGGGCCACATGTCTGTGTCCTGGGAAGCCAGAATGCCAGTGGGTTAGGCCAGGCTGCTGCCCTCTCCTCTTCTCCAGGCAGTTATGAGCAGGGAGCATCCTCAGGGTGGCTGGGAGAGAGCATGTCCCAGCTCAGGCAGCCTCAGAGCCCCTCCTGCACCTGTAGCAGTGGGGCACAGAGCAAACTGTCCTCAGCTGGAGGCCCCTGAACAGTGCAGGGCAGGGCCCAGGGAATAAAAGCATGTCCCACATCCAGGTGAACAGAGCTGGGATTGTTCAGAGCCTGGTGGCTCATGTCAGCTGAGATTGAATGTCGTGAGGACAGGGGGCTGCTTTTCTACATCAAAGAGGGGAGGAGGGGGAGGAGAACCCAGCACAGTCCCCACTTGCTCTGTGAAGGAGCCACATTGACTGCAAGGCATGGGGGTGAGGTGACTGCAGAGATCTGGCAGGGGCTGGGACAGGAAAGGACACGTGTCCTGGGGCCAGAAGTGCCCGATTGCGACTGAAGCCAATGGATTTTATTCTGGCAGAAAGTGGCAGGCTTGTATTGAAGCACATCAAAGCAGTCTTCTGAAATATTTTTAGAAGGGACAATTATGTTTCACCCCCGCCCTGAAACCTTGAGTGACTCAGGCACAGGCTGCTGGACAGCAGATCATCATCATCCCTGGCATGTCCACACCAGGGGAAGCAATTTTGCTTATGACAGGAGGTTTGTGGACAGGCAGCCCTGGGGCCTGTCTGAAGTCAAGACTGGTTCTGACATTGTCTCTTCTCCATCTCCTTGCAGCTCATGCCATGGCAAACCTGTATCCCTTCTGGCAGAACGACACAAGAACACCCAAAGTTGATGATGGAAGCTCTCCTGAGATCAAGATCTCTGTCCCATTCATCTTTTTTGGAGCCCCATACAGAAGTGTTTATGTAAGTGGAGAAGCAGACCTTCACTTGATTCCTTGCCTTGCTGCATTTTAAACTGCTCTCCCTGTCATCAGGAACCAGAAGATTTATTAGCACCTACCTGACAAGTTCTTAGATTTCATGAACTGATAGGTTTTATGATGAAGAAAGTCAAAGGTGTATTTGATGGGCTAATGTTCATGGGGAAAGAATATAAATGGCAATAAATTGTTTTTGTAGGTGATTAAGTGGTGCAGCAAAGCTAAGGCCTTGACACAAGGAACATTATTCCTGTGCCATGACAAGAAACAAGAACATGCAGAGGCCCGTAGGGGAAAAGAAAGGGCAGGAGTTTGGACCTGTATGTGGGTGCCCAAGACAAGGACAGGCTGCTGCTGTTCTTGGGTGGCAGTGCAGAGCATCTTCAGGAGGCTCTGGGGAGGCTGCCTGTGCCACCACATGTCACACTGCTCTTGCAGAGCCCCAGGATCAGTCACAGGCTTCAAAGCTGATGGCAGTGATGATGATGTGGCTTTTTTGCCCTCATACTGTGCAGCCACTCGCGTTAAACAACCAGGTCTCGGTGCTGCAGAGATGCTCTGCAAAGGCTGGGTAAACCCAGCCTCAATGCAGAGTCCCAGCTGACCTGGGTGCCATCTCATAGCAGTCTTGTTTTTCAGACTTCTCAGGGTTTTGGGGCTTCATGCACTCAGCCACTGCTAAGACCTGGGTGATCAGGCTGTCTGGCTGGGTTGCAAGTCACTCACCCATCATTTTCTGGTAAGATAGCAGCTTTCTGCTGCCTGCAAAGGCTTTTTCAGACCAAAGTGGGTCTGTTTGTGTAGGTGAACAACAATGGTGTGATCTCCTTCAACGCCCTGGTCAGCCAGTTCACACCAGAAGCCTTCCCCCTGACCGACGGACGGGCCTTTGTCGCGCCCTTCTGGGCAGATGTGCACAATGGCATCCGGGGAGAGATCTACTACAGGGAGAGCACAGACCCCGAGCTGCTGAGGAGAGCCTCCAAAGACATCCGTAAGCACTTCAAAGACATGTCCTCCTTCTCTGCCATCTGGATCTTCATTGTCACCTGGGAGGAAGTCACTTTCTATGGGGGAAGCAGCACAACTCCGGTAAGAGCGACCGGCTGTGCTGCTTTATGGGTGGTGGTTGATGGTTAAGTAGATGTCCACGTGTGTATATAGATATTGATCTGTCTTGGCCTTTCTGTGTAAACCTGAGGGAGTCACCTTGTGTTTCTGTTCCTCTGTTCCACTTGGGCAGAGCAGCACCACCATCCTTTTGCTCTCTCCCTTCTCTCAGATGCCCAGGGGAAGCGTCACCTCCTCAGTGTTTGCAGGCAGTGTGCCCAAACAAGGTCCAACACTAGTTAGGAGTTTTCAGCCTGATCATAATGTGGTTATTTTTTTTGTTAGATAGAAAAGCAGATTTCATTTTCCACGGAATCACAGAGTGGCTTGAGTTGGAAGGGATCTTCAAGATCATCTAGATCCAACCCTCCCTGCATGGGCAGGGACACCTCCCACTAGATTAAGTTGCTCCAAACCCATCCAACTTGCCCTTCAGCACTTACAGGGCATCCACAGCTTCCCTGGGCAACCTGTTCCAGAGTCCCCCACTACCCTCAGAGGAAAGACATCAGTGTTTTAGGGCATGAACAGCTTTTAAATACCTGGTGACTGTGAGTTGTGACAGCAGCCGATGTCAGGAGGGCCATGTCAGACCACTGACACATCCCTGGTAGGGCCTGTGTGGAAGCTTGAGGTGCAGATAACAAGCTATGGATCCCTGCTGTTGTTTGTGGAAAGGATTGTTTAAGATTAGCCTGTGAGTGCCAAAAGCTGGCTGCTCCTGTCTCGAGGAGCTGGCTCTGATAAACAGTTCAGCCCTTTTCCATTTGTTAAAGAGGCATGAGATTTAATGCAGGCTTTTTTTGTCAGTCCTGGCAGCACTTGCAGGAAAAAAAGTACATGTATATATATTTGCAGACAGCAAGCAATATAGAGATGCCTGTATTGCCTGAAGAATTACATTTGCAACACAGTGCAATTCATTTTGGTACAGAGCAGCCTTTCTGTTCAATAGCAGCCAGGGCTCCAGGTTGGCACCCAGGATAGCGTGATGCAACTTAAACAGGGGTCTCGTTGCAGTGCAGAAAAGATGCAGAAAAACCATTTTGGACACGTGGCCTCAGGGATGCTGAGGTGCCTGAAAGCCCTGTTAGAGTGCTAGGGTGGTCAATGCATGTTTGGCCAACAGGGAGATGTTTGTGGTTCATGTGAGGGCTTCTAAGTAGAAGTTTCAGCCATCTTACACCTCCTGGTTCCAGCTCAGCTCCTGTCACCCTCCAAGAGCCACCTGACCAGGGTTTGTTGCTCCATGGAAGAGCCATTGTTGCACTATCAAAGTGATGTTGCCTCTATGTGTTAGGGCCTTCTGATCTCAGGGTCAGGGGAGAACAGCTGGCAAAGGTGAGCAAGCGTGCCAAGGCAGGGTCCCAGGGAAAGGGGGCAGGAATGGAGATGGTGGCTTCCCATGAGCTTGCCCTGGTGTGAACTGTGCCATTTGCAGCTCTGCCCACACATCTCACTCTCCCTGACAGCTCGTGCAGGCTGCTTCACCTCTGTTTTCAAGATTTCTCATGGCAGGAGCCTAATCTACCTTGGAAGTGACATCCCTCGTGGCACACAAGTAGTGAGTGCAGCCGTGGGGTCCCCTCCTCAGTCTTCAGCACCAGTAATCCAACTAGCCAGGCTGCTGTTTGGGAATGTGAAGTGGTGCAGAGAGACCCCCAGCCCCTCGGTGCTCTGCTGTCACCCTTCATCTGTTGTTAGCACAGAGCAGCTCAGTTCTTGCTGGCAGGTAAACACCTAGTGCTTCCTGGCACAAGGTGACTCCACCAGTCAGGATTGTTTCTGTGGCTGGAGTTTCCATCAAAGTTTGTAGTGCCCAGGGAGCTGGGCTGCTAGTATTGAATCCTTTAATATTGAAGTATTGAATAATCTTTGAATAATTAAAAGAGGGGCAGCCCACCCTTTGTCCCATGCTAGAATCCTGCTGGCTCTGAGTCGGGAGGAGCATGATCCCAACCCAGGGATGGGTTTAGGATGGGCAGGGATGGGAAGAAGAGGAAAATGCATAAAGCTGAGAGAAGTGATTGACTGTTAGTTCCCAGTGATGCCCTCAGCTGTGGATCTGCACAGAGATCTCCAGGGGAAAGTCCTCTCCTGCCTTTCTGTGCAACCGTAAAAGGGAAGAGCTCCCTTCCCACCTGGAGTTCAGGCTGGCAGTTGTGTGAATGTACCTGGAGTCTGGGGGGCTGGAAATGCAGAGTCACTTCAAGTGAAAGGAGGAACGTGAGCAGCAGATTGAGGAGGTGGTGAGGGGATTTGGCAGCCAAGCAAAGCACATCATATCCATGGCTGGCTTGGGTGTAATGCCCCGTTAACTGGGCTGTAGGATATGGATGTGGAAGGGAGCTGGGTAAGAGATAATGCAGAGAGGAATAAAGCTCTGATGGGGTAATGGAACATAACACTCGAATCCCGGGGAGTGTTTTTTCCCTGCCAGCTTGTTCTCGTGCTGCCATCTGTTGGTGTTAAGTTGGATCTTGTCTTCCCAGGTGGAGGGTGGCCGTGGGAATGGGAACCGGGGCAGTCACGGCCATGAGGGCGACTGTAATTCAAGTCTCATTCAGCTTCTGCCACTCTTTACCATGAGGCTCATATGGGCCAGGGACAAACGTGGCCAGAAGGGCAGGCAGGCAGGGTGAGAAGCAGTCTCACGGTGTGCATGTGCTTGGTTTTCAACAGGTAAACACTTTCCAGGCTGTCCTGATCACCGACGGGGTGTCATCTTTTGCCTTATTTAACTACCATGAAATCAGCTGGACCACAGGGACAGCCAGTGGAGGGGACCCCCTGACTGGTCTCGGTGGGGTCATGGCCCAGGTGAGGCTCCTGCTCCCATATCCCCATCCCTGACGAGCTCTCAGGTGGCTGCCTGTAGCTTTTCTGAGGTATCCATGCTTTCTCATGCCACTCAGACCACTCAGTGTGCCCAGCACTGCCCTTGCAAGGCTGTTGTAGGGTACGTGGGATGAACACTCCAAAATTGGTTGCCAGAGCCAGTTCAGGTGCCCAAGGAGGGGTGAGGTCTCCCTCCATCCATCCTCTCTTTTATCTTTGCCATAATTATAAACATGTATGTGTATACATATATAGGTACGTAAATGTGGAAGTGTTCATCCCTACAGCTTGTAGCACCCACTGAGCTTTTTCCTCACACCCAAACAACCTGGAAACTGAAATCCCTGAAAAGAGGCTTCCAAACCAAAGAGGATACACTCAGGAATGACTTCAGGGGACAGACAAGTGCAGAAATGCAGCATCTCCTTCCTTAGCAAAGATGGGTGATGGAATTTGCTCTCTCTCTCTCTCTCTCTCTCTCTCTGTTCTAGGCTGGCTTCAATGGTGGAAATCTCACCAACTTCTTCAGCATCCCAGGCTCCAGAACCCCAGACATTGTCAATATTGAGGAAACGACCAACGTTAACATCCCAGGGCGCTGGGCTTTCAAAATAGATGGCAGAGAAATAGATCCAGCCAATGGCTGCAGCCTGAGAGGTAAGAGGGAAAAGGTTTTGCTTTTTTCCAAGCTTTGGGGTACAGTGGAGCAAAAGGAAACACTGTTGGGAAGCTGGTGGAGAGATGCCTGAAGGCCCTGGGCTGCTGTGACAGTTGTGGTTTTGCCCAGGCCTCCCCTCAGGCTGCAGCTGCAGGGACAGAAGCTCAGGAGCAAAGTTTGGGTGCTTTGCACATCTCCAAGATGCTGCACACACTGCCAGGTCATCACCCGACTTCCAGTGACAATTGTCAGCCTGCCCAGGGCAAAAAAAAAACAACCCACCTTGAATGTGGACAGAGAGGTTTGTGAGTCCATCTTGTTCAG
>NW_009952719.1:970944-976572 GCF_000747805.2 Chaetura pelagica
CGGCAGGAGAGCATCCTCGGCAGCGTCTGCGAAGAGCTGTCATCAGTCCTTGCTTTCCCTTTTCCTGGCTGGCACTGCCTGTCCCAGGGGATGTCAGCAGGCTCATGGATGGCTGGATCCAGCTCCCAGGGACTATTTCCAGCCTGTTCTCAGTGTGGATGAGGCCTGACTTGGCAGCTCAGAGAGGCTGAGAGAGGCTCATAAACCCTCAGGAGCCTTCTTTGCTCTTGGTGACACTCTCAGAACCACCAGCAAGTCAAAGTGTCAGCTGGCCTGGGTTTTTTTTCTTCCCTGGGATTTCAGTAGCATGGTGTTGCTGGAAGCCTTCATTTCTGGGGTGCAGAAACAGAAACCCTAACCCAAAGTCAAGGGCAGATGGGACTCAAGTGCTTCAGAGGAATGGAATGCCACCGTGGTCTTGATTCTTTTCTGTGACATGGAGAGTGGTCATTTCCCAGGGAAAGCAAGTCCTTCTTGCCCCCAGAGTGGGAAAGGTGAGGGTGTGCTTCCTGTTTCCTTTGTTCCTGCAGGAGGAACAGCAGGTTTTACGAGCAGGACAAATGTCCCTGCACCAGTTAAAGTGTCAGTGCATGTCACCAAGAGCATGAGGACAGAAAGGGATTAATAAATGCACAGGGTCTCTGCAACTGAGAGATTATTGTGTTTCCATTTGAGAAATAAAACTGTCAGGAGTGTCTGCTGTGGTCCAGGAGTCTTTCTAGCGAGGGAGAATTGTCCCTTGCCAAGGGACACTGGAGATGTCACCCCTTTGAGACACATGGCTTATTTTTGTCCTGGTTTAGGAGCGTTCCAGAGAATGTTCGTGAGACCCCGGAGGCTCTTGCATCTCCAGCACCCTAACGGTGCTCTTGTGTCCAAATCCCTCACATCAGGATGTCTGGTGTGGGAAGTCTCCCAAAGGAGGAGATGTAGTTTGTTGCAGGGAAGTGGAAAACACCTCTTTTTGTAGGAGGCAGGGAAGAGAACCAAAATTTTGGGAGAGGTAGATTCAGGCAGCGCGCGGGGCGGAAGCCACACGCGTGAGAAGTGTGAAAGGCAGCCATATGGAGGAGAGGGAAACTCTCCCGGGTGTTTGCCACCCTTGTTCTCCTGCCTTCTCTCTGCCTCTCACGTCTCTCACCAACCAAACCTGCCTCCCTTTATAGCAGCACCGTGTAACAAGACTGCTCAGTCTCTTGGGTGTGGGATCACTCATCTCTTCCCCGTCGTCACTGGTGTGTGGTGGGCAAGTTATTTATCAACAGCTCTTTGGTTTTGTAACTACTACGAGTGATTTCTGAATGGGAGGGAGTTGTCTCTGGGATGTTGCTGGCAGAGTCACTCTTCAACTGGCAGAGTTCTGTGAATGGAGGAATTATGGAGATGGCAACAAAAGCTGAAGGGTGGTGCGAGTGCAGCAACAGCACTAGAAATGGGCTCCAAAAGATGAGAGCTTTACCAGTGGAGTTTCTCTTTGAGAAAATGGCACGAATGGCTCTTCTGTCCCATGATTCTGAAGCAGAATGAGGGTGGTGGGTACCCAGAATGGAAGGAATAGCCTTCAAGTTAGTCATCCCGCGTGGTGCGGCACCGCCCCCGGAGTCGTGACTGGATTTGCTGCAGCAAGGGGAGGAATCAAATGGGACACGCCAAGCGTGGAAAGCCAAGTCACAGGGCTTTGCTGAGTGGCTCCTACAGGTTGTCCGTGCAAAGAAGGCCCAGCAGCAGGTTGCTTTGGTGGTGGTCTTGATTGTAGGGCCAACAGACCCCTCCGAGGACTGACGCTCGGCAGTTAGAGCGCGTGTCTCTCTCTGGGGAAGTGACGTAGCGTGGGCTTTTTCCCTTTCTGTCTTTCTAGGGCAGTTTCTCCGTCAAGGGGAGATCTTCTGGGACAGTGCCAACTGCACCACCAAGTGCCGCTGTCTGGACTTCAACAACGAGATCCTCTGCCAGGAGGTGGCTTGTGGCCCCTTTGAAGCGTGCGAGCCGAAGTCCAAGTTCTTCCAGTGCGTGCCGGTGGAGAGCAGCACCTGCGTGGTGTTTGGAGATCCACATTACCACACCTTCGATGGCTTCCTCTTTCACTTCCAGGGTTCCTGCTCCTACCTCCTCGCCAGGCAGTGCTGGCCAGGCTCCCAGCTGCCCTACTTCAACGTGGAGGCCAAGAACGAGAACCGAGGCGGCTCCTCCGTCTCCTGGCTGAGGGATATTTTTGTGGAGGTCTACTCGCACAGGATTGTCCTCCCCAAGGGCAGCTTTGGGAAAGCAAAGGTAAGAGCTCCGCTGAAAGGGGAGAACTTGCCAGGTTGGCTCCTCCAAAGTAGCAGTGAGACCATGAAAGCAGCCCAGGGAGTGTGGGACAGCACTTCTGAGTCCTCCCCCCTCCCTTGGGGAATGGGCTCGGGTGACAGGCGTGGTGGCCAATCCCTGTGGCTTGCCGAGAGCTGTCCTTCCCAATGTCCCTAAGACCCCATAGCAGGGCTGCGTGACTCCCATCTGCATCCCAGTAGGAGGTCTCTGCTGTTTCATGCCCCGGCTCAGTCATCTGGTGCTGTTCCCACAGGTGGATGACTTGGTGGTGTCCCTACCCATCTCCCTGGAACTGGGTGCAATAAAAATCTACCCGAGTGGCTTGTCCACAGCCCTGGAGACTGACTTTGGCCTGCTGGTCACCTACGATGGACAACATTACGCCTCCATCTCCGTTCCAGGCACCTACATCAATGCCACGTGCGGCCTGTGTGGGAATTACAACAAAGACCCCGAGGACGATGCCCTCCGCTCGGATGGGACGTTGGCCACGTCCGTGCCAGAGCTGGGAGAGAGCTGGCAAGTGCCTCATCCTGACCGGAAATGCTCTTCGGGTTGCTTGGAAAACTGCAGCCTCTGTGATGCCACCAGCGAGTCCCTCTATTTCACCTCTGAGTACTGCGGGTTCATCAACAAGACCAGCGGGCCCCTGTGGGAGTGCAGCACCGTCATGGATCCCACCGCCTTCATCCACAGCTGTGTCTATGACCTCTGCAGTGCCCGGGATAACGGCACCGGGCTGTGCCAAGCCATCCAGGCCTATGCCACCGTGTGCCAGGCCTTGGGAATCTCGGTGGGAGAGTGGCGAGCCCAGATGGGATGTGGTAAGTGTTTGGTGTGCTCCTGCTGGGATCCTTTCCCTCTGGAGGAGGGAAGGAATTTCAAGGGGCTGCCCTCACTACAGGAAAGATGTGTCCGGAGAAGAGCTACCAGGCTGATGAAGGGTTTAGAGAACAAGTCCTGTGAGGAGAGGCTGAGGGAACTGGGATTGTTTAGCTTGGAGAAGGCTGAGGGGAGACCTCATTGCTCTCTACAACCACCTGAAAATCAGTGAGTTCCCTCTGAGTTCCCTCAGCCTCTCCTGTAGCTTTTCCACAACTCCCTGAAAGGAGGGTAGAGTGAGGCAGGTGTTGGCCTCTTCTCCCAATAAATAAGATAGCACCAGAGGAATTGGCCTGAGGTTGCCCCGGGGGAGGTTTAGACTCGAGATTAGGAAGAATTTCTTTACCAAATGAGCAGTCAGGCCCTGGCACAGGCTGCCCAGGGAGGTGGTGGAGTCACCATCCCTGGAGGGATTTCCAGGAGGCACTTCAGGATATGCTCTAGTGGGCTTTATTTTAGTATTATCCTGGGGCCATGCGTGTTGATGGTTAGACGCAGTGATCTTAGAGGTCTTTTCCAACCATGACCAGTCTGTGACTCTATGGCTGGGGCTTTTATCATTAAGCAAGATCTCCCTGGTCACTCTGAGGCAGGTCAGTGGGGAAGAGGTAACTGCCCCCAGGCCGTGCTGTAACCCTCTTATCCCATTGTGTGTCTCCCCTCTGCCCCCACAGCCCTGCGCTGCCCAGAGTTCAGCCACTACTCGGTGTGTGCCAGCAGCTGCCCCGCCACCTGCTCCGACCTGACTGCCCCCCTGGCCTGCACCTCCCCCTGCACCGAGGGCTGCGAGTGCAATGAGGGTCACGTCCTCAGCACCGACCACTGTGTCCCCATCCAGAGGTGTGGCTGTGACGTGGACGGGCGGTACTACCCCGTCGGAGAGTCATTCTGGGCAGCAGAGGACTGCACGGTGGAGTGCCGGTGCGAGGAGGGTGGGGAGGCCAGGTGCTTTAACACCACCTGCCCCGAAGGAGAGCTCTGCACCATTGAGAACGGCTACCGGGGCTGCTACCCCAAGCGGGAGACCCTGTGTTTGGTGGGACAGAACCAGGTGTTGCAGACCTTTGATGGCGTCTCCTTCCCCTATCCACTGGAGCACTCCTACACTCTGCTCAAAACCTGCCCGGAGATACCAGACTTCATCGAGGTGGACATCAGCCAAAAGAAGCCTGGGTTGGCTCCCAACGGGCCACGTGTCGTGCGGATCCAGGTGGTTGGCCAAGAGGTGAAGATTGGAGGCACCAGCCTGTTGGAGGTCAAGGTAAAGGTGCTGTGTTCAGCGTGGCTGGGGAGGGAGGCAGTGGCTGGCACTGTGATCCAGTGTCCCTTTGGAGAAGGGCTCATGAGTCTGTGGCCATGGACTGTCCCCGACAGGGCTGGAGCCTCGGGTACCCAAGGTGGCCCTTGGAGGAAGTTCGGGTGGGTCACTGCTGCACAGATGCCCTTTAGGTGCCTGCAAAGTTGATGTTGCAGTGCTGCTGTTCCTGTCTCCTTGCTGAGTCATCTCAGGACTCTATCCTGACATGGCAGTTGTCTCCTGCAACTTGTTTTCCCCTTCATGGGGAAAAGCAAGGAAGCAGCTGTATGCCCTCATTCCAAGGAGCGCTTTGGGGGGTGGGCCCAGGTCAGGAAGCATTCAGTGTTCTCAGTGTGGTGTGTCTGGCAGATGGGAACAGCCTTGCAAAGTCAGGTTGCACTCCCTGAAGCATCTTCATCTGCTTCTGACTTGTAGGTGAATGGTTACGACGTGGAGTTGCCCTATTTCCACCCTTCAGGCCGCATGGAAATCTACCGTAGCAACAACAGCACCATGGTGGAGTCTGAGGGGCTCTTGACTCTTGGCTACTATGACTCTGGCCTCCTGGAGATCCACCTCTCCACCATCTACTTCAGCTGCACCGGTGGCCTGTGTGGCCTCTTCAACGGCAATGCCAGTGATGAGTTCTGCCCGCCCAAGGGCAAGTGCACGGACAACCTGGAGCTCTTCCTGGAGAGCTGGACCACGTTCGATGAGATCTGCAATGGGGAGTGTGGAGACCTCCTCAAGGCTTGCAACAATGACTCGGAGCTGCTCAAGTCCTACCGGAGCCGCTCCAACTGCGGTATCATCAACGACCCAACCAACAGCTCCTTCCTGGAGTGCCACAGCGTGGTCAACGTCTCTGCCTACTACAGGACGTGCCTCTTCCGGCTGTGCCAGAGCGGGGGCAACCTCTCAGAGCTGTGTGACTCCGTGGCACGCTATGCCAGCGCCTGCAAGAACGCCGAGGTGGACGTTGGCCAGTGGAGGAGCCACAGCTTTTGCCGTGAGTCCACCAAAGCTTTCAAGTTCCTGGGGCAGGGAGAAGGGGACAGGGCCGTGATGTGAGGAGGGTGATGGCCAAGAGGAGAAAGGGGTTGCCAAAGGGATGGGAAAACCAGCAAGGTGCTGAGACT
>NW_009952719.1:976619-980844 GCF_000747805.2 Chaetura pelagica
CCGGAGAACAGCCACTTTGAGGAGTGCATGAGCTGCGTGGAGACCTGCGAGACGCTGGCCACGGGCCCTGTCTGCACAGACACCTGCTCGGAGGGCTGTCAGTGCGACGAGGGCTTCGCCCTCCGCGGCACCCGCTGCATTCCCCGCGGCGAGTGCGGCTGCAGCTTTGAGGGGCGCCAGCTGGCCACCAACCAGACCTTCTGGATGGACATCACCTGCCACTTCCTCTGCTACTGCAACGGCTCCGACAACAGCGTCTACTGCGAGAATGTCTCCTGCAAGGACGACGAGTACTGCCTGGAGGAGAACGGCCTCTACTACTGCCACGTCCGCACCGATGCCTCCTGCATCATCTCTGGCTATGGACACTACCTGACTTTTGATGGTTACTCCTTCGACTTCCAGAGCAGCTGCCCCTTGGTCCTGTGCACCACCATCACTCGGCCGAAGGTGGAGCGCTCGGACACTTTCCCAGCCTTCACTGTTACAGCTAAGAACGAGGATCGGGACACCTCTCTGGCCCTGTGGGTGAAACAAGTTGAAGTGGAAGTCTTTGATTACAACATTGTCATCCACCGTGCCTACAAATACACTGTGCTGGTGAGTATGGGCCCACAAGGCCCGTGGTTATTTCTCCTTGCTGTGGCTCCCAAAACCACAGGGCCGTTCCCTAGGCACAAGGCTTTATAGCTCACAGAGTTTTCCAGAGGTCAGGAAGCACATACAGGTTTGTCCCTAGGGTGTCACCAGGCACAGCTTTCAGATGGAGCTTCCATTTTGGCTGCCTTGTTTTGGATTTAGAGGCAGGGCCAGCAGGGATCTTGCTCCAAGAGTGCCAAGCCACCCTCATGTATGTCCTCCCGTAGCAGCTGCAATCATAGAATAACAGAATGGTGAAGGTTGGAAGGGACCTTCAAGATCATCAGGTTCCACCCTCTCTGCTGTGAGCAGGGACACCAGCATAGTTCCTGCTAACAGTGCTTCTTGTTCCCTTCCCTGCAGGTCAATGATGAGCGTCTCTACCTGCCTCTGAAGCTGGGACAGGGCAAAGTGAACATCTTTGCCTTTGGCTTTCACATTGTGGTCGAGACTGACTTTGGGCTGAAGGTGGTGTATGACTGGAAAACCTTCCTCTCCGTCACCGTCCCACGTAGCTTCCAGAACCTGACCTACGGCCTCTGTGGCCGCTACAATGGCAACCCCGAGGACGACCTGGTGGCCGCAGGTGGCCTGCCAGCCACCAGTGTCTCAGACTTTGTCCAGAGCTGGGCAAAGCGGGACGCGTTCTGCCGTGTGGGCTGCGGCGAGCGCTGCCCTGCCTGTGGGAAGGTGGAAGGCTTCTGGAAACCCCAGCAGCTCTGCAGCCTCATCCCAAGCCAAAGTGGGGTCTTTGCCAGATGCCACAGCAAGATCAGCCCCAGCTTCTTCTACAAGAACTGCCTCTTTGACACCTGTGTTGATGGGGGAGCCATGCAGACAGCCTGCAGCTGGCTGCAGAACTACGCCAGCACCTGCCAAACACAGGGCATCGCCATTACTGGCTGGAGGAACTTCACCTCGTGCTGTAAGTGCCACCCTGCCTTGGGGTCCTCATTCTCTAGAGGTCCTTCCTGCAGTCATTCACTGTAGCCATAGCAGTTGCTGGAGCTCACCCCGTAGAGAGGTAGCAGAGCACCATGTGAAGCACCAGCAGGTGACCACTGCCTCGGGGCCCTCAAATGTCCTGGGTCCCCACCATTAGTGCCTGGGGATGGCCACTGGGATCCCCTGCTTCCCTGCTTGATTAGGGGGCAGTTGATGGAGTGCTGAGCTAAAGCAACTGCCCATAGTCACTGCTGAGAGCACAGACCAACCAGTCTGAAGACCAGAGAGAGGGAGCCAACAGCCCAGCAACCAGTCCTTCCCGGGTGGGATGGTGGCAGGGGATCAGGTCTGGGGCTCTCTCTTGTCTTGGGTTTGTTACAGGCTGGGTTTGTTACATGTGGTATAGTTGGAGCAGGGAAGCCTCAAGTTCAGAAGATTCCTCTGTTGTTAAGCAGGAATTGTATTAGTTGGCTTCAAAGCCAGGAGAACGTGTTTGCCCTAATGAAGCTGCTGTCAATAAGATTAGGAGGCAATGTTCAATTAGACTTTGGGGCCGTGAGGCGCTCTGGCAGCCAATCTGTCTGGCAAATCAAATGAGAAGTAATTGTCTTTGCTAACAAGAGTGAAAATTAAACTTGTGCTGTTCTTCCCCTGGCTCAGAAGGCACCACTCTCACAGGGCAGGGAGGCCGGTGACTGGCACCCCACAGGCTGGGTCTGAAATGGTCCCTGGTGGGATGCAGGGAGGAGCAGCCAGCTCAGGCATGGGGGGCAGTGTCCCTCACAGACTTTACACTCTGATGGCCCAGCAAAAACATGTCCCATGAAACATGTTGCCACACAGAAAGTGTGGAGGCTCCATACACTGCCCAAAAAGGCCCCAGGGCCAGCATGGGCATCCCTCCTGGAGAGAGATGTTAAGCGAGTAGGCTTGTTTGTGGAAGAGCATGGGGAAACCGGACTGCAGGAGCTCAGGGACTGGTGAGTAGCAGAGAATTGTAGCTCAGCTTGGCCTAGGCAGCTGGCAGACAGACTGGGATGAGGGCTGCCTTTCCCTGCAGTCACACACCCAGGAGCTCTGGGTCCCTCTCTGGACATTGGGCTCCACGTCAACGTCCTCCTTGGCAAGGGGACTTAACTACCCAGGGACAGCAGCGGCAGAGATGATAACCCCACATGTGGCTGGCTGCCCGGGAAGGTTTTGTCCAGCAGCTAATCTCTCTATCTGATTTGTCCTCTGGCCACATTGCAGCCGTCAGCTGTCCCCCCAACAGCCACTACGAGAGCTGCGTGTCCCTGTGCCAGCCCCGATGTGCTGCCATCCGGCTGAAGAGCGACTGCAGCCACTACTGCGTGGAGGGGTGCCAGTGTGACCCCGGGTACGTCCTCAACGGCAAGAGCTGCATCCTTCCCCACAACTGTGGCTGCTACTCTGATGGCAAATACTACGAGGTACACCACTCGTGTGCTCTCAAGGCTTTCTCCCACTCTCTCTCTGATATTTCTGGGCAGTCCTTGTGCTCTGAGTGGGTGTGGTGGTCAGATCAGGCTGGTACCGGGTATTCACACTGGGTCTGTTTGTAAGGGTCATCAAGAGCACTCCACAGGGCCATGGTGGGACAGGTCCTCTCCCTCATCAGCATCATATGTTCAGTTCATGGATGTGTTTGGGGTTGCTCTGAAGTCTGGTGTTGTACACCAAGCGAGAGTCTGTGGGGAGCAAGGGACAGGCAGATATGCACTGAGCAGAGAGAGGTGAAGCAGGCTCTGTAGCAAAGTCCTGGCCATGGCCTGTGGGATGTTTGCTGGTGTTTGCTGGGGCCAAGCTGTCCTGTGGTGCCTCAAGTCCTGCTCTGAGCTGTAGAGCATATTGCCATCCCTGGAGAAGGGGTGGTGGCTGGGAAGGCTGGCTTTGATGAGTGCCAAAGTGCATGACTGGGTTGTTTTGGATATTACACACCAGTCAGGGGTACCACGTCACATTAAATTGACTTGTTTGTAACTGCTGGAGGTTACCTGGGAGATAATTTTAGCAGGGTGTTGTGCAGGTGCCATTGCTCTTACTGTAGTGGGTTGTATGTTATGTTGCTGAAGCTGTTTCGTGCAAGGTGTCTTTGCCAAGCCCTGCGCTCATAACAGATATCGTGGTACTTGACACCCAGTGGGGCACAGGAAAGGGGTCCTGGGGGTGTTGAGCTTGCTGTGGTTTCTGCATGCGTATGAGAGGTGAGGGAGGTGGTGGTGGTGATGGAAATGTGCAGTTTCCTTGTGCCCGTGGGTAGCAGAGATGTTGCAAGGTAGGTGCAAGCTTCCGGAGCATCCTTGGTGCCTTTTTCTCTGTCATCATTGCCCTCTCTCACTTGCCGCATGGCAGAGGCCACGCGCCTCGCCCCAAGCGCCTGTCAGGGCTCTCCAACCCTCCTGTCCAGTGACGGGGTCCCTCTTTTAGCCCAAGCAGCTCTTCTGGAACGGGGACTGCACCCGCCGGTGCCGCTGCTTCCGGCGCAACCTGATCCAGTGCGACCCGCGGCACTGCAAGTCGGACGAGGAGTGCGGGCTGCGCAGCGGCGTGCGCGGCTGCTTCAGCACCCGCAGCTCCTTCTGCCTGGCGGCGGGAGGCGGGGGCCTCCGCACCTTCCACG
>NW_009952719.1:981162-982722 GCF_000747805.2 Chaetura pelagica
CCCGCCGGTGCCGCTGCTTCCGGCGCAACCTGATCCAGTGCGACCCGCGGCACTGCAAGTCGGACGAGGAGTGCGGGCTGCGCAGCGGCGTGCGCGGCTGCTTCAGCCCCCGCAGCTCCTTCTGCCGGGCGGCGGGAGGCGGCGTCTTCCGCACCTTCGACGGCGCCTTCCTCCGCTTCCCCGCCAACTGCGCCTTCGTCCTCTCCACCATCTGCCAGAAGCTGCCCGACTTCTCCTTCCAGCTCATCATCAACTTCGACAAGTGGTCCTCGCCCAACCTCACCGTCATCTCTCCCGTCTACTTCTACATCAATGAGGAGCAGATCCTCATCAGCGACAGGAGCACCGTCAAGGTAAGGTCTTGTCGGGGGTGTCTGCCCCTTCAGGAGCAGGGCTGCTGGCCAGGCAGTGAGGGACCATCTCCTGGCACACAGGGCCACACAACAGTCTCCTTGAAGGCCCCAGAAGGCTGTTGTTGGCTTTACATCCTGATCGAGGCAGCTCCACGTGTGAGGGACGTGACCATCACCTGTCAGGCTTTGTGAAGGGATGGCGGCTGAGATGAAAGGCCACCTGCAGCTCGGGAGTTTGCAGTTCACCTCCCCACCCACCTCTCGGTCGTGTGGGTGAAGCTGTCCTTTTGAGCAGAGGAGTAGAGAGGGGCTGGCTGTTGGTTCTCAGTCTCTGAAGGACCTTGTGGCCTTTCCTGGCGAGCGATGGGTCCCAAGCTAGAGCCTCTGCACGTGATGTGTTCCCTTTGTGGCACAGACTTGAAGGGAAGCAACACGTTGGGCCAGAAAGAGGAGGAGGTTGCCAACCCTAACTAAAGCTGAGGCAGGGTTTTGGGAGGCAGTTGTGCTGTGATTTGAGGGCACCTCACGTCCATAGATGGAGGGGTTGGGAGGTGCATCAGCCTCGCGTCCTCTCCTCTGCCAGGTGAACGGCAGCCAGGTGAGCATCCCCTTTGTCACGGGGCTTTCCACGAAGATCTTCAGCCAGGAGGGCTTCCTGGTCATCGACTCCAGCCCTGACATCCAGATCCGCTACAACGGCTTCAACATCATCAAAGTCACCCTCGGTGAGAGGCTGCAGAACAAGGTGTGCGGCCTCTGCGGCAACTTCAACGGCGACCGGACCGACGACTACGCGACGCTGCGGGGGAAGCCGGCGGTCAGCAGCGTGGTGCTGGCACAGAGCTGGAAAACCAACGGCATGCAGAAGAGGTGAGTGGTCAGACAGCCCTTCCCCACCAGAGGGGAGAGGGAACGGGAGCGGGACAGACCCCTCTGGGAGCCCCCGTGACGTGTCCGGTGCCCACAGCTGCAATGTGCTGCAGTACTCGCAGTACGCCGCCTCCTGCGACAACGTCCAGATCCAGGAGCTGCAGAGTGACGGCTACTGCCTGAAGCTGACAGACATGAAAGGCTTCTTCCAGCCCTGCTACGGCCTCCTGGACCCTCTGCCCTTTTACGAGTCCTGCTTTCTGGATGGCTGCTACAACCACAAGAAGGTCCAGCTGTGTGGCTCGCTGGCTGCCTTCGGGGGGGCGTGCCGGCCCGT
>NW_009952719.1:983115-994590 GCF_000747805.2 Chaetura pelagica
GTCTGGTGCTGTCCAGCAGGAGTGGTGGAAGATCCTTGTGTGGGCGCCGACTGCCCCAACCGCAGCTGCGAGCTGGACAACGGTGGGGAGCTGTGTGGCTGCATCGAGCCCCCGCCCTACGGGAACAGTGAGTCCTCTGGTCCCGGCCACGGGGCTGGTGGCGGGTGCTGTGGGTGGGCTGTTTTGGTTTAGGAAGCCTGGGGCTTCAGGAGGGGGTTTTCCAAACGCTGAGACAGTTCTGTGACTGTGCACAGCTCAGAATGGGAGCAGGGTGCAGGTTTTCTGGAGTGCATGTTACAGACAACTCTGGCCCCCACTTTGAGGGACATCAGATGGGCAGGAGATGCTGCAGGAGATAACCCTGGCCCATTTCTGGCGGTGGGGGAGACAGATGGGCAGGTCTGCAGCCTGAGCCTGCAGTGCCACTTGTGGTGATATGAAGCTGTCTTGTCTTCTCCTCTAGCCACCCATGACATCATTGATGCGGAGGTGACCTGCAAAGCTGCCCAGATGGAGGTGTCCATCTCGAAATGCAAGCTGTTCCAGCTGGGCTTTGAGCGTGAGGGGGTGCGGGTCAACGACCGCCAATGCCCTGGCATCGAAGGGGAGGACTTCATCTCCTTCCAGATCAACAACACCAAGGGCAACTGTGGCAACCTGGTGCAGGTGAGCCAGATCACGGGGCATAAGGGTCCGGGGGGGAAGGCCAGGCTTGGGTGTCCTCTTCCGTGGGATGGGATTAGGGAAAACAGAGGCAGGTCTTGCGGCATAAGGATGCTGCCCGGTGGTTCCTGAGCAGGAGGGAACCTTGGTGTTGTACAGCTCACTTAGGTGGCCGAGGGGGATTGATGAGGAGCAGAGGTGCAGTCTCGAGGGCTGCCCTGCATTCCTTCTGCAGTCCAACAGCACACACATAGTGTACAAGAACACGGTGTGGATCGAGAGCGCCAACAACACGGGCAACATCATCACCCGGGACCGCACCATCAATGTGGAGTTTTCCTGTGCCTACGAGCTGGACATCAAGATCTCCCTGGACTCGGTTGTGCGGCCCATGCTCAGGTAGGAGCTGGGGGGAGCTGTGTGGCCTGTCCTGGCACACAGGAGTGGGAACATGTGAGCAGAGGGTGAGGTGGTGATGATTGAGGTGTTGAGTCGGGGGTTTGTAGCCTTTCCTCCATCCAAGCCAGTATTTTGTTTTGTTAGTGTGATTAACCTGACAGTGCCGACGCAGGAAGGGAGCTTCACAACCAAGATGGCCCTGTACAAGAACTCCTCCTACAAGCACCCGTACCGGCAGGGCGAGGTGGTGCTCACCACCCGGGACGTGCTCTACGTGGGGGTCTTTGTTGTCGGGGCCGATTCCAAGCACCTGATCCTGATGCTGAACAAGTGCTACGCCACCCCCTCGCGGGACAGCAACGACAAGCTGCGCTACTTCATCATTGAGGGAGGGTGAGTTTTTATCTTGTCTTTTAGGGGAGGGTGCTCCAAGGGGTAGTGGTGTCAGTTGGAGCAAGAGCAGGGAGGACCTTTTGGTCAGTGAGACAGTTGGCCAAGATCTGGAAAGGCTGGGGAGCAGATGTCAAGGGCAGGAGTAGAAAATCTTCTGGCGGCTTAAAGAATCACCAACAAAGATTGGAAAAGGTGACTTTAATACAGATTTATTAACTGCACAGCTTAACAGAATTTGATGGCAACTCTCTTGCTTACTATGTGGAAAGGGCACACAGGGGTTAAAATCAGATTAGAATGATTTACATAGGGACTGGAGGAAATAATTTAGGAGAGGGAAAAGAATGAGGAAGGCTCTTGTTGAGTCTTGTTGAGTTTAATAGTGGACCTCCTTGTTTTCCAAACTCCTTCCCAGAGAGGAGTCTAAGTGTGGCTCACACTTGGTCAATGGTTTGTGATTAAAGGGTTTAGGTGTCCGGATTTCAGTGTAGTGATTTAACACGTAACTGTGGCTCTGGTGGGATTTGGAGCAGCAGCAAAGAGAGGCTGGTTGACACAAATATAACAAACAACAAAGCTGGAGGATAGATTTTCTGGCAATATGGCAGGACAGCTGGCAGTGCTAGTGCAGGAGTTTGTTCACTTAGAGGTCACTGGAGGACCTGCATGTGACAGAATCTCAGCCATGGAGAAAAGTGACTTTCCTCACATCCCTGATGCCATGGGCGTGGGAGACAGGGAGGTGTGGGTTGTGGTGGAGGTGTCTTGGGAAGCTGGGCAAGTGCTGGTGCTTTGCACAGGTGCCAAAACCTGAAGGACAACACGATTGGCATAGAGGAGAACGGGGTGTCACTGACCTGTCGCTTCCACGTCACGGTCTTCAAGTTCATTGGGGATTATGATGAAGTTCATCTCCACTGTGCTGTCTCACTCTGTGATTCAGAGAAATACTCCTGCAAAATAGTAAGTGGGGCAAGTGCTGGGGGTGGGGGGGGCGTCGCTTGTTTTGCAGGGCTGTGGTGGGGCATGTGAGCCCAGTAGAGCTGGCATTGGAGAGGAGGGCAGAGGTGTAGCCCCAGGGCTGGGAGGCCGGTGTGTCCCTCCAGGTGCTGGGAGGAGAGCCCCACCTTGGGGAGATCACCTCAGGACCTCTGTGAGCCTGGTTGCAGGGAGCTGGGTTGGCTGGAGAAACATTTGAGGGGGCTTGGTCAGGGCTGAGTGACCGAGGCAACATTTATCTCCACACAGAACTGCCCTCAGCACACCAGGATGGCCAGTGCCTTCGCCGAGGAGGCCAAGGAGCAGATCCTCTCAGTGGGTCCCATTAGGAGGAAGCGTAAGTGTGTGTGAGCCCAAGGAAGGCTGCAGGCTTTGGTCTGCCATCCTGGGGGCATGCTGAGTGGCAGGACCCTGGCACTGGGGTGAAGATGTGTGTGTGTCCTGTGGAAAAGAGGCTGTTCCTTGGGGCAGGAACTGGGACAAGTGCAGCACTCAGGGGTTTTTTGCTGCTGGGAGGTGAAGGTGGGGGGTGTGAAGGTTGGATGGGTGCAGGTGCAGTGTCCACCTTGCTCAGGGATCTGTGTTCCTAGGGCTCTGGGTGTGGTCACCCAGCTGGTATGGTGGGAGTCTGGGGTGGCATGGGGTGCTCTGTTCCTGGCCTTGTGGCATGGTGGCATGGGTGCTCCTCTGTGTCTTCCCAAAAGGCCCCTGGGGGGTTGTGAGGATCAGCCTAGGTGCTGCTCTGGGGTCATTGGGGATGATGGGAGCCTAGCTGAGTTCTAGTGTTGTCCCCACGCCATGTGTGCCATCACGGTATGCCCAGTAGGTGATGGACATGCTCTTGTACCAGGTGTTTGGGCCTTAACGCAGCCAAGGATTGGGGTCTGGATTGCTCAGGTCTCCTCCTTTGCTCTTTGTGCCCAGGATCAGACTGGTGTGAGGACAACGGTGGCTGTGAGCAGATCTGCACCAGCCGGGCAGACGGACCCCTCTGCAGCTGCGTGACTGGGACATTGCAAGGGGATGGCAAGAGCTGCAGTGGCAAGTACTGGGGACAGTGTGGGGGGCAGGGTGGGCCTTCCACATCCAAGAGGGGTGAGTGCTGTGGGGAAGGTGGCTGGAATGTGTGACAAGCCACAGATAAAAAGAAGGCAGAGGACAGGGAGTGGGACACATGCAGTTGTGTGTGATAGAAGTGCCTGGCTCCACAGTCTCAGAGGTCGTGAGGGCAACGATGGTGGACTTTGGAGACCTGGCAGGCAGGTTGCAAGGGTGGTGATGGTGTAGAGAGGGGTAATGGTGTAGAGACTGGTGATGGTGTAGAGGGTGGTGTGGGGCAGCTAGAGTAGAGGCTATGGGTCAAGCCAACTAAGGGGCTTGAGGGAAGGGAACCAGCTCCGAAATGGGACACCTAGGAGGGCACAGGACTGATGCAGTTTGCAGGACACTCGGAGGTGAGGGAGGCACCCATGGCCTGTGTTCCCAGCTCACATGGGTGTTGTTGTGTTGGCAGCCTCCAGCTCTTCAGAGGAGCACCATGCCCAAGTGACCCTCCTGGTGGCAGCCCAGCTGTGGCTGTGCGCAGCTCTGCGGGACCTGACCTCCTAGGCACGGCTCTGCCGCCCGGCCAAGGACTGTTCTCACGTCAGCCTGAGTCTTTGTAGGGTAGGAGACAGCACCCCCACAGCCCCCCAGGCTGCCACCCACCCTTCCTGCTGCGTGGAGGCAAGAGAAGGACTTGACCTGGAGAGAGAGCAGACTTGGAGATGGACATAAAAGCGGCACGTGGCAAGCGCAGTGGCTGCGAGGCAGAGCTGGGTGTCTGCTGGCATCAGTGTGGCACTTTGGGGGGGGGTTGCAGGTTTCTGATATCGATGTGGGAATTTGTGGGCCTTTTTTATTTCAGCTTTCCATCACTTGTGGGATTTGGGGGGGTTTTCTTGCAGCTTTATCCCAGGCCTTAGCATGCACTGTAGGTGGCCCACACCCCTGTTGGTAATGTGGGATGGGCTGCAGCGTGTGCTGGCCCCTCACAGGGGTGGCCACGGGGCTCCACGGTCCTCAGGAGCTGCTGCTGGTGTCTCAGGAGCACACAAACTGTGCCAGAGGTAGGTGTGGTGGGCCAGAACAGCGTGTCATTGTCCTTGGATGTCGTGACATCTCAGGAGCGTGCTGCCCTCTGGCTCCTGGGAGCAGAGGTGGGGTTGAGGTGTGTGGCAGAGAGCTGAGCTCATCCCCCGGGGTCTGGGAAGCCTCTTAGTGTGCTGTGGTGGTGACAACTGGTCCCAATGTTTGGAAAGAGGTGCTTTCTAATGGGCAAGAACAAGAGCCAGAGAAATAAGGGCTGGAATTCCCTCCTGTGTCTTCATGATGCACCGCAGCGCAGTTTTTTGCAGGTGAGAGCAGGGTCAGGGTCCGTGGGTGCAGGATGACATTGAGTTGTCTGATGGGAGGGTCTTGGGGTGCTGGGGGTGAGGGGGTGCTGTCTGTGTTGGTGTCTTGTGTTTGTACTCTGTGACATGGCTACGTGGGAATAAAAAGTGTTGTAAGCCTTCGTAAGCGGCACGGTCCTGTGTGATGGTGGTGAGGATGAGGAGAAGCAGCTGGGGCCAGAAGGATGCTGGGGCTGGAGAGCATCCCCGGGAGGGTGAGGGGTTTTAGGGTGCCAGGGAGTGGCTGTGTGCCAGGGCTGAGGGCTGGGTTGGGCCTGGAGGAAGGAGGCGCTCCTGCGATTTCTTATTAGGTGGGTTGGGTGAGCTGGGGTGTGGTTGGGGCTAAAGGCAGGGGAAGTAAGTTGTTGTAGAGAGAAGGGGGCACCTCTTCTCTTGCTGGGTTGTCCCGTACCAGTTGAGGCTGGCAGACCAGAGTGTACGTACACACGAGGCAAAATGTTATTATAAAGGGCAAAGTAGATCAATCAGAGTATCTTCCACACCACAGCCAACAACAGAAATCCTATAGCAACTACCTCATTGAAATTTACTGTATCTAGGAGAAGGACCAAAACAATATGTTAAATGATATGTTAAATGACATGTAGATGATATGTTAAAGCCATAGTTTAAAGCTGGCTTTATTATTAAATAGGGGTTGATATTATTTACCCTGCCCAGTGACCCTGGGGTAACTCCTTCAGCCTCCGAGGAGTAACTGCTCGAGGGGTGTCCCTCCTTCATGGAGGAAGTGTGTAAGAATCATCCACGATGGGAGGATGGATTTTTAGAGGATCCAGTGATTAGCTGCCAGTCAGTCATTGCTCAGCCAAACCTCCTCTCCCTTCTCAGGGATCCTTCTTGCTTAGCAAAACATGTTTTGGGCCCCTCACCACAAGAACCATTGAAAAAAATAATTGCAACACAAGAAAAGTTCTCCTGTAGATGCTAAATGTGTGTACTGACTTGATATCACTCCAAATGGAGTTCATTCAGCACCCTGTTTCATTTGGGTTTGCAGAGGGTCAGCTTGAAGTGTCACTAAATGTGGCTCCATTGACCCATGTGCTCAATTCCTTTGTTGTTAACAGAACTTGGAATGGTCCTTTACACTTTTCCTTCAGAGGTTACTGGTGAGCCTCAGGGGTGCCCTCAGCTGCAAATAACCTGTCAAGAGAATTCCACACAGTATTCTTTCACAATCTGATTTCCAATCAAGGATGTGGGTTTGGGTTTGTGGCTGTTTACTGTATAAGGCTTCCCGTGCATCATCTCAAAAGGACTTCTGGTGACTTTGGGGTCATTCTTGCCAAAGGTAAAGCACCTAACTACTTCATACTAGTTTTCTGGCAGATTTTACTAATGTGTCTCTTTAAGGTCTGATTTGTCCATTCCACCTTCCCATGGGAATGTGGTCTCCACGGAGTCTGCAAATCCCCCTTTATGCCGAAAACCTTTACTAATCCTTGTATCATTTCTCCTCTAAAATGGGTCCCCTGTCTGACTCCTATAGGCACCCCAAAGCTAGGAATGACCTCCTTCAAAATAATTTTACTTACTACTTTTGCCTGATTGCTATGACATGGAAAGGACTCAGGTCAACCTGTGGAAGTGTCTACTTCCACATGTACTTCCACATGTACACATACCCAGCCATGGTAGCTCAGAAAAGTCCTCCTGCCATATTTCCTCTTTTTTACCTCTCCTGGGGGTCATCTGGGCTGGATTTTAGGATTGTTTTTCAGGCACAGTTCATGTCTCCTGGTAATGCTTTTGGCCACACCAAGCATTCCTATTAGTGTAGGTCTTCAATAAGTTTACTAGGGCTTCTGCCCCCACACGCAATTGTTGATGAATTCTTTGCATTACTACACCTTTTTCCATTGAATCATTTATGTGATGCCCACCATTTATTCTCTGTCTTGGTCCCTTTCAGTAACTCTGCTAACTTGTCATCTTCTGGCCCATAGGTTGGCCCATCTTTGGGTGTTTTTCAGGTTCCAAAGCCTGAGGTTTTTGCTGCCCTTTTTCCTGCCTGATCTGCCCTCTGATTCCGCTGCGTTTCCAAACCTCTGGACCTTGCTTGGGTAAGTTTATTACTTGGTGCAATCTCTAAATGAGCTCCCCATATTTTATAGGGTCACCTTGTGATTATAAAAACCCTCTTTCCTTCCCCATGGCTCCATATGAATGTGCCACTCCAAAAACATACTCAGAGCCGGTCCGAATACCCAGAGCCTTTCCCTTGGCCAGTTCCAATGTCCGGCACAGGTGACCACAAAGTGGAGTCTGAGGTGACTGCAGAAGGAGACTTTGCTGTTAGACAGTGGGGTTTTCCCAGCCAAGGGACATTCCCAGGTTGGTGATGTGTCCTCTCCTCCCCAGATAAGAGGTGGAGCAGCGTGGCAGTGATGGAGAGCGCCTTGTCTACCTACCAGGAGCCGGCGCGCACCTAAGAGCACACGGAGCTGGAGGAGCAGCTGCAACACACTGAAGATCATCGAGTCCTTCATCTCTGACAGACTCTTCCTCAGACTATATGGCCACCACCAGCATGACCTCCATGAGCACCCCCCCAGAGCCTGGCATATGTTGCCTTCCCCCATAAGCCCCAGGGCAGTGAGAGTGTGGCCATGTCCAGCCCAGCCCAGCAGAATGAGGTGCAGTCAGGCATGGCTGGGCTTGTGGGCTGCCTGTTCCCTCTGGAGAAAAAGAAAAGAAATAAAGATACTGAAAGAGGCAGTTCCTGGGAAGGGGTGGGGAAAAGCAGCTCTCTCACCCTTCACGGTAGTGTGCTGTGGTTGTGTGTGTTCATTAGGTTACCACCTCTGTAATTGCTGCTCTACACCTTGATTTGCAACTCATGCTTCTTTTCTCCTCTCTTTGCCTTCTATTTCCATTTCTCTTCTATGTTTTCCCTATTCCCATTTCTCTTCCCTTCTACCATTTCCCTGTTTCTTCAATGTCTCTTTCTTACTAATTCATCCCACGTGTCTTCTCTTTTCCCATTCTTCCAATTTCTCTTCATTGCTGCTTCACCCACGTTCTTCTAACCATGTCTTGAATTTCTACATTTCCTACTTACCTTCCCCCTTCTCCCTTTCTTCTCTTTCTCTCTCTCTCTCTCTCTCTCTCTCTCTCTCTCTCTCTCTCTCTCTCTCGTGCTTTCTCTCTTGCTGATTTTTCTCTCCACTTCTTACCAGTCCCCATTCCTATGTCTCATTCCTTCCCTCTTCTTCTATTTCATTCTTTCCAACACATTCCATAAGAATCTACCAGAAGCTCTGCAAACCTGTAAAAGAAATAAAACCATGCATGATATATTATAATTATAATTATATTAGCATTTCTTAGAGTCTGATTCAAACTGGATAAAGGAACATGACACCAAATGCTAAATCTGGCATGTTCTGGCACAATTTATGGACCTTTACAATGTTGAATTCAAAGGTGGCACAACCAGGCAGAATCTGGGTTAAAAAAAATTGGCGAAGTTGGGCAAATCTGGCCCATATCCTGGCATGGTGCCAAGGTGAAGCCCAAGCTGCCACACCCTTGCATAACAGGATCACTCGAGGCTGATTCACCACACCTGGAGGGATTTTAAGGATTAAGGACATGGTTTAGTTTTGGATTTGTTAGTAACGAGACTAATCGTGTTGATGAGCATGTTCTTGGGCCCTGGAGTTGACTGGGCCATGGTGACAATGTCAGGGCTTGTCCCAGATGGGGTGGCCCTGGCAGTGCCCAGGTTGCTGTGGCTTGTGTGGTTTCATTTAGTTAGTTATTTAATTTGTTAGAGCTGTGAGTTGTTGTGGCACTGGGGTCCCTCAGGGGCCTGTGCAGGATTAAAGGAAGTCACGTCTGTAGATGGTGCTGTTCTCATGGAGTTGTGTTCTCATTTATTTTTGTCCATCGTAGATGGAGATGTTTTTTCTGTGGTGTGGGAATTTGTCTTGTTGGAGGTGCTGTGAGTGAAGCACATCTGGGTGTTTCTGGGCAGCAGATGTGGTGGTTGGTGTCAGTGTTGGCTGGCAGGGTGTAATTGGTGAGGGATTTAATGGAGCTAAATGGTGTGGGTGTTGAAGTAAGATGGTGCTTTGACTGTAATCCCACTGTTGAGGTGCCAGTGGCATCAGCCCTCGTGGTAGGGATGTACTGGAGTGGGAGAATCACCTCCCATCCATCTGCACACCAGATCCAAGAACAAACACAGAGCAGGCAGTGAATGGATTGAAAGCTGAGGAGAAGGACTTGGGGGTGTTGGTGTACGAGAAGCTCAACGCGAGCAGGCAATGAGCACTCCCAGCCCAGAAAGTCAATCTGGAGCCCACCATGGGCTACAAGGTCAGGGGAGGAGGAGGAACGGGTGCCAGGAGTGTTTCCAGCATGACTGCTGAGCCAGGTGAGATCCCAGCACCCCCACATCCACCATCAGGAAGTGACCTACCCAAGGATGACACTGAACAATGCTGTGCCATGTGTGTAGCCTGAAGAAACAGCACCCAGGGCTCTCTGCCACACAGACAGGGGCCCTTGGGGAGTAAGAGAGCAGACAAGCACCCAAAAAATTGAGATTTGTTATAAAATGGTAAAAAAGATCATAAAAATGGGACAAAAAGGTACAAATCACATACCCAAATGGTCGGATATCAGGGCAGCAGGGTAAGAAAACAATAAGGCACCTTAACAACAGAATACACAGATAATGAATAATCATTAACTATTACACAGTGTTTGAGTGCTAGCAACTTTACTATTATTAATTATACAAGATCTATTTATGATTAATTATACTAGAACTCTAGAACAAGGACCAGGTTGCTCCAGGCCCCATCCAACCTGCCCTTCAACACCCCCAGGGATGGGGCAGCCACAGCTTCCCTGGGCAACCTGGGCCAGGCTCTCACCACCCTCACAGCAAAGAATTTCCTCCTTCAACTTGTCCTTCTATTTGTACTTTCAAGATTGTTACTAGTTCAGAGCTCGTGATGCCCTGTCCGTGGGAACCCTCCAATTCCAGGCTGAGCAAAACACAGGCAGGGAGCAACTGAATCCCAGAGGGAAACTGAGGCAGACACACTGAGGCAGGGTTCCTTGTTACACTCCACCCTGTGCAGTTAATCCCTTTACCTCCTGAAGTGCTCATGCTGGTACCTCATGCCTCCATGCTATAAAAAGCATCCCTCATTTATGTCACAATGACATCAGATTAAATCAGATATAATAAATATCAATCCTCACATTTTACTGAACTATTGTAATGGATACAGTTTGGGCAGGATTAACTGTGACACCTTCTGGCCTGTGCACCATCCTTTTAAACACTGAACTATTAACAAAACTAAGCATAATTTGGACAACTGGGTCCAAGTTCAAAATCCCAGTTGCCATTGGCAACCACACAAACAAGCTTACCCACCACTGATGCTCTCCTTGCTTCCTGCCCCATTCCAGGACATGATGTATCTGTTCTGTAATCAGGGTTCTCTGACCTTCTTTTTCCATTCATTGTAGCAGTTTGTGTTCCAGTTTTTACCAAGGTCTTGTCCTTTTCCCCAGGGGCTGGAGATACAGTGTTGCTCAGCACGTTGTTGTTTTCTCACAGGTTCTGGGTGCAGGGCTGTGGTATAGTTGAAGTCACACCCTAAAACAGAGGTGAACCAACGAACAGATCTGGATCCAAGTTGTCCTGTCTCATTGTCTGTTGCTAAACTGCTTACAGAGCTCTTCAACATACATATATACAATATATACAAAAAAAAACAGGGTCAGGTTATTCATCACAGCACGTTTCAAAACACCAAACGCTGTTCAATATCTAAACAGACCTCTCAGCCCTTTAAAGGGTTGTTTTGCAAATAAATCTGTGTTCTTCTACCATACAAAGCATCAGCTGCTCTCCAGTCATTGCTGTGGTTTGTTCTTAAAGGCCCAGACTGGATGCACAGGGCACAACACCATAAATGCCTCTGTAAATGGAAGGTGATGTTGATCATGTGTGGGGAAAAAAAAAATAAATATGTTGTTCTTGCTATTTGGATTCTCTATAGAATTAACCAGTTGCCACCACGACTGGAATTTCTTTTCAGAAGGTGTAGCATGACCCCAGATCACCTTTCTCATTTTCACAGGTCAAAATACGTTCCCTTCCTGTTGCAGCAGCCAGAGGTTGTACCCGGACAGTGCTCATTGCTAAGGGATGAAACCTGGAGACTGAGGTGAGAGATGAGGAGGGAATTGTGGAGTGTGAGGGTGGTGAGAGCCTGGCCCAGGCTGCCCAGGGAAGCTGTGGCTGCCCCATCCCTGGCAGTGTTGAAGGGCAGGTTGGATGGGGCTTGGAGCAGCCTGGGCTGGTGGGAGGTGTCCCTGCCCATGCAGGGGGGTGGATCTAGATGATCCTTAGGGTCCTTTCCAACCCAAACTATTCCAGGGAGACCTTAGAGCACCTTCCAGTGCCTGAAGGGGCTCCAGGAAAGCTGGGGAGGGACTTGGGACAAGGGCAGGGAGGGAGAGGGGAAGGGGGAAGGGATGAAAACTGGAAGAGGGAGATTGAGGTGAGACATGAGGAGGGAATTGTGGAGTGTGA
>NW_009952719.1:996369-998757 GCF_000747805.2 Chaetura pelagica
TTCCCAAATTCCTCATTCTCCCAAGGCCGGGACTTCTCCCTCTGGATATGGCTGCCCCCCCCCCCGCCCACCCCAGAGATAGACCCATTGCATCCCATTCTCCACACTCACCAGCCACAAACCACCTTGTTCCAGACACAGCCCAGGGGATCCCTGCCCACTCCCAAATCACACCATCCCTGCAGGCTGCCTGCTGTGAGACCACAAACACCCCTCCCACCCTCCAGCACCCACCCTCCAGCTCCTCACTCGCCCCTGACCAGCAACATTCACACCGTTCAACCCGGGGCACCAGCCCTGCCCCAAGCTCATCTCTCCCCTAATGACCACCACTGGGGCTCTAGGGTCTCTCTGCCTGGTACTCCCATTGTCCCCTCTCCCCCTGACCTTCCCTCTGCCCCCCCTGACAGAACCAGGTGCGGCGGGAGATCTCCTACGCGCTGCGCTCCCTGCCCTGGATCAGCGTTCCCACCGTCGCCCTGTTCTTCGCCGAGGTGCGGGGCTACAGCAAGCTCTATGACAACATCCAGGACTCCCCGTATGGTGAGCTCTTTGTCCCCCTGTGCCCCCCTGCCCGGGCTGTCACCCTCTCCCCACTGCCCAGGTCCCCCAGGGCGCACGGTGTGCCCCCATTTCTCCTGATGGCAGCACAGTCCACCATCGTGCCTCACTCTGGCCCCATCTGTCACAGTCCCAAGTTCCTTTTATGCCCACACAAGGGAGCATCCACCCCCTCTCCCAGCTTGGGGACTGGGCACAACAGCCCAGTCAGTGCCAGCCCCCCTCCTGAAGAGAATGTCCCTGTTCCCCCAGGCTGGTCAGGCGTCTTCCTCAGCATGCTGTCCTTCCTCTTCTTCACCGACATGTGCATCTACTGGATACACCGTGGTCTCCACCACAGACTGTTCTATAAGGTATGAGGTGGGCTGGGGAACTTCAGGTGAGCTCCTGGCTCATGCTGGGGCTAAGCCACTGCTCCCAGGGAATGCATGTCCATGGGGGAATGGTGGGCTCAGCCTGGCTGGATGAAGCGTCACCTCGGTTTGTGCTGCGATGGGAGACCAGAGCCCATTAGGGCCCGTGTCCCTCTGCCTGACTGCCCCCAGCTGCTTTGGCTCCTGAGCAGTGAGTCCGTCAGTGGCCTGGGAACACCCCCAAAGGGACCAGGCTGTGCCTCAGATTCACAGCACTCCCTCTCCCTGCAGCGCTTCCACAAGCCCCACCACCTCTGGAAGATCGCAACGCCCTTCGCCAGCCATGCTTTCCACCCCGTCGATGGCTTCATGCAGAGCCTGCCCTACCACGTCTACCCTTTCCTCTTCCCCCTGCACAAAATCACCTACTTGGGCCTCTACATCTTCGTCAACGTCTGGACCATCTCCATCCACGACGGCGACTACCGCGTCCCGCGCCTCCTGCGACACGTCATCAACGGATCAGCCCACCACACCGACCACCACCTGTACTTCGACTACAACTACGGGCAGTACTTCACCCTCTGGGACAAGATCGGGGGCTCCTACAAGAACCCCACGTCCTTCGAGGGCAAAGGCCCCCACGACTACTTGCGCAAGCTCCGTGAGAAAGGTCCGGACATGCCCAATGGCCACCCAGACACCAAGACTCAGTAGGGTTCTCCCTGGCCTGGCCCCTCTCCAGGATGAGATTCCCTGGTTTTATCCTGTTCCTCCCCAGCCTCTCGAGACTATTACCCCACGGACAAAGAGCCCCCATCCTCTGATGGCACAACTGGCATGGAGCGATTCTTGGTGAGACCTCTGGCCTGCCCCTGCTCCCAAACCAGCCTCGCTGCTGAGTTGCCATCTTGCTCTGTGGCCCCTGTTGTTCCCCCTTCCCAGCTGCCTTTGGATCTCTGCTAACTTGAGTACCGTGCTGTTGCTTTACAATAACATGGCACAACTACAAGAAGAACATGGCCCGTGGCAGGGTCTCCTCTGTCCATGCCATGTGCTGCCATCCTGGCCTCGCTGCTGCAGAATCCATCGGGATGAGTCAAGTGGAATCGAGACAAGAAGCTGATGAGGTAACTTTTTTGAGGAACAAAAGCTGCACCCACCTGCCTTCCAGAGATGGAAGCACAGATGGCTCCCTGGCGTGGCAGAGGCTTGGCCTTGAGGTGCAGTGAGGCTCCTTGGTGCTCCACGTGCTCTCCTTCTTCCTCTCACCTGGAGATGCCCCATGGGCCCTGAAGGGACACGTCCCAGAAACAGCATGACTGTAGGACAAAGATGTGCTTTGAGTCCCACGGGTCCCTCAAGCTCCCTGAGAACACTGAGCGTGGGAGGAGGAGGAACAGGCACCAGGAGGCACGGGGCAGGAGCTTCTCCTTGCTCAAGGGTCCATGGCCAGCTTTCCCCTTTAACGTCT
>NW_009952719.1:998796-1005951 GCF_000747805.2 Chaetura pelagica
TAAATCTCCTTTGCCAACTTGGCTGCTGTTTGGTCCCTTCTCCCTCGCTCCCAATGCCACACACTGGCATTCCCTCTTTCACAGGATGGTTTGGGTTGGAAGGAACCTTCAAGATCACCTAGATCCAACCCCCCTGCATGGGCAGGGACACCTCCCACCAGCCCAGGTTGCTCAGAGCTCCATCTGTTTCACCCCTGTGCCACTGTCTGGGCCCAGAGAACAGAATCACTCCCCTTCACCTTCCCATGGGCAAATTAAAGGGGATGAGAGATTTAAAGATTTGGAGATAAAACTTATTTGGAGATAAAGTTCAACAGAACAGGGAAGGGAGAGTAACATGTGGGATAATGTAAAGATATACAAATGTATAAAAAAACTGATTTCAGTGGTTGATGCCCCTGGATCCCTCAGGGACATAAGCAACCCCCTCTCTCTCCCTGTATCCCCTTCATTCCATACCACTTTAGCCCATGCTCATTACAAACTGTCTTTTATACAACACTTTGTTGAGCCCAGGTCGCAGATCTTCATCCATCATGCCAGTCCCACTGGGTTCCTCATGACACAAAACCCCCCTGGAGATTTTGCTGCTCAGGACCCTGACAGAGCTGGTCATTGGGGCCTGCATGTCCCTTTTCTCTTCTCCCTGGATCAGGTGGGATTGGTACCTTCCCCCAAAGTGCTGGCTGGTGCCAGCTCTTCCCCTTCCCCTGAGGGTGGGATCTCCTGTGCTGGGGTCCCATTCTGCCACCACAGCCCCCTGCTCTGCTTTTGCCTCCCCTTGGCAACTTGTTCTGCCCCACGTGCAGAGGAACCCTGTGTTTGCAGATTAACTTGGAGCCCAGGGAACTGCCAAGGGTCAAGGTAAGGACAAGATCAAACACGGATGACCACGTCGCTGACCAGAGTTCCCTGACATCAGTGCACGGGGATGGCTTGGCCTTGCTGACACCAAACCCCACAAAAACCATCGGGACTAACAGCCAGGGAGCTGGTCTGTATCCAGCTCAGGGCAGAGACAATTGGAGAGTCAGAGGAAGCTGAAGAACCGGAAGATCAGGACGTCCTGGTCATTCTTGTGCCAAAGCCACTGGCATGGGATGAGTCCTCCCGTGCACCAGACACCGTTTTTCATCTGGGACCCTGGTGCTGGTGTTACCACCAGATGGAGGTGTTGCTCACAGCTCACCAGGAGCTGCACTGGGGAGGATCCGCCTCCCTTCTCCTCCTCCTCGCCCTAAAAGCTGGCACCCCAAGGCAAAATTTCTCAGCCACCTGCAGGCTTTGTCCTAGACCCAGCTTCACCCCTGAAAGAATGACCCCCATCACCGGAGTGGGAAGCCAGGAGGGAATTGTGGAGTGTGAGGGTGGTGAGAGCCTGGCCCAGGCTGCCCAGGGAAGCTGTGGCTGCCCCATCCCTGGCCGGGTTGAAGGGCAGGTTGGATGGGGCTTGGAGCAGCCTGGGCTGGTGGGAGGTGTCCCTGCCCATGCAGGGGGTTGGATCTGGATGATCTTGAAGGTCCCTTCCAACCCAAACCATTCTATTACACAACTGCACTCTCCTGTATGGGAGAGGTGGGTGCAGGACAGCTGGCTACCTGTCCCATAGGAATCTTGTTCCTCCAGTGAAGCCTGGAAGCCATAACCCCTGAGATGGCCTCTGCTCACGCTGCTTTTGTCACAAATGCCACTGTTTTTACCATCAAGCCAGGATGTCTATACCTGGCACTTCACAGAACAGCTCAGCACAGCCAAGAACACGCAAGATGCTCATCAGGAGAGAGGCAGTGATGCAGAGATGCTGCCCACCCCTTCCTGCTGGCTCACTTTTTGTGACCCTGTGCCTGCCTGGGAACGGGGGGCAAAGCCACCTCTCTCCTTTCCCAAAAGCTACAGCAGAGATGTTGTCACCACCCTGAGCCCTGGCAGCCAGGCTGGTTTGGGAGAGTGCTGCTGCATGATGATCTCCAGAGGCCCCTTCCAAGCCCTAACATCCTGTGATGATGCTCTACTGCCCTTTCATAACTCATCCCAGGCAAGCTCCTGACACAGAGATTTTATAGCCTGTTAGTGCTGAGCATGCCCCAAATGCCTCTGGGTGTTTGTCAAGCCAGACAGTCGGGGGCAGGCACAGGAAAAAACAAAAATGCAGTCAAGCAAGTTAATTACTTTTGCAAAAGAGCTCCCTGCAAATGCAGCTCCTTGTGCTCAGGCCTCCAGCACCGTTAGACCCATTGGACAGCAGTGCTGGAGGCCCCTACATCACAGTAATTCCCAGGCCTGAGGAGAAAACTTATCAACAGGGTTCGTAATTGTCAGTCTGACTGTGGGGCAGCCACACAAGTACCCCAGGGGTCCTGGGAGCCACTGATTTAATGAATTCCCTTCTTCCTCCAGCCTCTTCCCTACGTACAGCCACAGGTTCCAGGGTGCTACACTTTGTGAGGATCAGGGTGCACATTTGGAGAAGTCCTTAAACCCCAGAGAAGGGCCCACAGCCCTTTGCAGTGGCCTCTCCCAGATCCCTGCAGCAGCACAGGGGTCCCCAGGTTCTCCCAGTATCACCCCAGACTCTTCCCATGTTCACAGTGAGCACTGGCCTGGCACCTATGCATGTAAATACACTTAAAATATTTAAAGTGTATATTAAAAAGTTATCTATATATTAAACATATAACGTGTGTACATAGGGTTCATGGATGAGGTTCTGCTGACTCCAGGTGGAGGAAGGTGCCATTTGAGGGCTCAGTGTTCTCCAAAGGACAGTGTGAGTGGAGCCTGGAGGGACAGACACTTCATCCAACATGTAGGAAACCAACTTAAACTCACCCATGCTGGCACGAAATGCAGATACAGTATGGATTCTGTAACTGCTCCACTAGATTCATTGCTGCAGACACGGGAGAGGGATGTGGCTGCTGCATTAGATGTGTCTGGCCCTGCAAAGCCTGTGTGTCCTGGAGGTGCCCAGGCACCTCCCCTTCTTCTTCTGCACCCTCCAGAAGTACCTTCTGCTCCAATTGGCTCCTGCCCTTCAGAGGCAGAGCAGCCTTGGGGCTAACCTTCCCACACCTTCCTCTCCAGATAGCCACGCCTGATGTTTTGGGAGATTAGATTTATTTTGGGAAGTGCCAAGGGGCCAACCAGCCTGGCCAACAGCTCCCTTGGAAAAGAGAAGGTGTTTCCAAGCCTCTGTCTCAAGCACACAGCTTTTACCTCAGGCTGTGCACAGATTAATTAAAATCTCCATCCTCCTGCTGATCATCCCTGGGACCTGCATGGAAACCTTCTTGCTGCACAGGGGGAGTTTGGGCCCTGTTTTTTTACTCCAGCAAGATAATCAGGGATGCAAACGTGCGGGGAGCCCGACAGCAACCCAGGCTGTTGTGGTGCTGAGAAGCAAGAGCCACACGTTGGGGCTTTCCTCTCCTGCCACCAGGATGATGCCACTGCAAACTCCCAACCAGCCTTACTCTTGGCCATGCTGCTTGCCAGGCAGGTGCTGGGCACAGACCAGAGGGCTGTATTGTGGCTTCTTGAGCACAAACACATGGCACAATGTGACCTTGCCAGGCTCACATCTCCAGCCTGTATTTTGCCCTAGTTTACATGGGCTTTCTTCCCAGTTTGTCTGTCATCTACCAGGCTGGGAGCAGTGACAGACAGGGCAAAGCCATGAGCAGCAGAGGGTGACACAATGCAGAGAGGTGTGGGGACCCTCTTTGGGTCCCTGGGGGCTGGTACCTGCATCTCTGTGTTACCCTGACTCCAGAATCCAGATTGCTCATTTTCACTGGTCTGGTTGTTAAACCTGAGACACAGCCCCCACTCACACCCCCACCCACCACCACCCCCCAGTCCAGCCCTGTCCCAAAGGTGGGGATCATCACCAAAGAACTTCACAGCCATGACATAGGGCACAGCTTTCCCTGCCAAACTTCATCCCTTCCTAGACATGGGTAGAAAGGGGGGAAAAAACCTGAGCCTGAGTGAATCCTGCTAAGCCCAAAGAGCCATCACATGGGGTCCTGCTGGCCAGCAGTGCCAGGTAACAACAGACAAGGATTTTGTCCCATCCAATCCCTTCACTTAGAAGTTCCATCCCTGCCCACATTCCCCACCCATCTGGCCTGTCCCCATTCTCTTCTTGGCTCTCCCAGGGGACCACTCACCCTTGCAGCACTGAGGGGCTTTGCTAGAGCTCTGTGACCAGCAAGATCTGAGAGCTGTAGGAATGAACTCTGCTCTGTATTTCAAGCCAGGGATTCCTGGTTTGAGGGTGCAGAGAGGGGAACCTGCAGGCCTTGGTTTATGCCCCATTTCGAGATTGGGCTACTCGAGGAAAAAGGCTGCCAGTTGTTTCTATCAAAGCTAGAGGACCCACAGATCAACCACTAAGTGACTGCTCAGAATGGTGGGAACTTCCCATAGGACAGGCACTGTGGCACACAGCTCAGCAGTGCTGACAGGATTGCTCCTCAGTGGAGCTGGGTACTAAAACACAATCCACGATGGTCCTCAGTGGGGTGAGAAGGTCAGGATGTCCCATTCCCTGAGTCCTTCGATAAATGCTGAAACCAGATGCTTTCCTCTTTGAAAGCTCCCTGCATCCTACAGCCCTGCCACTTTCCCAGGAGACATGTGCTCTCTGGCTTCCCAGGAGAGCCAGAACAAAGGCAAACTGCCAGCCCTGCTCACAGACCTGCCGGCTCAACACACACCTTCAGTTTCACACTCTTAGAGAGAGTCAGACATGTGACCCTTCTTGCAGCAGCAGCCCCTCATTCCTGGCACCCCCTTGCACCAAACTCTGCCACAGAGGGGCTGAGATCAGGCTCTGATGGGAGGGATGAGCTGCTTTACTCCCTGACTCAACTCCAGCAACATGCAATGCTTCCTTTAAACAACTCTACCCACTCTCTTGGTGAGGCTCCCAGGGGGGTCAGCTGCTCTGACCCTGTGGTCCCTGAAGCCCTCTGGAATTTCTAGGGCTGCACCAGGGAAAAGCAAGGGGGAGTGGGGAAGGAAAACCAGGGGGCCAGGGGCTCCTCACTCTCAGAGTTCACGGCGTTTGCTGATGAAATCCAGATGTACCTTAAAAAAAACCACAAACCCTCTGCTCTTTTCCCCCTCCCCTTTACACCGAGAGACCTTTACACCAAGAGCTGTCCCATCTGTCAGCGTTTCCCAGCACGGGGCTCCCCCCAGAGGTCCTCGGTTCTCTTTCTCACACCCACCTGGTGGGAAGGAGCCCCCCGGGGGTGACAAGGACCCTGCTCAGCTCCAGGACAGTCCTGTCCCTCAGGCCCCCTGCGAGGAGCACAAACCAGGGGCCGAGGGGAGGACGCCCAATGCTCTGTGCACCCATTTCCTCTATTGAGAAACTTCTACAAAGCTGCTTCCTTTTTGTTGTCGTTGTTGTTTTTCTTATTCTACTCTTCCGTACCCCTTATTTTCAGACAGATTTCCCAGGGCAGAGCAGGTCATGTCGTGAATAATTGGGATGGACACTGGGAGGTGACAGTGCCTTTGGGACCCTTTTTGGGTCCCTGTGCCAGACAGTGACCAGCTCTAGGGATTCCTGCACAATAATAACACTCCCTGATTGACTCTGCCCTAACCCAAGGTGACCTCTGGTCCTCTGGAGGGACATCACACTCAGTCAAGACCACAAAAAGCTTCATTAGGAGGGCTTCTAATTGTATTGGCTCGATAATTGAGATACACTAACTAGGTTTCTAGGTGAAAGCTCCTCAGGGAGAGCTCTGGACAATGTTTCTGCTATCAAAGCAAGCAAAGTAAGGGGGAGAGAGAGTCCCTCAGGGCTGTCCATGGGATTATCATCTCCCTTTCCTTCATGTCACATTTATTTTCCTTGAATATTTCCTGACAGTGTTAGAAATGCTGGGTCAGTGCATGGGACACCAGGCTTACAGGTTGGTGCCATGCAACGGGCAGGGCTCAACTCTCCCATGGTCTCCCACAGTTGCTCCTCTTCCCCATCCCTCTTGTCATCCCCCCCCTGACATCCCCCTGTGGGTCCCCCCTACCCATGGCTGAGCTGGGCAGAGGAACAGACAGAGGACACCCACTCAGATGGGCTTGCCTGGCTAGACATGACAACAGTGGAAGGGGAAGAACAGGAGAAAGAGTCATCCAGCATTTGTGAGACTCTTCCTCACACTGTCCAGGACTCCCAAGCCACATAACACAGCTCTGCATGGGCTGCAGCTTCCTGGTGTGAGTGGAGCTGGGAGCAGGTGAACTCCCTGCATGTCCAGACCACACACCCACACTGACCCCCTGGGGGCAGAGCTGGCTCCAGTCCTTCCCTGCCCCCCGGGCACAAACTTTTGCTCTCCTTCTGCCTCAAGCCCCTGCTGCCCCTCTGCTCCATAACACCTGGGACATGGTGGGTCCATCCCCCCCAAAAAGCCTGAGGGGGGCAAGTCACTCATGGAGAGCTCTGAGGGCTACCAGAACTCAAATACCCCTCCACATCTTCCCATTACCTCCTCATCACTCCCAGCCCACCCTCTTGGTGACTACAGACCCACCCCTCACTGGTGAGCCCCTCACAAGCCCCTTCTTTTCACTCCCTGAGGAGTCTCCCTGCAGTTGCAAGGAAAACTTCTTACCCCAAACAGCCCCCCCAGCACCCCTAGGACAAAAACTAGACCCGAAGCATCACTGCTGGCCCACAGCATCATCTCCCCAGTGCACATAAGGCTGCTCAGACCTTAGAAATCTTTGGTTACAGGAAACCAAAGTTTTTAGCAGCTGCTCTTCTTTCACATATATGGGACACAGCAAGGAGCCTCAAACCAGTGCCCAAAAACACATCCCTGGTGGGTGTTTAAGACTCGTGGGGGCTTCCTGGGCCTCGAGTCAGTAATTGCCAGAGACATGACTGGGAACTGAGCAGGCACAGGGCCCCTAGGAGCGGACACCCGTGGCAGGGAGCGTCCACAAGGCTGGCAGAGCTTGCAAACCAACACCCCAAGCAGATCCCGTGCCCTGGGCCACCTTCCTAATGCTCAACGCCGGGATTCGAGTGTCCAGAGCCGTGTCACCAACTGCCAGAGCTGCCAGAGGCACCGGCCAGAAACTGGCTTGGGGGAAGAAAGGGGAAGAAAGGAAGAAAAGGGGGCGGGG
>NW_009952719.1:1008828-1020809 GCF_000747805.2 Chaetura pelagica
GCGGCACCCCCAGCCCCCCCTGGGCACCCCCATCACCCCCTGGGCACCCCCATCACCCCCTGGGCACCCCCATCACCCCTGGGCTCCCGCATCACCCCCTGGCCTCCCGCACCATCCCCTGGGCTCCCGCATCACCCCTGGGCTCCTGCACCATCCCCTGGGCTCCCGCATCACCCCCTGGGCACCCGCATCACCCCCTGGGCTCCCGCATCACCCCCTGGGCACCCGCATGGTTTCCAGCAGGAGGAGCAGCCAAGGACGTGCACTTAGTCAGACGAGCCAGGTTGTCCCCTCCACTAGTTCCCCAGCTCAGGCAGCAGCTCCATCACCTCAAGGTGCCCGTGTGGGACGTTCCTGTGCTCGTGTTGGACATTGCTAGGCCCGCATGGTTTCCAGCAGGAGGAGCAGCCAAGGACGTGCACTTAGTCAGACGAGCCAGGTTGTCCCCTCCACTAGTTCCCCAGCTCAGGCAGCAGCTCCATCACCTCAAGGTGCCCGTGTGGGACGTTCCTGTGCTCGTGTTGGACATTGCTAGGCTCAGAAATAAGGTTCCTGTGCTCGTGTTGGACATTTCTAGGCTCAGAAATAAGGTTCCTGTGCTTATGTTGGACATTTCTAGCCTCAGAAATAAGGTTCCTGTGCTTATGTTGGACATTTCTAGGCTCAGAAATAAGGTTCCTGTGCTTATGTTGGACATTTCTAGGCTCAGAAGTGAGGCAGAGGAAGATGACCCCTGGTAGAAGGGATTGCCATTTGTGCCCTTCTCTCAGAGAAAAGCTCATCTCTGCATTTCTGCCCCAGCCTCCACTGCTCCTTGAAATGAGTGGGTAGAGGAGTTCATAAAAAACCCCACAGAAGCTGCTGTTTCTGAAAGTGCCCCTGCTGGGGCTTGACTGCCTGGCAAGTCTTGCAGCCAGGACCATCAAGGCTCCCTCTCACCTCCCTTCTTCAGACAACCTTCAAGGGGTGATGAGGAAATACAGCCTGGGTGCCTGCCATGGAAAGCTTCAGCCTTCAAGAGTCTACTTTATAATTTAAATATCCACAGGCTTGAATACACCAAGTTGCCCCACTTGACCCTCCTTGCTTATGCTGCCCGTGTCCCATCAGCTGCCCATCAGGCCACTGGAGGAGTGAGGGAGGGACCAGCCCACAGAGAGACAAGGCTCGAGGGGAGGCACCAAACCTCCAGCAACATCTGTGCCTTCTCAGTGCCCTGTTATGTCCCCTTTTTGCCACTTGTAGGATGAGAAAGATCGAGCCACGAGGCAGAACTGGGGCTGGTGCTGCTCCTAAAGCCCAGCTCTCATTCCTCCCTGTAGAGGACAGGAAAAGCTGTTCCTACTCCCCTTGAAAATCTGCTTCGCCCCCTCTACCTCCTCAACATTTGGCTGTTTTTAGCCTAACACAGCTACCCCATTTTAGAAAAAAACACAACACTTGGCTCTCATCTACAGGCAGACATTTGTAGCACTTTCCCTTTTGTCTCCTTATGGCTTTTATCTCAGCCACCTGCCCGGGTCAGGTAGAGCTGCTTTGGCAGGAGCAGCCTCTGTTGCCTGGACGTGCAGTGGCACATCTAAGAGGGTGTGGTAACCCTGGTGTGATCTGGAAGGGGAAGGAAGCAGGGCAAGTTCAACAATGTTTGCCACTGTTTTGGGTCTTTCCTCATTGCCTTCAGCTCTGCCAGGGGAATGGAGCCACTCTTGCTGGTGGATGGTTTCAGGCTAGGGTACCAAACCTGACCCTTCTGCTGCTGTGTGTCAGGACACACAAATTCTAAAGGCCAGGTTCTGCTTGTCACCACAGAATCAATCACAGAATGTTAGGGGTTGGAAGGGACCTCTGGAGATCCAATCCCCCTGCAAGAGCACATGAGGAGGGTTTATTGACAGTAAATAGCAGCTCTGAGTTCTCCCAAGCACTCACTACTGTGCTTTAAATCAGGATCTGCCTTAATAAAAGGGATGAGAGGGAGCCCAGGTGTGCAGATACTGCACAGATTTATGAAGCCAGCAAGCTGTGTAACATGGTGCTTGTCACAAGCACCTCATCATCCCTATGTGTCCCCCTTCCCTAGGTCTCTGGTGCTCCTCCAACCCCAGCAGAGTGGAAAAAAGTGATTCTCTCTCTCAGGGCCATCATCATAAGGGACAGTGCTTGGACTGAGCAGCCTAGTGCCATGTGGCTGCTGTCCCTTATCTGGGACACATCCTGCTCCCATGCCTTTGGCAGGTCACTCAGCCATATGCCACACACTGGCTGGGGCCCTGAAACTCCCTGGCTTTTTCCCTGGCTTCCCAACACAGCCCTGTGGGACAGCATAGAGCCCAGGCTCAGCTCAGAGGGGAAGGAAAGTGTGGCACGGGAGGTCGGTGCTGTCACTGCCCCTGGTGACGTCCCAGGGGACTGGAGAGAGAGGGAGGGATGTGTCATCCCAGTTGGAAGTGAGGAGGGGGATAAAGTCCAAACCCTTTGTGGCTCCTTGGGAGCCAAACCCAGCTTAGTCAGCTCCTTCACCAACAGGCTCAGAGCCCTCTTGCCACAGACACCAAAGACTTCAGCAGCACAAAACATGGCTTGGACTCCTCACCACCTACAGCAAAACTTTTTAGGAACCTCAACAAAAAAAAAACACTTAGCCTAAACCCCTGTGCTTTCCTGGCTTTTCCCTGGCTTTTCTAGCTCCAAAGCAACCAGCAGCCTTGCAAGAGACCAAATGCAGGACTGTGGAGACTGTCAGCTCTGAGACAGAGTGGGTTTTGTTCCCTTGCACGGTCCTCACCTCTCTGAAACTCCTGGTGAGCATTACAATGGACAGACCAGTCCCAAGCAGGCACTGACACGTGACAGGTCTTTTCTAGGACACCAGTGACGCAGAAAAGCATCCCCAGGGCAAGACAACTGCTGCCTGCACCCCCCCGGGCTGGCAGCTCTCCCTGAACCCCTTCTGGCCATCACATCACTGCACCCTGCCCTCCTCTTCCAGCCTGAGCCCCTGGCTACCAAGGTGGTGGCTCATCTGCAGGTCACCCTCCTGTCCCTCAGCATCTCCCTCTTCTTCCCTACACCTCCCTTCTCAGACCTGGATGGAAGTGCTCAGCTCCAGGATTCTGCATTTCCAGAGGGCACTCAGCACCATCCTACACAAATCCTGACCCCTCGTGGGGGGAAACCAGCCACGAGCCACATCTCTTGCAAGGACTTTGCTTAGCACAATGAACAAGGAGAAGAAAAGGAGCCATTTTGGCCTCCTACCTGCTTGCTGGGACGTAGTGTCCTCTGTCCCACGAGTGTCATGTTGTAGCTGTGGCTGATGGTGATCACAGAATTTTTCTGGTTGGAAGGGACCTTAAAGATCATCAAGTTCCCCTGTGTGGTCAGGGACACCTCCCACTGGAACAGGCTGCAGTTCTGGAGCAGGAGGCCAGGCTCTGCTGTCCTGAGAGGCAAGAGAGAGGGGCACAGTTATGGACAGGATTTACACTGCTGGGCTGCCAGCACACACAGCCAGGTCTGACAGTTATCTGCGGGCATCCCTTTCCCTTCTTTGGAAAGGGCTTATCCAAAACCTCTCCCAGAAGCACACAACTCACAAGAAACCTTTGCCTTCAGCCAAGACATCTTATCTACCCTGCTGGCAGCTCCTGTTTTCAAGACAGCCAAGAAGATTTTATCTCCCATTACCATAACACCACTGTGATGACTCTGTGCAGGAGGTGTTACCACCTCTATCTCTGGGGCACAAGGCACTTGCAGAGTACCAAGCAAACAAAGCATTCCCTGAGAGATGAGCCCCCTCTCCTCACTAGAGTGGTGGCCACTGATGGACACCCCCCCAAACTACTGCTAGCGCATGGTAGTGCCTGAGTAGAGAGAGCTGAAGCCCTTTCTTCTGCTGCAGCCTTTCTCCTGCTGAACTGAAGCCATTAGCACATTCTGGGTAGGGAGCCCACCTTAGCTCCCTGCCCTCACAACCTGCAAACTGGCAAAGGGTCTTTCTTCCTTCAGAGAAGACAGGGAAGTGCTTCTCAGGGGAAATGCCATCCAGCCACACCTCAACCACGCTGCGTGGAATTGAACTGTACTTAATTTTGACCTAGTTTGCCAGCCTAGCAGAGACCTTCCCAGATTAGACTTCAGCCTTCTGGAGGTGCCGTGAGTGGTGGCAGCACATCCCAGCAGAGACTGTGGGATCCAGGAATCCTCATCCTTCTCTTCCTTCCTTGTGTTGGCAGATACCCCATCTCATCACTGTGGCTGCCAGGGAATGGGTACCATGCCCCTTTCCTGGCCTGGGGTGGTTCCCTGCTCCTGGGCACTTCCTTTTGCACCAGAGCTTGCCAGTCCCTGGAAGCCACACAGTTCCTGGCACCACAGTGGCTGGGAAGGGTATTTGTGTTTATATTCTTTGATTCCACTTTGGCACCTTCCTCACAGGTCCTGCTGTTGGACTAAGCAAGCGTGGTGGTGTCCCAGGGGCATCCCTGGAGCTTTCTGTAGCTGTCATGGGATGCTTCACCAGCACTGCTTCACCAGCACTGCTTCAGACCTTCCTGCAGCCCTCTCCATGCCTCACTTACAGGGGAGGTTCAGATTGGTTATGAGGAAACATTTCTTCACTGGCAGAGTGATGAGGCCCTGGAACAGGCTGCCCAGGGAGCGTCCCTGGACGTGTTGAAAAAACGTGCTGCTCTGGGAGATGGTTTAGTGGTCACAGGGGTGTAGGGCTGATGGTTGGACTTGATGATCTTGAAGGTCTTTTCCAACCTTACTGATTCTATGATTTTCATCAGTGCTCATCCCAACTGGCCAGGACAACTTCCATTCCCCATCAACCCTGTTCCCCTTCCATCAATTCAGAGACACCATCACCAGGACCTTCTCACTGAGACCCACTTATTTCTGGGGCAAACAGGGCTCTGTCTCAACCCTGGTCTTCCCCTTCCCTCACCCTTTTCCCTTCTCCTAGAAACAACAGCCTAACAGGGAGCTCTGTTGGTGGTAGCAGAGAGAAGACAGCCCTGCAAGCAGATGATTTCAGCATTAACAGAATTAACACGGGCATGGCACTCTCTGAAATGAGTCACCCGTGTTTCTTATCAATGATTTCAGGCCCCAGCATTTTCAGTCCAAGTCACAAGCAGCGCTACAGCAGGCACAGGCTGCATTTCAAAATATCATGGCAGGGCTACAAACAGATGCTGGGGAGCAGAGCAGAAGGTGCAGTAATGAAGCTTTAGTGGGAGAGCAGAGGGAACGCGGCGTGCTGGGAACGCGGTGCTGCCCGTGACACTCAGCCATGATGCTGGGCTCTTGCGTAAGCCTTGCCAGGGAGAGGCAGAGGAAATGCAGACAAGAGCCCAGCACTTGTCCACTGCAGCTTCCAGCAAGCTGGAATGACAAGGAGAGCAGTGAGAGCACCTTTCCTTTAAAGCCCTGTGCTGACTGAGCATCGCCATTGCTTCTGAACCCTTTTAGCCATCACTCTCTTTAACCCCACTCCCATTCCTCCTGGCCAACAGATACAAAACATTTAGCCACTTCCTCTTCTGCAAACACCTGACAGCCTTCCAGCCAAGATCTGAGCTGCCAGCAAACCTCTGAGGGGTTTAGCAGCCACTCAAAGCTTCACAGGCCTGTTTGCTCCCTGGTACCCTCATTGATCAAGCCATGGCAATAACATGTTAACGCTCAGAAATGTCTACATGTGTTTGGAGGCATCTCATCTTCAACTCCCTCACCAGAGTGGGAAAAACAAATGATCCCTAGGAGCCTTTTTTTTTCAGCACAGCCCCAGTTTGCCAGAGCTGAGCCTCAGCCCCCGAGCAGTTGCACCACATTGTCAGAGCTGGGTCAAGCTGAGGTCTGAGTCCTAGAGCTAGAGCATCATAATTCCTGCCTGAGCAACCTCACCGATGCACACAGCTTGTTCCTGAGCTCCCTCAGCACCAAAATAGCCCCTGGAGCTGTCTCAACAGTTGTCACTGTGCGTGGGTGCTGGGCAGCTCAGCAGGCACACAGGGTTTCTGCCTGCAGTTCCTCACCATGAGTGGTGTGATTTCCACACAAGGAACTTACCCTTCCTATGCAGAGCAGCTCAGCCTCCCTGCTGGCTCAGCTGCTGGGATTTAGAGTTCTCCAGTGAGGAAAGGCCTGGGACAGGGCTGGCCAGCCTGCCTGCAGCCATATAAGGTGCCCACACCAGAGTCCCCCCATCTCCTGGCCAGCCTGCACCATTTTAGAGCCCAGGGCTTTTGTCTCCTGTGAGGGCTGAGCTACCTCTGCTGAGCTTGGCAACCACAGCCCTGCCCTAGGCTCTCCAGTTCTGGGCACGAGCAACCAAGAAGGATGTGATGGGAAGGAGAGCTGGCACTTTGGTGGTGTGGGTGCTGAGGAATACAGGACCAGGGCCTCTTCCCCAGCCCCAGGAGCTGGAGGACCTCAGCACTGCACCCCACACAACCTGGTCTGCTCATCCCCACTCAGCACAGCACCATGCATCCCAACAACATTCCCCCCACCCAGGCTCCAGCTGCTCCCCTTGAGCCAGGTGGGAGCTCCTACCCTCTCTGGGACATTCTCCCACAGGACAGCAGCTCCCAGGGTTGTCTTCCTGCTCTGTTTCTGCAAAGGATTTGTTTCTTGGAAACCCCTGTTATCAAGAAAAAAATATATAGTGTGAGCAAAGCTAGCACCATTAACTACATTAACTAGAGCTACAAGCAGCCTCACTATGTCTTGGCTCCAGTTCTCCCCTCCTGGACTTCATTTGGCACCTCACATATTAGGAGGACAAATTAGAATTTCATGCATATTTCATATACACTTAATCACTTGGCAAAGACCAAAACACTTCCCCATTAAGTGGAATTTAAACTAAATGCTGTTTCCATTAGGCACCAGGCATTGCCTGTTTTAGAGGTTAAACCTGGGGAAGGTTTCTCCTGTTAGGGGAGGTGGGAGATGCCAAATGAGCCTTGTCCCAGCAAGCAGGAAAGGGTTACTTGTGTCAGGGATAATAAACAACCTTATTGCAAATCTATTTCATGGAAACATCCCAGTCCATGAGGTGCTGTTCACCTGGGGTCTATCTGGAGAGCAAAGACTCAGGGTCCTGTTTGTTTGTCCCCTGAGCCATCTGGGTCCCACAAAACTCAGAGGGGCTGGAGCAGGGCTGCTCAGCCACAGGCTGGGCTCTCCCACACCTGGAACTGGCAGAGACAAACCCGTGGGGCTCCTGAAGCTGAGATGCTGCTGCAGGAGGAGCCAGGCTCAGCTGGCTCCCCCAAACCCAGCCATTGTGCCCCCAGTCTTTGGGTGTCACTCCTTGTCTCCCTGCCCTGAGGAGGGTTTCTGGGGCTCACAGTCACTTTTGGCCCATGGGAGAAAAAGCTGTAGCAGAGCCCTCTTGGCTGAGGGAGCCTGGGGAGCCCAGGGCAGGTCTGCCCCAGCCAGACTTCAGCTTTCCCTGGGGGGGAGCAGGTAGATCTCTCTCTTGAAAAGCCTTTCCAGGGAAGGGAGGAAGAGCCTTCTGGCTCTGCATGCACAGCTCCAGCCTGGCCCTCACTGTCCCCCTCCCCTCCAAACAGCAGCAGGACCCCAGCCAGGCTGATAAACCCGACCCTTCGAAACCAGGCACCTCGGGCTGGTGAAAGCTGCACTCAAGACAACTAGTATAGATGCAGGGGACCTAGATGGGGTTATTCTGATTTTAAAAGAAGGGAGGGCAGAGCTGAGGCTGTCTGGGGACACTAGACAGTGGGCACCAGCAGTTCCTCCTTCCCCACCCTGTTTCCCTGCATCCTCAACCAGCGCTGCTTCCTTTTTTTTCCAGCGGGTTCACAAGGCTGCTCCTGCCTTGCTCTGTAGCTGCTGCCTGACCTAAATCTCTGCTGTCTTTGCTCTCTGGGTGCTCCAGTATGGTCTGCTTGGCTTGGAGGGGGGTCTCTGGCCAGGCAGGCAGGGTTGCAGCTGCAGATACTGGCCCCAGGGGCTTGTTCACTAACCCCCCCCGGCAGGTTTTCAATGTGGTTTTTTTACTCTTTGCATGAGCCTATTGCATAAGAGGGATTTGAGGGCTTCTGTTTCACTTGCCCTCCCCCTTTCCAGAGTAAAGACCTTGTTTTTCCTAGCATTTTATTCGGCAGTCACGGGTGGAGGCTAAACCAGCCCCTCATCCCAAGTGATGCTCTTCACTGATCCTGGGGAGCCCCAGCAGTGCCAGGTACAGCAGACACCCAGGGGATAATGGCATTGCCTACAACTGCACTTAATTTGGAAAGCATAGCATCTTTTTTTGGGCACAGAACAAACTGTTTGTAGACAGGTGACTGTTTCCCTCTAGCCCTTTGCCTGATCAGCCTGGATTTGAAATCACTTCTTGGACCTTGGTTTTACTTTTCACCCTCATCATCCCCCGAATCCTGTTTCTCCAAGGAAGAATAAAAGGAACACTAACCCCTTCAGGCACAGACAATTTGTCAACATGTTCAGGAGAGATGCTGCCTTATGGGGGGTCATGCTTGAACATCACCCCCCAGGGAAGCCTTCTCTTTAACTGCTTGGTGGCTTGCAGAGAGGGATTGAATTCCTCGCAGTGGTGGCCTCAGTACATGGTGGCACTGACTGTGTAACCCCTGTTGTGCTGAGCAGGCACTGGTTTCTTGGCTGTGCTTTAAATGGGGGGGGCTTTAAAGGAGACTGCAGGGGAGGTGGGAGCTGGATGAAGGCCCCGGAACCTCGGAAAATGCTGGTGGAAAGATTAAAGCCCTCAGCACACCCAAGAACTGTGGGCTATCCTGCTGCATTTTAGCACTCCAAGCTGGAGCTGAGCTGACCCACCAGCCCCCTCTGAGGGCTCAAGACCCTGAGACACAGTGGCCCTCTGCTCTTTGCCTTCTGGGCTGCTTACCTTCTGCCCCTGGTTTGGATGAGTTTCCTCACCCTGGAGGCATGGAAGGAGTGGGTGTTTGCTCCCTGACTGTCCCTGCAGTGAGGCTGTGGCTCAGGGTCCTCCTTGGCATTGCAGGTCAGCCTCAACGATTCCCACAATCAGATGGTGGTTCACTGGGCAGGAGAGAAGAGCAACGTGATTGTGGCCTTGGCCAGAGACAGCCTGTCTTTGCTGGGTCCCAAGAACAGTGATGTAAGTACTGCAACCTGGTGTTGTCCTGGGGTGCCTTCCGTGCCCAGCGAGGTGGTGGTGGCTGCTGAGCTACAGCCTGCCTTGCTCTCCTGGGCTGGGAAGATGAAAGAAAAGCCCATGAGTCTTGAGTACAGAGGCACAAAACCCAATATGTGCTACCCCCTGTGCTGTCCCACAGCTTCAAGCCCAGGGAAGGCTGCATTGGGCAATCTGCAAGGCTTTTCCCCCCTGCAGTTTCCTGAGTTGTTACTAAATCTGTCACAAGGGAAAGCAGAGCTTTGTGCTCCTCACACTGAGGCTTCTCCTTTGCAGGTGTACGTGTCATATGACTATGGGAAGAGTTTTAAGAAGATTTCAGAGAAGTTCAGCTTTGGTGCAGGGAACAGCAGTGAGGTGGCCATTGCCCAGTTCTACCACAGCCCGGCTGACAACAAGAGGGTGAGGATGGAGCAGCCAGCCCCAGCAGGGCTCCTGTGTGGCACAGTGGGGACCTGGACAGGGGACCTGGGTGTGTGGCCACCCCAGCCCACATCTGTGGGTCACACTGAGAACCTGCCTTTGCACAGGGCAAGCTCTCACATGGGAGATGCTGCTGCAGCAGGGAGGGATGGGCCCCTCCTGCAGACAGGACAGTTTTTGCCCAGACCTCTCATCTCCTGGCAGAGCCCCTTGGACCATCCTGTGGGTCCCTGGGCAGAGGTGGGACATGAGGACATGCTGCACTTATCTCCTGTACAGCTCTGGAGCATCAGTGTAGTAGGAGAGGGGGCAGCTAGGACAAGAAAAGTCCTCTTCTCCAGAGTTTGCCCTCCCAAAGGCTCCCCCGAGACGTGCGCCCTACTTACTGCCAGCCTGAGACTCCTGACTGCCTGCTTTTCTTCTTCTTCCTTTCTCCCTGTTTTCCCAGTATATCTTCGTGGATGCCTTTGTCCCATACCTCTGGATCACCACCGACTTCTGCAACAGTATCCAGGGCTTCTCGATTCCCTTCAGAGCAGCAGACCTCCTCCTGCACAGCAGGAACCCCAACCTCCTCTTGGGTTTCGACAGGTCACATCCTAAAAAACAGGTGAGCGCTTCTGCTTAGACAGAAGGACCAGACTCCTGTCTCCAGATTCCTGCCTCTCCCCTGTCCTGGCATCCCCCTGGTGGTTTTAGGTGCCCCACAGCCCTCACAGCATGTCCAGAGCCACCCTGCCTCCTTCCATCACCACATGGGCTTGTGCTTGGACCATCCAGGGTGTCTGCTCTCAGATTCCTGCACATCAAACTGTCCCAAAGTGCCCAGGACGCCCCCTTCCCTACAGGTCCATCTGGTGTCTGACCTCTAGAGTGGTGAGGATATAGTACCTGAAGGATGACCACCTTAAATACCTTTTCCTTTTCCTTCATTTATACTGGTCCTTCATCCCAGCTGCTCCTGGATCGTATCGATCTCCCTGTGCTTGCGGTCGTAACTCGCCGCAGAGCTCAGGCAGGACTGACCTCTGCAGCATTTCATGCAGGCTTGTGGTTTGGCTTTGGGTCTTGAATAGTAAATTGCTTCTGGAAAACAAATTATTGTTTATTTCTGACATCCCCCCTTTGGAGCTATTGGGTGAAGATTGTAAAGAATCACAGCACCTTCAGGTAGGGTGGTACCTTCCCCGGGAGGGCTGCTGTGTCTGTGTAGCTGCAAGGAAAAGAATCACTTTGGTTTGGGTTGGAAAGGATCTTCAAGATCTTCTAGATCCAACCCCCCTGCATGGGCAGGGACACCTCCCACCAGACCAGGGTGCTCTAAGCCCCATCCAGCCTGCCCTTTTATTTTTCCAAGCATTATGGTGGCACCTGAGCTGTGAGTTTTGCCTCTTGAAGAGGGGAGATTGAGGTGAGACATGAGGAGGGAATTGTGGAGTGTGAGGGTGGTGAGAGCCTGGCCCAGGGTGCCCAGGGAAGCTGTGGCTGCCCCATCCCTGGCAGTGTTGAAGGGCAGGTTGGATGGGGCTTGGAGCAACCTGGGCTGGTGGGAGGTGTCCCTGCCCATGCAGGGGGGTGGAACTGGATGATCTTTCAGGTCCCTTCCAACCCAAACCAGTCTATGATGAAAAGAGACTGATTATGATAATTCTGAGTTAGCAGAAAGGCAGGTGGATCAAGAGACAGTGGGAAAACCTTCTGGTAGGAGACTAAAGGACAAGTTTTTTGCTGTTTGGGTTATTCTCCTGCAGCTGGGAAGGTTGCTGCTGCTGCTCCAGGCAGCTGCCAGAAGAAGAGAAATCATCAAAACACTTCACAGCTTTGTCTGCCCTGCCTTTGCTGCCTGAGTTTGGACATCCTGCAGGACTGGGTCTGTTTGGTTGCCCAGTCCCACTGGCAGCTCTTCCCTTTCTCGTTGCAGCTTTGGAAATCAGATGATTTCGGCCAGACCTGGATAATGATTCAGGAACACGTGAAGTCTTTTTCTTGGTACGTCTCACACCTGGGTGTTGTGCTGCCTTCTGCCTTCCCCTCTGAGTGCAGGGATAACACCATCACCTCCTCTTTTCTGCCCTTCCCAGGGGAGTTGAGCCCTATGACAAACCAGACACCGTGTACATCGAGCGGCACGAGCCTTCGGGGGCTTCCACCGTCATTCGCAGCACCGACTTCTTCCAGAGCAGAGAAAACAAAGATATAATCCTGGAAGACGTTGAAGACTTCCAGCTGAGGGACAAATACATGTTTGCAACCAAGTCGGTGGTGAGTGTCACAGGAGCTGTTCACCAGTGGGCTGGGCAGAAGTAGGTCAGTCAGCCTGGGAAGTGCTGGGATGCACAGGATGGCTGGGAAGGCTGGGGGGTGGGGGTGGCAG
>NW_009952719.1:1021595-1038641 GCF_000747805.2 Chaetura pelagica
GGTGGGGGTGGCAGGGGGAGGGGGATGTGGCTGAGCTGCTCCATGGTTAGGAGGCTGCTTGTCAGAGAGGATTACCATCAACCGTGGACTAGGTCCAAGTAGCCTAATGGGCTCCAGCCTGGAAAGAAAACTGGGCTTTCTGTTTGCCTCCCTGAGAAGAGAGGGAGCAGAGAGGGAAAAGCAGCTTGTTGGTCCCTCTGCACCTGGACTTCTGGCAGCTCTTGACTGGTTTCAGACAAACCTGAGAGGAGGCTGGAAAGCATCTGTGCTTTCTCTGAGGACAAGTCCTTTTCTAACAGTCAGAGACACACCACCAGAGTGGTTGAGTCCTGTTCCTTCCAGGATTTAAGGAGCAATTTTCTTTCTAGAAGATGCTTTCCTCCCCCGCCGCTGCTGCCGTCAAGTCTGTTTCAACAAGCAACCTTTGCCATTTAGGGGTGACTCCTTGCAAAGCCTTGCAGGGCTTCCTAAGAAGCAAGTGGTGAGCATGTCCCCTCCAGCCACCCAAGTGTCCAGTGCTGGCAGGGGAGATGTTTTCAGAGCACTTTCAGTTCCTCAGAAGTCTCTTTTGCAGGTAGTACAGCCTGGAAGTCTTAGGGCCCATCCCCTTGGCACTAGGCCTGATCACCTGTGGTTTGCAGGAGATTTTATTTAGGCTTGTCTGTTGGTGTTGGGTGAAACATAAGGGAGGGGATCTGTGTCCCTGCTGAGCAGCCATCAGGCTTGGGGGGCAGATTCCTGAGAGCATGAGGTGGGTTTGAGTCGGGACCTTTCCAAGTGTGACCTTAAACTGGGGGTTCTTCCGAGTTGTTTCTTCTTCTGGAGGGCTTAGAGGTCACAGGAGCCACCACCACACTTTCTCCTGCAGCTCTGATGGCTGGTTTTACACCAAACAACATTGAAATCACCTCAATTCCACACTGAGGCAAAGACAATGGGAAACACACAGATTGGGAGGGTGACTGGCCTGGCTGCAAAGCCCTGATTTGGGAATTATATCCCCAGCTCTGGACTGGGGCACTTCCATCAAACCTTGGCCACAACAGGAGCAACACTAGGAGGGGACAGGTTGGGTGGCAGAGGCAGCCAGGACTCCAGCTTGGTTCTGGGGGAGGAATGGTTGCTTAGTGATATAGAGCCTTGGGAAAAAATCAGGACGCTTATTTTTGGAGCCTAAATCTGGGTTTAGGTTCTTCCCGTTGGCACCCCAGATGAAATAGGTTGCCCCCAGCTTTTCTAGGCTTTATTTTGCTATTTTGGCTTCGTTCTAGTGCCTTTCATTTTGTACAAATTGTTAAAAATAGGAAGGAAAGGACAGACTGCTGCAGAAAGAGGAATTAAAACCAGCCTCCTTGCCCCTACCTTCCAGTTTGTGTCCGTTTCCCCTTGTCCTGTCACAGGGCACCACTGAAAAGAGACTGGGTCACTTTTCTTGACACCCACCCTTCCATGTCTCTCAGCCTTTCCTCATCAGACAGGTGTTCCAGTCTCTTATTCATCCCTGTAACCCACCACTGGACTTTTTCTAGTATATCTCAGTCACTCTTGAACTGGGGAGCCCAGAACTGGTCACAATACTCTAGATGTGGTCTCACCAGGGCAGAGGAGGGGATGACCTCCTTCAACCTGCTGGACACATTCTTCTTATTACACCCCATGGATCCTCCTCCACAGAGCTGCTTTCAAGCAGGTCAACCCCTAGTCTGTGTTGGGGAATGGATGTACACCATGAGTGGGGAGCACTGTTCCCACCACCAGTCCTGGGCACCTTCCACACTTTGCCTGCACACAGGGAGGCTCAAGTCCCAGGCACGTGGTTCCTGGTCTTGCCCCAGCCTGCCTTTCTGCCACAGCTGGAGATGAGGGTGATTCTGGGGGTGAGAGCTGCTCCTCACTCTGTGTCCCTCTGCTCTGCCACAGCGTTTGCAAGGCAGCTCTGAGCCACCTTCAGCCCAGCTCTGGGTGTCCTTCAACCGCCAGCCGATGCGCGTGGCACAGTTCGTCACCAAGCACCCAATTAAGGTAAGTGGTGCTTTCTGAGAAGACCTCCCTGCTTGGCCAAGGACGCCTTCAGGTGGCAACAGCAGGTCTCTGTGTTCCACCAGACACTGTGGGAGTTCGGGCTGGGAAGGGACCTTGTATGACCCTGTTCAGGGGGATTTGGCTGAGGAAAAGCTCACGTTAGGGTGATTTTGTGCTTTCCATTTTATTCTGCTGATTCCTGCCCCCAGAATCATAGAGTTATAAAATCATTAAGGTTCAAAGGGACCTTAAAGATCATCTAGTTCCAACGCCCCTGCCATGACCAGGAAACCCTCCCACTAGACCAGGGTGATGGAGACTGGTAGCAGAGCCCAGACACCCAGAGAGGGGCTGATCTCCGTGCTCACTGCTTTGCCTCTGCTTCTGGGGACCTTACCTCTTCCTGTTGCATGTGGTGCTTGGTTGCTGATCACTTGCTGGGTCCACCAGCATGGCCTGGAGAATCCATCTTCTCTGCAGGCTGAGGAGGTCCAGGGGGACAGGCAGAGGGTGGAGGGGAGTGATTGCTGCAGGAGAAACACAGAAGAGAAAAAGCGATGGGAAGGTACTTGCCGAGTGGAAAAAATACAAACAGGTGGAGGGAAGAATGAGTTTCAGCCAGCTCAGGGGACTCACGACACCAGCCTGCCTGTAAAACCTGCCTGTGTGTCCACGTTGTGAAGCCAGCTCTCCTGTCACTTACATCCCAAAGGAATATTACGTTGCCGATGCCTCGGAGGACCAGGTGTTTGTGTGTGTCAGCCACGATAACAACCGCACCAACCTCTACATCTCAGAGGCAGAAGGCCTCAAGTTCTCCCTCTCTTTAGAAAACGTGCTCTACTACAGCCCGGGCGGAGCTGGAAGTGACACCTTAGTCAGGTAATAATGGGAGGTGCCCATACTCTGGGCTGCAGGACGTGAGAACATCAGCCAAACTCTCGGAGTCTTTGGCTGTGTGTGACCAAAGCGCTGCCCCCATCCCCAGACTTGCCTGTCCCCCAAGCCCCAGGGAAGCTGTGATTGACTGGTCCCCCTGCATTTCCTCCTCTCCTCCCAGGTATTTTGCCAACGAGCCCTTTGCTGACTTCCACCGGGTGGAGGGCGTGCGGGGGGTCTACATCGCCACGCTGATCAACGGCTCCTTCAGCGAGGAGAACATGCGCTCGGTCATCACCTTCGACAAGGGGGGCACCTGGGAGCTGCTGCAGCCCCCGGCCCAGACACGCTACGGGGAGCAGATCGACTGCCAGGTAGGATGGGCTGGGAAGGGGCAGGGGGAAGCTGCCCTGTGAAAGAGGCTGACGTGGCACAGGCAAGCACAGGATGCAGCTCCAGCGCTGGAGCCAGGCTGGGAGAGTTGGGGTGTTCAGCCTGGAGAAGAGAAGGCTCCAGGGAGACCTGAGAGCACCTTCCAGTGCCTGAAGGGGCTCCAGGAAAGCTGGGGAGGGACTTGGGACAAGGGCAGGGAGAGAGAGGACAAGGGGGAAGGGATGAAAACTGGAAGAGGGAGATTGAGGTGAGACACGAGGAGGGAATTGTGGAGTGTGAGGGTGGTGAGAGCCTGGCCCAGGGTGCCCAGGGAAGCTGTGGCTGCCCCATCCCTGGCAGTGTTGAAGGGCAGGTTGGATGGGGCTTGGAGCAGCCTGGGCTGGTGGGAGGTGTCCCTGCCCATGCAGAACCTGATAATCTTGAAGGTCCCTTCCAACCTTAACCATTCCATGATTCTAGGATGGAGGGTTAATGCTGCTCTGGTTGCTTCTCCAGCTCTCCCAGGGCTGCTCTCTCCACCTGGCCCAGCGCCTGAGCCAGCTGCTCAACTTCCAGCTGCGCAGGATGCCCATCCTCTCCAAGGAGTCGGCCCCAGGACTGATCATCGCCACCGGTACCCACCTTCCTTCTCACAGATGGTTGTTGTCAGGACAGGAGGAACTTGGCAGCCTCTAGTTTGCACATGCAGGTTACAAAGATGCAACTCACTGGTGCATTTTGCTGTCCTTTCCCTGCTGTCGTCCCCCCGCAGTAATTCCCACGTCTGCCTTTTGCTGCAGGACAGGGACGTGAGAAACCTTCACCTGCTTCATTCTCTTCCTCTTTCCTACCCCTGTCCTCATGGAGGGTGTCTTGAACATGCAGAAATTCCTGTTTGCCTTGTTCTTTTACTGAAGACCACACTTTACACGTGTTGTTTGATCATGTTTGTAGCCATAGGTTTGGGTTTTTTTTCCCCCAGCTGCTTTCAAAACTTGTAATAGTCTTTAAAACATTTGCTTCTGAAGGGATTGGTGAAAGATCAGCTCTTCAGTCATCATTTTGCTCACAGGCAAAACTAGTTTAGAGGTGTCTGGCTTAATTTTAAGCAGTTGCTTTGCATTCCTCAAGAAAAATGGTGACTCCTGTTCTCCTAGGGTCTGTTGGCAAGAACATGGCAAGGAAAACCAACGTCTATGTCTCGAGCAGTGCTGGAGCAAGGTGGAGAGAGGTGAGGCTGCTCTTCTGCTTGCTGGTTTGGTCAGGGTGGGTGGTGGTGCAGCAGGAAGAATGTTGGCACAGGTACAGCAGTGTGCAGGTCCTAGGAATTAAAGGTGAGCTCCATATGCACCAAAGCTGTAGCTGGAAGGTGCTGAATGTCCCTTCAGACCAGAGCAAAAAGGTCTGAAGGACCAGGCGTGGTTTGGCACAGAGATGAACCTCTCAGTCCTCTTGGTGAAGGTGGTGGCTTCAAACAGAGGAGAGGTCCCTCCTCTATTTCTTCTTTTCACCTGGCAGGCCTTGCCCTCAGCATGGGTCATCTGATCCCTTTTAGCTGGGAATGCCAACCAGGGCTGTGCATGTGAGAGTGTCTGGAGAGGCTCTGGCATCTTCCAGAAGAAAATGGGATGTTGCCTTGGGTTTATGGGGAGTTTGATGGTGTTTACTAAGTGGGTGTTCTGGTCTGCGGCAGCTTTTGTGGTCTGCCTGTGCATTCTGCAGCCAGTGTTACATGGGATTCCAACATCTGCAAGTGATTTAATCCTGGGAATTAAGCAGCCTCCTTTTCCTCCCACAAGTGCTGCGCGGTCTGGGCTGATGCCTGGGCAGCTGCAGTGGGGCTGCAACACGGGGCTGGCTGCCACCACAACCAGCCATGGCTGGGAGGGCATCCAAAAGCCAAGGCTCTCAGGTGCCATCCTCCTCTGGCTGGCAGGTGGGTTTGCCTTGAGTTGCAGTTGAATTGAATTTCCCCGGAGGAAAGCTTGGGAAGGACTTTGGACAAGGGGGGATGGATGAAATCTGGAAGAGGGGAGGTTGAGGAGGGAATTGTGGAGTGTGAGGGTGGTGAGAGCCTGGCCCAGGTTGCCCAGGGAAGCTGTGGCTGCCCCATCCCTGGCAGTGTTGAAGGGCAGGTTGGATGGGGCTTGGAGCAGCCTGGGCTGGTGGGAGGTGTCCCTGCCCATGCAGGGGGTTGGATCTGGATGATCTTAATGTCCTTTCCAACCCAAACCATTCTTTGATTCTATGACTCTAACAACACCCAGTCCTGCATCACTTGGACCCTTTGTGTCAGGAGCAGAGGTGCAGAATGACCCAGCACTGCAGCTCCTCAGCTGAGAACAGGAGCACAACTCCTTCTTCTTGGCTTTGGCCAACCAGCAGGCTGGAAGGCTTGTTGCTTTCCAAATCACTGGTACAGAAAATAAAGAAACAATACATTCAGTGCCCTGTGCTGGAATGTCCCTGAGCACGTTGGCACGTCCCGTGAGCAGAGTCAGGCATGGGCGCACCCTGTTTCCATCCTGAGCTGTGCTGAGTTCCCCAGATAGGGAAGCAAAGGTGCTTTTGTGCTGGTGGTCTCTTAATAGAGCTGGACGTGTGAAATACTAGAAGTTTCTTGCTGTGAGATGGATGTATGAAACGTCTCTGTGGGTTTTTTCTGCCCACCATGGACCCACTTCTCTTTAAGCATTCACAAAACCTGACAGCCTGAGAAAAACCACCAACCTGCAGCCCTGCTGGGTGTGGGGAAAACCTCACAGACAGGACAAAGAGCTGCAGACTGAGAGGGGGAGCGATGGTCTCTGGTTTCACATAATCCCCCATTTTCCCCTTGATTCTCTCTCTGGGCAGGAGGAGCAGGTTCCAGAGCTGCTCTGAAGCACAGCTGCACACTGAGGGAAATTGGCCTGGCTGCTCTTGGCAGCAGGTGTTGGCCCATAAACACTTGGATCTCTGGTGCCTCCAGATAAACCAAAACATTAGCTCGGGTCAGGCTGAGTTCCTGACAAAGCAAGCTATCCACCCAAGCTTTTCCTTTCATTCAGGGCAGCTCTGATCCTCCCCTTGGCCCAATTTCTTTTCCAGGCACTGTCTGGACCCCACTATTACACCTGGGGTGACCACGGTGGCATTCTGGTGGCCATTGCTCAAGGCACTGAGACTGACCAGCTCAAGTAAGTGGCAGGGCAAGGGCACAGGAGAGGTCCCTGGGGTGGGCAGGACCTGCCCTTGGCAGCTCTCCCCATGTTTTCCCTCCAGGTACAGCACCAACGAAGGGGAAACCTGGAAAACTTTCACTTTCTCAGAGAAGCCCGTGTTTGTGTATGGCCTGCTCACTGAGCCCGGGGAGAAAAGCACCATTTTCACCATCTTTGGCTCCTATAAGGAGAATGGCCACAGCTGGCTGATACTGCAGATCAACACTACTGATGTTCTGGGTAAGGGGACGGGGGGTGACAGGGGTGTCACTGGTGCAGGTGGCAGAGCTGTCCTGTCTCCACCCCACAGCTTTGCAGGTTACACTTGCTGGTAAAGCTCTTACCTGAAACCAGCTGGTCCCCTTGCCTGCCCCAAGCAGCCCTGGAGGTGCAAGTCAGATCTTGCCATGTCATCTCTGGAGGGCTGAGAGTGAGGAGGGGATATGGGAGAGGTTTTTGGAAGCCCAAAGCAACACAGAGACCTCAGGCTACAAACCAAAGTGTTGAGCCATCCAAGGCTCTTAGAGTCCCGCTGACAAGCACGGGAAGTTGGGCTCCTAAATACTAAGTGGGCATGGAGAAAACCTTTGCTGCCCTTGCTCTCCATCCTGTTTTCCAAGAGACCCTGAGTGATGCCCTCAAGTCCCATTAGCGGCAGAACCTGCTGCCCTGGCTGTGGTGCCACCACTGCCTTTGGGTGCCCCATCCCTTCTCCCCACGGACGTGGCTGCTGTTGGCACCCGTGCAACTCTCCCTGTCACCCCCTCTCCCTGCACACTGAAGGATTCGTTGGAAAAGGGGGAAAAAAAAAAGAAAAAGAGCCTTCTGAAGGCTTGTGCCCATGAATGTTTTATAACCCATTTCAGCTTTGATTGCGAGGCGGCTTTTTAATCAAAGAGCAGTTAAACCCAACAGAGGAATTTGCTTGACTAAAATTCATAACCAATTCCCTTGACATTTTGTTAGAAACAGATCTGTTTGGTAACCAGCACGACTTCATTTTCAATGAGGCGTTGCAAATTCCCTGTCACCACAACAGGGCTGCTTGTTGCCTCCTGTCACCGAGTGCCACCGCACGCTCAGCTGAAATGCTTCCTGCTCTGCCTGTTCTTTCAAGCCAGGGCTAGAGCCTTGAAGTCAGGGGGAAACTGCTGGTTTTGTGCCTGAGGAGGGTGAGGAGAGGGAAGGGGCAATGGGTTTTATCGTGGTGCACGGGTGGGTGCCAGTGCACCCCCCCTCCCTGGGCATCCTAGGTCTGGGTGCCACCAGCCGTGGCAAGAAGATGAGGTTTGTGCAGCCTCTTGGGAGGCTGGGCTGGCAGCTTGGAGCCTGCAGCTCCTTCTGAGAGGCCTGGGGCACCTCCTCTGAGAGGCCTGGGGCACCTCCTCTGAGAGGAAGGCTCTGCATGTCCCCAGAGCTCAGTGCTGATGCAGGATGTGCTCTGCACAGCCTCGCCAGCAGCAACCAAGGGACACCCGGGGCTGCTTTGAAACCTGAATAGAAGGGAGTGCTTTTTGACTCTGAGGGTGACAGAGCCCTGGGACAGGCTGCCCAGGGAGTCTACATCCCTGGAGACATTCCAGACCTGGATGTGTTCCTGTGGGATCTGCTCTAGGGGATCCTACTCTGGCAGGGGGTTGGACTGGATGATCTCCAGAGGTCCCTTCCAACCCCCACCCCTCTGTGACTAAACCCTTGCTCTGGGGGGGCCACCAGCACTGTACCATTCCTTACCCCAACCTTGTCCCTTCTCTTAGGGGTCCCTTGCACAGACAATGACTACAAGCTGTGGTCACCCTCCGACGAGCGAGGCAATGAATGTTTACTGGGGCATAAAACTGTCTTCAAAAGGAGGACTCCTCATGCGACCTGTTTCAATGGGGAAGATTTTGACAGGCCTGTCATGGTCTCTAACTGCTCTTGTACAAGGGAAGACTTTGAATGGTAAATACCAATTAATTTCTTTTAGTCTGGATTGCAAGTCTGAGATAGATATCTGTGACCAATCGCTCAGAGGGCACAAACATCCCATTTGCTGAGCTCTTTGCATCTCTGCTTGATTTTACAGCAAAGAGGAAACTAAATAGACTTGAAAACATCCTTTCATAAATAATGGGGCTTGAGGCTTAATTAATGTCTTCAGAGCCTTTCGGGAGCCTCTGAGAGGTTCTATAGAAGAGGGAAGTATTGTTAATCCACCACCTTCTTTTAAACGATAGTGGACAATTTCCCATCACATATAGAGCTCCCCCACTGAAAGGCTCAGTGACCCTTTAGCAGCAGGGATGCAACTGGTCCTGCTGGAGGACTTTATCTGGAATTTGCACATGACTGACACTGCACAGCTCTTAAGATTAAAAAGCTCCCTGGCACTGGGATACAAAGGTTTGGGGTTAGCAAGTGAACTGCTTTTCAGGGACTGGACTTGGAGCAGTGCTCAGGGTGCAGTGAAGAACAGGGGTCCAGACCTGCCAGTCTGATGCCAAGACAGACTGGAAAGGGGTCTGGCTCACCATGAGTATCCTGGGAATAGGGCTGGTGGGATGTGATTCCTGCCTCAGAATCACAGCCCTGGGCCCCCTACAAAATCAGACAGATCCTCTTTTCCAAGGAATAGACACTCTGTAACTCCCATTTTACCAACAGGAAAAGCCAAGACATGCACCAGTGACCTAAACCAGCAGGAAAGCTGGGGCTGGCAGCCAGATTTTGAGGGTGCTCTGGCTCTGCCTTGCTGCCTCACCTGCCCTAGTGGGCTCAGCCAAGACCTCAGGCTACAAACCAAAGTGTTGAGCCATCCAAGGCTCTTAGAGTCCCGCTGACAAGCACGGGAAGTTGGGCTCCTAAATACTAAGTGGGCATGGAGAAAACCTTTGCTGCCCTTGCTCTCCATCCTGTTTTCCAAGAGACCCTGAGTGATGCCCTCAAGTCCCATTAGCGGCAGAACCTGCTGCCCTGGCTGTGGTGCCACCACTGCCTTTGGGTGCCCCATCCCTTCTCCCCACGGACGTGGCTGCTGTTGGCACCCGTGCAACTCTCCCTGTCACCCCCTCTCCCTGCACACTGAAGGATTCGTTGGAAAAGGGGGAAAAAAAAAAGAAAAAGAGCCTTCTGAAGGCTTGTGCCCATGAATGTTTTATAACCCATTTCAGCTTTGATTGCGAGGCGGCTTTTTAATCAAAGAGCAGTTAAACCCAACAGAGGAATTTGCTTGACTAAAATTCATAACCAATTCCCTTGACATTTTGTTAGAAACAGATCTGTTTGGTAACCAGCACGACTTCATTTTCAATGAGGCGTTGCAAATTCCCTGTCACCACAACAGGGCTGCTTGTTGCCTCCTGTCACCGAGTGCCACCGCACGCTCAGCTGAAATGCTTCCTGCTCTGCCTGTTCTTTCAAGCCAGGGCTAGAGCCTTGAAGTCAGGGGGAAACTGCTGGTTTTGTGCCTGAGGAGGGTGAGGAGAGGGAAGGGGCAATGGGTTTTATCGTGGTGCACGGGTGGGTGCCAGTGCACCCCCCCTCCCTGGGCATCCTAGGTCTGGGTGCCACCAGCCGTGGCAAGAAGATGAGGTTTGTGCAGCCTCTTGGGAGGCTGGGCTGGCAGTTTGGAGCCTGCAGCTCCTTCTGAGAGGCCTGGGGCACCTCCTCTGAGAGGCCTGGGGCACCTCCTCTGAGAGGAAGGCTCTGCATGTCCCCAGAGCTCAGTGCTGATGCAGGATGTGCTCTGCACAGCCTCGCCAGCAGCAACCAAGGGACACCCGGGGCTGCTTTGAAACCTGAATAGAAGGGAGTGCTTTTTGACTCTGAGGGTGACAGAGCCCTGGGACAGGCTGCCCAGGGAGTCTACATCCCTGGAGACATTCCAGACCTGGATGTGTTCCTGTGGGATCTGCTCTAGGGGATCCTACTCTGGCAGGGGGTTGGACTGGATGATCTCCAGAGGTCCCTTCCAACCCCCACCCCTCTGTGACTAAACCCTTGCTCTGGGGGGGCCACCAGCACTGTACCATTCCTTACCCCAACCTTGTCCCTTCTCTTAGGGGTCCCTTGCACAGACAATGACTACAAGCTGTGGTCACCCTCCGACGAGCGAGGCAATGAATGTTTACTGGGGCATAAAACTGTCTTCAAAAGGAGGACTCCTCATGCGACCTGTTTCAATGGGGAAGATTTTGACAGGCCTGTCATGGTCTCCAACTGCTCTTGTACAAGGGAAGACTTTGAATGGTAAATACCAATTAATTTCTTTTAGTCTGGATTGCAAGTCTGAGATAGATATCTGTGACCAATCGCTCAGAGGGCACAAACATCCCATTTGCTGAGCTCTTTGCATCTCTGCTTGATTTTACAGCAAAGAGGAAACTAAATAGACTTGAAAACATCCTTTCATAAATAATGGGGCTTGAGGCTTAATTAATGTCTTCAGAGCCTTTCGGGAGCCTCTGAGAGGTTCTATAGAAGAGGGAAGTATTGTTAATCCACCACCTTCTTTTAAACGATAGTGGACAATTTCCCATCACATATAGAGCTCCCCCACTGAAAGGCTCAGTGACCCTTTAGCAGCAGGGATGCAACTGGTCCTGCTGGAGGACTTTATCTGGAATTTGCACATGACTGACACTGCACAGCTCTTAAGATTAAAAAGCTCCCTGGCACTGGGATACAAAGGTTTGGGGTTAGCAAGTGAACTGCTTTTCAGGGACTGGACTTGGAGCAGTGCTCAGGGTGCAGTGAAGAACAGGGGTCCAGACCTGCCAGTCTGATGCCAAGACAGACTGGAAAGGGGTCTGGCTCACCATGAGTATCCTGGGAATAGGGCTGGTGGGATGTGATTCCTGCCTCAGAATCACAGCCCTGGGCCCCCTACAAAATCAGACAGATCCTCTTTTCCAAGGAATAGACACTCTGTAACTCCCATTTTACCAACAGGAAAAGCCAAGACATGCACCAGTGACCTAAACCAGCAGGAAAGCTGGGGCTGGCAGCCAGATTTTGAGGGTGCTCTGGCTCTGCCTTGCTGCCTCACCTGCCCTAGTGTGCTCAGCCACTGGCAGGCTCATTTCCAAAATGCTCTTGAAACACCCTGAGGACACAAGCTGTCTGGCTGTAAGATATTATTATTCAGCTAAATACTGATAATAAATGAACCTCTGAGATCCTTTGGGTTCTTAAACATTCCATGAAGAGAGAAATAATATAGCATGGCTGCATTTTTTCCCTTCTCCCCCTTCCCTCCTTGCATCTTTCTTCTCCTTGCAGTGATTTTGGCTTTAAACTGAGTGATGACTTATCATTAGAAGTGTGTGTCCCTGACCCTGAATTTGCTGGGAAACTCAACGTCCCCCCAGTCCCTTGCCCTGTTGGCTCAACTTACAGGAAGACTCGAGGGTATGTGTTGAACTCGGGAGGGGAACCTGCTCTTCCAAATGCTGCCATGGATGCTATTGGTGATAAAAACTCCAACCAACCACAAAACCCACACACAAACGCCCCATGAGTGGCAGTAAACGAACGGCACGTTTGGACAGACATTGCAACAATGGCTTCTCCTGGCTGCATGTGTGTGTGTGTGGGGGGGTTGGATGTTAAGAGTTTCCATGAAATAAACTGGCTGGATCTGTTGCAGCTACCGAAAGATCTCTGGGGACACTTGCACAGGTGGAGACATCGAGTCGCGGCTGGAAGGGGAGCTGGTCCCGTGCCCACTGGCTGGTGAGTACACACAGGATTGCTTCAGGCACAAAGCTTTCATTCATAAAACCCTTGGCCAGTGCTACAGGGGCCAGGCACAAATTCCCAGAGGGCGGGAACCCTCTTATCCCTGCTGTGTCCTCTTGAACCCAAGCAGAAAGACAAAAGTTGGACCAAAGGTTCCCCCCCCCCATCCTGGACAGACCCTTGCAAAGGTACCACCCTGATACAAGCACTGTACATGGTTGAGCAGTGGTTATCTGGGGCCAGACTGGGGCAGATGCTGCCCTTCAGTCCTGCCAAACTTCTCCTCTGTCCTTGTTTTCTCCTCCCGTGCCCACTGGCTGGTGAGTACACACAGGATTGCTTCAGGCACAAAGCTTTCATTCATAAAACCCTTGGCCAGTGCTACAGGGGCCAGGCACAAATTCCCAGAGGGCGGGAACCCTCTTATCCCTGCTGTGTCCTCTTGAACCCAAGCAGAAAGACAAAAGTTGGACCAAAGGTTCCCCCCCCCCATCCTGGACAGACCCTTGCAAAGGTACCACCCTGATACAAGCACTGTACATGGTTGAGCAGTGGTTATCTGGGGCCAGACTGGGGCAGATGCTGCCCTTCAGTCCTGCCAAACTTCTCCTCTGTCCTTGTTTTCTCCTCTCAAAACACCCAAGGCACTGAAACGGTCTCATGCCCCTGTGCTGCCAAAGTTATTTGCATTCTGCTCATTAGAGCTTTAATTTAATCTGCCGTCATCAGCTGCCTGATTAGCATGGTGCTGCACTGAGTGCCTGAGACAGGGCTGGAGCAAGGGTTAGGAGCAGAGCCCCCAGCCCCCCCAAATACTCCAGGTGCCAAACAGCCTGGTGGGTACCTGGGGAATTATTCCTTCTGCTGGGATTCACCCCAGTTTCCCTCCTGGTTCAGAGCCCAACATGTTATTCACCCCTCGGAGCCCTCTGGAGCTATTTGGAGAGCAGTGTTAGTCATGCTGAGAAGGGCCCTGCTGATTGAAAAAATAACCCTGCAGTCCCCACTGGGCTGGGCTTTGAAGTGCTGTGTTCCCAGAGTATTTGCTGATCCTCTTCAGATACGTGTTGGCTCGCACCATGGTAACACTTTCACGTACAGGATCTGCTTCCTATCTCCCTATAATCTCATTAGGGATGCACAGCCAGGGTTACTTACTGACATTAGCTTTACTCATTAATTGCATTATTGGACTTGACCAGTAGTGTGCTAATGCCTGGGAGACTCTGTCCTAGACCAGGATCCCATTACACTGGATTCTGTGTAAATTAGAATCAAAACCCACTCGGGGAGATTCCCTGCAGGTCCAGTATCCCCTCAGACTCATGGATTTACATCACTCCCACCTTTTTTATGAGGTTTTTTGAGGCGCAGGAGATCAGTATTTTGTTTCTCACTGGCAGCACAGTAACTGGGGCAGGAAGGTGGTTTTTCCTGTCCTCACCTCCTCCTCCAGCCCCCCGGGTAACAAGGGGCACAGTGTGTTGGGGCACGAGGACCCACTAAGGCTCTTAGTGTGTTCTCATTAACCTAATCCCACGCAGACAAAGGGCCTTTGCCTCCCCTTTTGCTGGGGTGCTAAAACCTGCAGCAGGAGGAAAGGGGAAAAAAAACCAACAACAAAACAACCAACCTGGTCATTTCTTTTTGCCCCTGGAGTAGCCTAAAGCAGGCAGAGTGTCTAAAGAAGGTGCTCCCTGTTGTTGCAGAGGAGAACGAGTTCATCCTCTACGCCACCCGTTACTCCATCCACCGCTACGACCTGACCTCTGGTGTCAGTGAGGAGCTGCCCCTGGCTGGGCTGAGAGGGGCTGTTGCCCTGGACTTTGACTATGACCACAACTGCCTGTACTGGGCTGACGTCACTCTTGACATCATCCAGGTGAGGTGGGGAGAACCACAGAATCATCAGAGAACATTTGGGGTTGAAAAGTCACCTGGGCCAGCCCCCTCTGCAGTGCACAGGGACCTTTTGAACTAGGTCAGGTTGCTCAGAGACTGGTCAAGCCTGACCTTGAATGTTTCCAGGGATGGGGCCTCCACCACATCTGTGGGTAACCTGTTTCAGTGCTTCACCACCCTCATTGTTAAGAAATTCTTCCTCATACCCAATCTGTATCTACCCTGCTGTAGTTTAAAACCATTGCCCGATACCCAATCTGTATCTACCCTGCCGTAGTTTAAAAGCATTGCCCTTGTCCTCCCACTACAAGTCCTTCTAACAAGCCCCTCCCCAGCTTTCCTGGAGCCCCTTCAGGCCCTGGAAGGTGCTCTAAGGTCTCCCTGGAGCCTTCTCTTCTCCAGGCTGAACCCCCCAACTCTCCCAGCCTGGCTCCAGAGCTGCTCCAGCCTCTGATCATTTGGGGGGCCCTTCTCTGGACTTGTTCCAACAGGTCCATGTCCCTCTTGTGTTGAGGACTCCAGAGCTGAACACAACACTCCAGTGTTATGAGAGCAGAGCAAAGGGCTGAGGCTGCCATGGTGCCAGCTGGCCGTGCGTTGCCTCCTTGCAGTGTTGGATACACACCCTGATGTACAAATGTTTACCTTGCCTGTTCCTCCCCTCCAGGCTGTCTGTCAGGGCTTGCCTTGCACACCTGACCCTGCTCCCCTCGGGGCTCTGCAAGTTCCTCATTTTTTTATTCTGATTCTTTATTTCAGCGTCTTTGTCTCAACGGCAGCTCTGGGCAGGAAATCATCATAAGCACCGGGCTGGAAACAGTGGAAGCTTTGGCCTTTGAACCTCTCAGTCAGTTGCTGTACTGGGTCAATGCTGGGATTCCCAAAATAGAGGTAGAGCTGCACCCCCCCACGCTGCAAAAGAGGTGACTGTGTCCCTGCATTCTTCAGGCAGCTGGGCCCTGAGTTGGGTGCTGCCCTGAAGTCCCATTGCTGGTGGGGAACGATTCAACACTGGCCTTTGTCCCACCTGCCACTTTATTGGGTCTGAATGCAAACACAGGGTGTGATGCCACTCAGCCCTTTGTCCTTCAGCAAGGTCAGCTTGTGAGCCTGAGGTGTGCAGCAGCAACGGGGGGGAGGAAAGCAACATCCTGGTGCAGAATGCACAGCCACCCAGGGCATGGACACAGCACTGTGGTGGCCCTGCTTGCTCAGTCACACCCAGTCTCAATAAACACACCCATCGAGCCTCTTAATGTCACCTGCTTTTACAATAACTGCTCCTTGTGCCCACGGGAGTATTTCAGGGAGCAGTAATCACCTGCCACAGATTCCACAGGAGTTTAACCAGAGCAGTTGCCTCCTATGTTGCCCACACTAAGCACAGCCCTCCTGTTTTTGGTTACAACTCCAGGTTGCCAACCCAGATGGAGACCTACGTCTCACTGTCCTCAATTCCTCCATCCTTGAACGACCCAGAGCCCTCACCCTGGTTCCTCAAGACGGGTAAGAAAGAGACCATCACAAGTAGTTCCCTAGGGAACCAGGCTGGTAGAGCCCTCCCCCTGCATCACCACACTCATAAGAGGCAGCTGTGGTCCCAAAGGACACGCTGTGGGGACAGGAGTGGTGGCACACAGCAAAGCAGGCACAGCTCACAGTCCTGCCCTGTGGAACCCATTCTTACCACCACGTACCTAACCAAGGCACCAGCCACCTCAGAGCAGAGATCAGAGGCTGGTTTTGCTTTCAATTCAACTGCTGCTTTCCTGCCCATATGTATCTGTTAGTATAGAGCTTTTCCTGCCAGTAGAACAGGTCTTACCACGAGGAGAGCTGCAGTGAGGAGCTGAGCTCTGCTCTAATTCAAGAGCCAAATGCAAGTCCCATCTTTCTGAGGGTAGTTTTGTGGCAGCTGCAAATGTAGCCCTGACAGTCCTGAGCTGCCTTTAGCCATAGGCACTAAAGCAAAACAGTTCCACACCAGGTAACCTCCAGCTAGATAAACCTCTCTGCTGCTTGCAAATCTGCCAGGGGTGTTCACTACCATTGCAAGGAGCTCCCTTTCCAATGCCATGTCTTGCAAGACACATGGAATGGAAAAAATATTGAAACCTCTAACCTGTTTTCCTTCAGGTGAGCTGTTCTGGTATTATTTCAAGTCACCTCTCTGCCTCTTGCCAGGTTGATGTTCTGGACAGACTGGGGAGACTCCAGAGCTGGCATTTACAGAAGTGACATGGATGGCTCATCAGCCAGGTGCATCGTTTCGGAGGGCGTGCGGTGGCCAAACGGTATTTCTGTGGATGACACTTGGATCTACTGGACTGAAGCCTACATGGACAGGATTGAGAGGGTGGACTTCAACGGGCTGCAGAGATCTGTCATCCTGGACAGCCTCCCTCACCCCTACGCTATTGCTGTATTTAAGGTATGGACATGTACTTAATTCATACTGAAGGTGTGCTCAGAGGTTGTTGTGCCCATGGGGCAGGTGGTGAGAGAGCATGGACCACTCTGGATTTGGAGAGTAGGAGCAGGCATGATGCTTGTTCTATATCTCTGCTCCTGGCACCTTCTTGTGCCCCCCCACTAAAAGCAAAGCTTGTGTTTCAGAATGAAATCTACTGGAATGACTGGTCACAGCTGAGCATTTTCAGAGCATCCAAAAACAGCGGCTCCAGAATGGAGATCTTGGTTGGCCGATTAAATGGGATCATGGATATGAAAATCTTTTACAGAGGAAAGACAACAGGTAATGGCACGAGTGTGCAGCTGGTCTTTCCTGTGATTTAGGAATGTGTTCATGCCCCGTTTCCACAGGTCCCCAGGCCACCAGGCTGTCCTGGCTGACATGTTTTGAGCCTGAATATATCCCCATGCCCGCAGGGTTTAGAGCAGTCAGGTGCTGCCGTAAGGAATGTGTCTCATGAGAGGTGCACCCAGC
>NW_009952719.1:1038702-1053127 GCF_000747805.2 Chaetura pelagica
CTCTTAGTTTAGGTCACAAACCATGACCTTTCCAAGCGAGGCCAAACAAACAGAGGGTTGCAGGACAGCACCAACTTTGTCCTCCACTTAATCATCCATCTGGGCTGCAGGGAGGTAGTGGTGGCCGCAGTGTGATGGATGTGCTGAGCAAACTGGCTTCATTTTCAGATGGGTGTAGGACATGGCACCTTTGCCAGCCAGCAAGAGCCTGGGAGGACCTTTAAGGGCTTCAGTGTCCCTGGAGCAGATGGCTCTGTGTGTTTCTAAGGCCCACCTCAGTGCTGAGGAGCTTGCTCCTCGCAGGGGTCTGACCCCAAAGCCTGGGATGGGGGTGAAGTGGGGCTTCCTGCAGTGTCTGCAGCCCTCTGTCCTGACAGTGTCCCCTTCCTCGTGCCAGGGAAGAATGCCTGCATTGCCAAGCCCTGCAGCCTGCTCTGCCTGCCCAAGTCAAACAACGGCAGGAGCTGCAAGTGCCCTGAAGGGGTGTCCAGCACTGTGCTGCCCACAGGGGAGGTGAAGTGTGACTGTCCTCATGGCTACATCATGAAGAACAACACTTGCATAAAGGAAGGTAAAAACCACACTTGGTCCTTTGTGCTCCTTTGAGCTGTGAGGAGCTTTCTGCTGTTGGTGGAGGCTGGCGTGACTTCCTGCTGCCCTTGGTGTGAGGAGGAGCAGTGTCAGGCCTCCTGCCAGCTCAGTTTTGTTTTCCCTTTTGCACCAGAAAACACGTGTCTCCCGAACCAGTACAGATGCTCCAATGGGAACTGCATCAACAGCATCTGGCAGTGTGACAACGACAACGACTGCGGGGACATGAGCGATGAGAAGAACTGCCGTGAGTGCCCTGCAGGGACATTCCCACCTCCAGATTTAGATGCTGGCCTGGCACCTCAGCCCATGGGCTACACTCCCTTCCTAGTCATGGGGAACAAGAGGCTAAATGTCTACAATCCAGCGAGACTGATGCCAGCTCTCATCTGAGAGCATGTGTTTGTCTCTTGCAGTAATTGTCTTCTGAGGCTAATTGAGGGCATGGCCAATGCCAAGAAAAAGAGTGGAGCTAGAAAGTGACTTTCTGTCTTCAGAGCCTGGAGCAGCTCTGCTCTGGAGCCAGGCTGGGAGAGTTGGGGTGTTCAGCCTGGAGAAGAGAAGGCTCCAGGGAGACCTTAGAGCAGCTTCCAGTGCCTGAAGGGGCTCCAGGAAAGCTGGGGAGGGACTTGGGACAAGGGCAGGGAGGGAGAGAACAAGGGGGAAGGGATGAAAACTGGAAGAGGGAGATTGAGGTGAGACATGAGGAGGGGATTGTGGAGTGTGAGGGTGGTGAGAGCCTGGCCCAGGTTGCCCAGGGAAGCTGTGGCTGCCCCATCCCTGGCAGTGTTGAAGGGCAGGTTGGATCTATTTAATCTTGAAGGTCCCTTCCAACTCAAACCATTCTATGATTCTATGATCTTCATTGTGTGAGCGTGGGCCTCTTGCTCAGCTAAAAAATGAAGTTCACACATTGAAGATGGATGTCACCTTTTCAAGTAAAACCAGGGACCAACCTGTGCGGGAGTAGATGTTCCAAGACTTTGCAAAGCCTGAAGGGTTTGGACTAGTGCACTGTGGAAAAAGGGCTGGGTTTAAAGTTAGTAATCTGTGGAGACCCCTGGCTTGTGAGTGGCCATGATGGGCTGCAGCCCTGACCCCCGGGCAGAGCTGACTCCTCCCTGCTCTGCTTTAGACATCGTACCTAATCATGACAATAAAGTGCAGGGAGTGACTGAGGTTGCACTGAGCCAAGCAGGCAGGATGCTGTCCCTGTCCCCTCAATTCCCTGCACCAGGCTCAGGTGGCAGGAACTGTTGTACAACCATAACCTCCTCCTTCTCCTCTCCACCCCCTCAGCCACCACCGTGTGTGACGCCGACACCCAGTTCCGCTGCCAGGGCTCAGGGACCTGCATCCCCCTGTCCTACAAGTGTGACCTGGAGGATGACTGTGGGGATAACAGTGATGAGAGTCACTGCGGTGAGTGGCCTCCCTCTGGATGCCTTTCTGAGTCACCTGCCCCAGATTTGGTCCTGCTCTGGCAGGGGGTTTGGACTCGATGATCTCCAGAGTTCCCTTCAACCTCTGACATTCTGTGACCTCCTCCCCTGTCCCTGGGCAAGGGTGGGAAGCCCAGCAGAGCTGCAGGGCAGAGCACTGCTCCTAGATGATCCCCCTGTTTCTCCAGGCTGACAACTGCCTTCTCCCATCATTTCCTGGGACATGAGGGACAGGAGAGGAAAACAGAGCCATGTGCTCGTTCTCCCCCTCGCTGACTTTTGTGCCATTACCATCCAGCTCTCCCAGTGGTCTCCTTGGGCACTCCTGTGACCCACAGCCAAATGCTGGGCAGAGATTACAAGCTGACCTTGGGCAGCTGCCCAGCAAGGACACGAGAGGGTGGGCTCCTCAGTGGGGTCTTGTTTGTAGCTGTCCAGTGCCAGTTCAGCAACTGGGGATGGTGGGGTGCTGAGCTGAAGGAGAGAAGGGGCTGGGAGACAGCAAGGTGCCAGTTCTTGGTCGTTCCTGAGACACAAAAACATGCTTTCAAAGCCTGCTTTGTGTGTTTCATCTGTTGTCTCTGAGATACTGGCCTCCTCTCCTCAGCCAATAGCCTATGTGGAGCTTTTCTCCTCTCCCCTGACCCAACAAGTTCTGATCTGCCTGTGTGTGTTTGCAGAGGCTCATCAGTGCAGGAGTGATGAATTCAGCTGCAGCTCAGGGATGTGCATTCGTCTCTCCTGGATGTGTGATGGTGACAACGACTGCAGGGACTGGTCTGATGAAGCCAACTGCACTGGTAAGCACTGGGATGTGATCAGTCATCTTCTCATGACTTAGAGCCTGAGGTGCTGTAAGACAGTGTCCAACATCTTGTGCCTCAGTTTCCCTGCTTGTTCTCAGCAGGACAGCCAGGCAGGCTGCAGCTCAGCTCAGGACCATGTAATGCTCCAGAAATGAAAGGTTTCTTCCCTTCAGTGCCTTCAAAAGGCCTCAGGGCTGGCTGGGAATTTGCTGACCACCTTGCTCTGCTCACACAGTGATCCAGCCTTGCCTTTTACTTACAAGATGGCACCAACAGACGTGCCTTGCTGAGGTGGCCAAGGGGCCATCTACCTGAGGTCTACCAGCCAGTGGTGGCCATGCCTTTGAAACACCTTCTGGGGAGGTGGGTCTGTGGCTGCTGGGCAGCCAAAGGATGCTTTTGCACCAAAAAACAAAAAGGGTCCCTTGTTTCATGGAGAGAGCAAACAGGCCAGTGAGCAATGATCACCTTTCACAGCTTGAATGTTGACCAGTACCTTGCCATTAAATCCATTGCAGGAAACAGGCATGTTCTTGGCAGCTTCTCCCCAGTTAATTGATGTGAAGGAAAGGCAGATTTATTTTTGGGAAGTGGCTTCTCTTCTGAGCAGCCTCACTTTGCTCCATGGGTTTGGGAATCTAACAAAAGGGTGTCATGGGTGTGGAGTCACATGTGGAAGATCCATCCTTGTTTTCACTTACAACTCATATTGGTGCAACCTGCTTGCCAGGAATGGTACTTGTCCCTAGTCTACACATCTCCTGCTGCAAGTCCTACACCCGTGAGCCTCGTGCTCTATTTGCAGTTGAAAGTCACAACACTCAACTGCCCTCAGCACCTGGGATGTCCCTTAACAGTCTCCTGAAGTTCCCACACAGGCAGAGCCTTTTCCTCCATAGAAAAGCCAACACTGCACTGGGTTTTTCTATTACAATAAAAGCCAAACCAACAAAACCCCCCAAAAAAACCAACCAGGCCAAAAATCTAAGTATTTACACAAAAATGGAGTGCTAAGAGTAGGCAGTGCTTCAGTCCATCAGTGAAAGGCACAAGACCATACTTAAGCCATGGGGTGTTACAAGTGGTTTCCATGCCACGTGTGATCAGCCCCTCAGAGCACCCAGGGGGCTGGGGGAGCCACGAGAGCCCCCTGGGGAGATGATCTCAGCAGCAGGTTTGCTCTGGGGGCAGCCCCTCTGGAGGCAGGAGGATCTAGGAGATCCTCTTCAGGCCTCCAAGACCCTGTGTGCTCAGCCCAGGTGGCATTTGCTGTCCCTGGGAACACACCTGCTCTAAACCATGGCACTGGGGATCCTGGTCTTTAGCATTCCACGTGCATGGCTACAGAAGGAGGTTTAATTTATATTGGTATCACTTATCTCTCGTATGAGTTTCTCCAGAGAGAATGACTACAGGAAAGGAACCTACTTCAAAAAGCATATCGGGTTTGTAGAGCCTGGGATTGAAATTATCTAAGAGGATCACAATTATTTGAGAAACATTTCATCTGACTCCATCAGCTGCAATTATTGCTCTTATCTGAAATAATTACATTTCACACTGAATACCTAATAGAATATTACTGCCACAAGTTGTAGTATTTTGAAATATCTGCAAGTGCATGTCACTCACTAGCCTTAGATTCAGTAACATGCAGTTTAATTAAGTTGAATATTGCTTTTCTTCTCAATAATGACGAGTGCTCTCCTGGTTGAAGAGCAGCATTTGTCTCTAAAGTGACAGCACAGCCCAGGCTTCAACTGAGATACCCCACAGGCAGATTTTGTCATGACAGGAACCTGAGGAAAGCCAGGGCTCTGCTCCCTTGGAAGCCCAAGGAAAACTGTATTTCCAATTTGCTTTGGCAACATGGAAAAGCCTTGCCTGCCTTAATTAAAAGCTGTCTCTAAGTCTGCCCTGCCTTGCATGAGGGACCACCAAGGCTTGTTTACTCACTGGGATGTTTCTCACCACGAAAAAATAAAAATCATACAATCATCAAGGTTGGAAGGGATCTTAAAGATCATCAAGTTCCAAACCCCCTGCCATGAGCAGGGAACCCTCCCACTAGACCTGGTTGCACAAAACCTTGCCCAACCTGGCCTTAAAAACCTCCAGGGATGGGGCAAAAACTTCCAGGGATGGGGCAACATTGTGAAATAGGTGCTGAGCCACCTCATAAAAACTATAGTAGTACCTAGAAAGGTTGGACCAGATGAACCTGGAGGTCCCTTCCAGCCTGGCAGTCTAGCATTCTACAATCTCTGGTAAGATGCCACCGTGGGCACCATTGCCCACACACACTGAGGAGCAAGATCAAAGGGAAAGAAGCTCCTGGCTTGGGGAGAACTCTAAGTCACTGGCCCCCAGAAGCCACCCCTGAGGCACAGAGAGGAAGGGACCACGGAGAGGAAGGGAGCACAGGGAGCACCCAGCAGTCACTTGCTTGGGACCCACGCGGGGGTCCCTTGTGCTCTGTGCTGGGACCTGCCACGGCATCAGGTTCTGGTGCAGGGAGAGGGAGCAGGGATGTGGCAGCAGCCCCCACTCAGGCTGTGTCCCCACCCCTGGTTTCAGCAGTATATCACACCTGTGAGGCCTCCAGCTTCCAGTGCCAGAACGGCCACTGCATCCCGCAGCGCTGGGCCTGCGACGGCGACGCCGACTGCCAGGATGGCTCTGATGAGGACCCTGCCAACTGTGGTAAGGCCACCATGTGCCCAGGGGCTCTGCCACGGGGTGGGAGGGATTGCTACAAACTCAACTCTATCTCACAAGTTTACCACCCAAGATAAACCCACAGCAAATGGAGGGGGACAGTTCCCATCTCTCCCAGAGCAGGTTGACGCGGGGAGAAGGCACTCAGGGCTGGGCACTCATGGTTTTCTGTAGCTAACTAAAGGCAGCTTTTTTAAAAAAACCAACAAAACAACACAGGAAACAAACCCACACAACGTCCAACCACTTCTGAATTTCAGAAAAGAAGTGCAATGGCTTCCAGTGCCCCAATGGCACCTGCATCCCAACCAGCAAACACTGCGACGGCGTCAACGACTGCGCCGACACCTCGGACGAGCAGCACTGTGGTGAGGAGCAGGGTGGTGGGGAGCTGCAGGGGCCCTGGCCAGGAGGGCTGGCAGCCTTTTGTGGTCTGCCCAAAGCCTGTCTGGCTGGGAGAAAAACCCCGGTGAGATAATGGGAAAACCTTCCCTGGCAAGCATGAGCCCCCTGGGAAATCAGCCAGACTGGGGGTGTTGATGGAAGGCACCACAGAGAGGGCTGTGATGGGGAGGGAGGGGGTGCTCTCAGGGAGGTGACCAGACACTTCCTGGTGCCTCTGCCAACCCACTTGCACCCCAACATGTTCTTTGGCAATGGCAGCCTGTGCAGGGACAGGGATGGGGCAATTTGTCTGGGAAACTTTCTGTAACTTCCTGAAATGCAGCCGCTGCACTCAGGTCTGTGCAAACACGAACCGGGTGGCTTTCCTGCTGCCAAGGACAGCAGAGGTGTCATCTATCCCCCTCTCCTCTTGCCCTCCTGTTTCTCCAGAACCCCTGTGCACCCACTACATGGATTTTGTGTGCAAGAACAGGCAGCAGTGTTTGTTTCACTCCATGGTGTGTGATGGCATCATCCAGTGTCGGGACGGATCAGATGAAGATGCCAGCTATGCTGGCTGCTGTAAGTGTGATTCTGTGCATCTCTGCACCAGGAGGGTTGGACAGGGGATGCACCAGAGGCATGGAGAGGAGAGTGCTATTCCCCAGGGTACCAGAAAGCTGCCAGACCTCCTAAGAAGTGGCTCTGGATTGTAATACTCTGCTCTGATTGCCTCTGAGTGTGCTCCTTCCTTCCTCCTCAATGATGAAGTTTCCTCATGAGGTTCCCTTGGTCTTTACACTAAACCTGATGTCCCTCTGTGCTGCCCCTGCAGCCCAGGACCCCGAGTTCCACCGGACCTGTGACCAGTTCAGCTTCCAGTGCCAGAATGGTGTGTGCATCAGCCTGGTGTGGAAGTGTGATGGGATGGATGACTGTGGTGACCACTCCGACGAAGCAAACTGTGGTGAGCAGTACCTCAGGGGCTCCTCCCACCACAGCTCCAGCCTCCTTTGAATTTCTTGGTATTTTCCACAAGCACTGATGAGAAGGTACACGTGTGTGTCTGTGCAGTGTCCCACTTGCACATGGCAGTGTCTCACATGCAGATCAGTATCATTTTCCTCATATTGCAGGCAGGTCAAGTGAGGCTCGCTGAAAATCCAACACGGGTGGCACATCCTGGGCTTGACTAAGTCATATGTGACCATATTTACTCCACAGATTTCCAGCCCAAAGCAGACAGGCAGTTTTCAGCCAAGCTCAATATTTACCACTGTTCCCTGGGTGGCTGCAGGAGCTGCACCCAGCCAGATGAAGTAGTTGTGTCTTCATTTCAGAGTTGCAGTGTTTGCTTCTCCATTTCTGCCATGCTCTGTCTGAATTTGGCTGTCAGCTCTGGTTCTCAGATCAGAGGTGGTGTCTGGGCCACGAAGCACCCAGCACACAAACATAACAGTGGTGGCAACAGGCTAGTGAGGGCTGTGAGGAATGGGGATGCTGGAGGTGAAGGACTCTGCGTGTTCTGCTCAGAGTGATGCTCTCTGGACGAGCTGTAGCCTGGCCTGAGATGCTCCCACACCTCAGCTGTGCTGAACACTGATGAGATAACTTTGGAGCTCACAGAACTCTCCTCTCATTGTCAGAAAACCCAACAGAGGCTCCAAACTGCTCCCGGTACTACCAGTTCCAGTGTGGGAACGGGCACTGCATCCCCAAGTGGTGGAAATGTGACGAGGAGAATGACTGTGGTGACTGGTCTGACGAGAAGGACTGCGAGGGTAAGGACACACACACTGCTCTGCTCTGCTCACGAGTCCCACCAAGGCTGGGCTGGGAGGGTAAGGACAAACACACTGCTCTGCTCTGCTCACAAGCCCCACCAAGGCTGGGCTGGGAGGGTAAGGACACACACACTGCTCTGCTCTGCTCACGAGTCCCACCAAGGCTGGGCTGGGAGGGTAAGGACACACACACTGCTCTGCTCTGCTCACAAGCCCCACCAAGGCTGGGCTGTGACACCCTGAAGGACCACCCTCAGCACCAGCTCACTGCTTGGGACAGAGCCCGTGGCTCCAAAAATTCCCAATGAATGGGCTGTGTGTGCACACTCCCGTGCATCTTTCCACTCTGTTGTTGTTGGGGTTGGGTGTTTTTTTGGCAATCCTGCCCAGGAGCCGTGCAGACCCACGGCAGATGCAAACCTTGGGCTTGTAACCCCTGAACTGCTGCCCGCGGGAACAGGCTCAGCATCCAGCCCTGCAGGTGGGTCTCTCAGCTCAAGCTCCTGCCGCTGTGTTTCCTCCAGGTTCTCCAGCTCACCCCGTTACCACCCTGCTCCCCCCGACCTGCTCACCCAACCACTTCCGCTGCAACGGCGGCGCCTGCATCACCAACGCCTGGGTGTGCGACGGGTACCGCGACTGCCCCGACGGCTCCGACGAGGACGCCTGCCCGACTTCACGTGAGCATCCCTTCCTCAGCCCCTTCCCCTTCTCCTGCAGCATCACCTCTGCGAGGGCTGCCGGCCTTTCAGTCCCAGATCCTTGCCTGATGGCAGGGTTAAATTCCATCCTGGTGTAAAATCACCCCTCGCTCCCTGGGGTCACCACCAGCTGGGATGATGCTCCAGCCCTGTAGGAGGCACAAACTGCTGCCTCAGCTGCCTCTGAGGTTGTGTGAGACCATGGGGAGCAGGGCTGCAGGGGGCTTTTCAGCTCCTAACCCTGGCTGAAGGGAAAAGGAAGGGTTTTCTTCTCGCTGATGTCCTTGCCGAGCTCTGTCGAGCTCTGAGCATCCCCGGCAAACCAGTTGCTTTTCCCAGCCCTCTGCAGTCGGGAGAGAGGATGGCCCAGGATTAATCTCTTCTAGACGGGAAGAGATTGCCATCTAGTGGAGTCAGGACCAGGGGACAGGTGTTTGGTCCCTGCCTGTGGCAGGGGCAGCTTGGCTGAGCCTCTGGGGTGGTTTCTTGGCTCGGCAGGACCCAACGCGACGAGCCCTTCCCCGGCGCTCCCGGGACGCTGCAGCCGGTTCGAGTTTGAGTGCCAGCAGCTGCACAAGTGCATCCCCAACTGGAAGCGATGTGACGGCCTGAGGGACTGCCAGGACGGCACGGACGAGAGGAACTGCCGTGAGTGTTGTGGGGAGGGTCCCTCACCCAGCCTTCTCCCTCGGAAAGCCCCTTGTGAGGCTGGAGGAGCCACTGGGGAGCTGGATTGCTGCAAAATCCTGGCAGTTAATGCAGCAGTGCAGTGCAAAAGGAATAAAAAGCCCCAACAACCAGTGCCATTCCCATTACATATCCAGCTGTTTTTCAGTGGGATAAGCTCCAGGTTCTTCTGATGCCACCATGCTAGAAGATGCAGCAGAATGATGCTCCGTGCCTGGGCTCCATCCCTGGCACTGCAAACAGCCCAGTGCTGGTGTGGGAACTTGCCTGCCTCGAGTCCTGAGACTGTTCTGCCTCTTTCAGCTACTCACAGCACCCTGCTGTGCCCCAATGGTTACAAATGTGAGGATGGAGAGGCCTGCATCATGGTGACCGAGCGGTGTGACGGGTACCTGGACTGCTCAGACAGCAGTGATGAGAGGAACTGTACTGGTAAGCACCAGCCCTCTGCCTTTCCTCATGCCCTGCTCAGGGTACTCTCCTGGATGCCATTCACAGTTGCCCAAGCTACCTCCTCACCCCATCACCAGCTGGGACAAACTTTGCAGCCAGCTTCTAGCATTGACAACTTGCCTTCCAGCAGACACAGCAAAACCACTTTAGGATGGGTTAGGAGCAAAACTGTCTGTTTTTCATGGCTTGCAAGTGAAGTAGTAGCTTCTAGCTCTGTCCCCCTTTGCAAGGTGACTCAGGGAGCTGTGGCACGTGCCCTGCTGCCATCACTGGTCCTCCCAGTGGTGGTCCTGCAGAAGCAGGCAGGACACACACCACAGCTGCCCTGGGCAAGTGACAAGCGTGAGATTCAGCTGCTTTCCTACTGCCCTGCTTATGCAGGGGCTGAGCATCAATCAGGTTTTAGTCCTTTAATTCAATATTGATTGGGAGAGGCTAGCAGGTTCTGGGGAGGGAGACAGAGCTGCTGAGATTCATGGCTTGGCTGCTATGCTAAGGGGAAAGCACTGTTTTCCCTTGGATAGCTTGTCTGGCTGTGCCTGCTTGTGGACCCCCAAGTCTGCTGGGCTTCATTTCCAGTTGGTGAGGGAAAGGAAGCAGCAACGGTTTGGGTCCCATCCCCTCAGTTCCTGCACAGCACTGGGAATGTAGCTGAGCACCTGAGCAGGGTCATCACATTTGGATGTGAGCTCCCCCAGGCTTGGGTCCTCCTACTGAAGGTGGGATGTGATAAGGAAAATCACACCAAGAAGGGCCCAGGGTGGCTTACAGTGACAGCAGGGATTGGTGACACAAGTAAAAATGGTGACTTAGCTTGCACTGATCAGTTTGCACTCCTACACTTCCAAAATGATGGTGAAGAGTCAACAGCCACGTTTCACCTTTCCTGGGGGGAAGGGGGATGCTTGCATGATGCAGCATAAAGGCAACCAAGACATTCTGGGGAGAAATAAGAGCAGCAGGGATGTTATTTCTGCTCTGAACTGCCTTATGAACAGCCCCAGACTTCCCCACTGATAACACCCACCTAAATCACACACCTAATTTGAGTGGTGCTGAGACTCCCTTCAGCCACATGACTCTTCCTGCCTCCACATTTTATTTCTGGTACAAATATAACTTCCCTCTGAGAGACTTAACCTTCCCCATTGCCTGCTTAGATGACACAATCGTGTACAAGGTCCAGAACCTCCAGTGGACAGCTGACTTCTCTGGGGATGTCACTCTGACCTGGGCTCGGCCAAAAAGGATGTCCTCCACCTCCTGTGTCTACAACATCTATTACAGGTACAGCACACGTGCCACTGCACTGCTGCTCATCTCAGGTGAAGGCTGGGAGAAGCACAAGCACAGCAATGTTTACAGCAAAACACCTTACAGAATCAGGCCTGAAAGCTGCACAGTTCAGTTCTGGTTGGAAAAATCTCCTGTTTTGTTGCAAAGACAACCCAAATCGGGTGGAACTAGGGGGCATTTGTGAAGAGCTGTGTTTGTTGCCACCAGATTATATACTCAGACAGAAATGTGGCTGAATTTGGGGTTTTTTTTTCCTTCCTGGGTCTTGTCTTTGTGGGACTGCTAGAGAACAATTCAAGGAATTGGAGAACAGCAGTTACAGAAAACCTCAGGTGGTGGTGCTTGTAACTAATAGAATCATAGACTGGTTTGGGTTGGAAAGGACCTGAAAGATCATCTAGATCCAACCCCCTGCATGGGCAGGGACACCTCCCACCAGCCCAGGTTGCTCCAAGCCCCATCCAACCTGCCCTTCAACACTGCCAGGGATGGGGCAGCCACAGCTTCCCATCACTAAGCTGTTTAGTTCAGGCTTTAGGACATCTTAAACTGGTGGCCTGGCTGTACTGGACAAGGACCTGAGCAGCAAGCTCCTGATGTACAGATGTGTGGTGTCAGCCTTGGTGTCTGAGCACCTCCTGACTGGAGCTGTGTGACTCTCTCATGCAGGACGGTTGGTGAAAGCATTTGGAAGATTCTGGAAACCCACAGCAACAAAACCAACAGCGTTTTGAAGGTCCTCAAGCCTGACTGTACCTATCAGGTGAAGGTCCAAGTGCAGTGCCTCAGCAGAGTCTACAACACCAATGACTTCATCACCCTGCGGGCACCCGAAGGACGTAAGCAGCCCTGCACCATCGCACCAGGGACCTGATAGTAGATACCACAGAGGTATCCCTGTTATGAGCAAAAGGAGACTTTATGTAGGTCTGGGAGTTGGGCTGGACTGGGAAAGAGGGCTTGAGGGTTCCCTGCCCAGAGTCACCAACCTGCCCTCTTTCTCCCCCATGACTTAGTGGTTTTAGTATCATTGGGAAGTTCACAAGTGCAGAAATAAGACACCTCACCTGAGCCAGGGCTGCTTGGCTGTCCCTCTTTTGTCCCAGCCTTGCAGGGACTTTTCCCTGAAACAGACAACTGCAACACCTCTACTTCTCTCCCTAGTACCAGATGCTCCCTTCAACCTGCAGCTGACCTTGAAGCAAGAAGCTGAGGGTGTGGTGACAACCTGCTGGAGCCCCCCCGTGAACGCCCACGGCCTCATCCGGGAATTCATCGTGAGTCCTGCTGAGTCTGGATCAGCAGTGGGATGGGGGAGGCTGCTGGGGGCTCAGAGCAGCATGAGCTGGCCTGTCTGAACCCACTTATCTCTGCCAGTGACAGCACATTTTGCAGGGGAATCTGAGAGCATCAGGCCACTGGGGAGAAGAAATGCTGCAGGGACTGACACAAGTTCATGATTTCATTTCTTGCTCCATTTCTAAGCTTTCCTACTTCTTTCTGCTGAGATTTGGACAGGGAGACCTGTTACCTCTATAGTACTGCAGAGACTGTACAGCCCTCATCCCTATGTTTGCTGCTCCTAGGTGGAATACAGCAGGAGTGGCTCCAAGGAGTGGTCGTCCCTTAGGACCACCCAGAACTACACGGAGATCAAGAACTTAGAGGTCAACACATTATACACAGTTCGAGTGAGTATTTTCCAAGCTCTGTATTATTTATGCTCTTAGGACTTCTCACTAGATGATCCCAGTGCTGCACAGTCAAGCACTTGCTAAAAAAAAGATGTTCCTAAAATCCTGCCCTGTAATGTCAGCCCAGAATGGGGGCTTGGCTTTTGCCCTGCCAGGGGATGGAGTTTCAAGGCCTGAATGAAGGCCCTTGATTTGCTCCTGCTCTCAGAAGTCCAGGCTGTGTTCTGAAACCTGCACTGCTCATTGGCCATTCCAGTGTCACTGCAAGAGCCCTGATCTGGGCCAGGGATAAATTTGGTCCTGGCTGGATCACTGTGAAACAAACAAAAAAGCAGATCTGCCTGTGGGGAACGTATGGCACGTGGGAGAAGCTGGGTAATTGTAGACAGAACTAATAAGAATGGGAAATGAAAGTCTGCACAGTGGGAAATGTGTATCTGTCATTGTCCATCCTGCCCGTGCTGGATGAGCAGAGGTTCTTAGAGGAGTTCACTGGGAGGTGGGATAACCCCTCTCCCCACCCATGACCTGGTGTTATTCTCACTGTTGGTTGGAGCAAGTTTTTCTTTCCATGGTCTTCTTTCCCATACTAATCTGTCCCTAAGGAAATCTCTGGAAGTGGGTTCAGCACTTGCGTGGACTTCCCTGGTGTTGTTCTTACTGACATTATGGCTGAGAGAGTCCAAAGCTCCTTACCTTGATGGACTCCTCAGAGATCTCATAAGAAAGCAGTTATCTGCAAAGAGGATGCACCTCCCTCCTCTTAGATGCCTTCAATTGACTTAAAGTAGTCTGCTTTATCTCTGTAATAAGCATTTTTTTTGCCAAGTAACTAAGCTATTGTTTGCTTCCAAGTCCTTCTCCCATGAGCTCCACCACGCCCATAACCTTGCTCTAACCTCGTTCTCTGTTTGCCTTAGACAATGTTGGTGGCACCTATCTGTCCATATTAACTAACCCTCTTATTTGCAAAGGTTGCTGCAGTAACTAGTCGAGGAGTGGGAAATTGGAGTGATTCCAAATCCATAACCACCACAAAAGGCAAAGGTAAATGTTGTTGTTTCAGTCAACTCGGACAACGTAGCGGAAAGATGAAACGTAGGCCTGAAGGGTCAGCATCAGCATGCTTAACCACCTCCTGGTTCTCTCTTCTTCCCTGTCGAGCATTGTACACTATTTAACAACTTGGCTGCACCATTTTGCTTAACTTGAACTGCCTCAAAGTTCAGTGGCAGGTCTGGACAGGTTGCTGACTCTTCCTCTGAACTCTGGGGCACGTAGGATGGATGGACTGGCCTGGAAACAGGCTGGCAGCCTGCTCAGAGGGTGTCCCTCTCTACTGGACTGCAGATGGATTCCCTCTGACTTGTGTAGGCCAGATCCTACCTCCAGATAGACAAGACATTGCCACTAACTCCTTCTCTGTCACTGGCTGAAAGGATCCTTGCTCATTCTTCTCCCTCTTAGGTTATGATTATGATGGTTTCTGCATCTCGTGTAGGTTGGGCCACTGAAATACCACTAGGGTTCCCAGGAACTATCCCAGCTTTACAGTCTGACAGTTGATACATTCCAACAACACAGTAAATAATTTCCCTCTGAAATATTGTGGGTTTTTTAAAGCCTTTTGAAACCCCTTGTATTCATGCCAAGTTTTTCTTCCAAACCTGTATTCTGGTGTCAAAATTGTCTGCTCATTTGTTAGATAAAAGAGTATCCTCATTATCTTGACAAAGAAAGGAAACACTGTGCTACTAAAATGGCATGAATCAGATGAGTACCTGAGAGTTAGAAAACCAGAGGTAGGAAGAACTGTAATAACTTCCACTTCAGGTTTTCCATCAGTGTTTGGCAGCTGCCCCCCCCCCC
>NW_009952719.1:1053192-1066552 GCF_000747805.2 Chaetura pelagica
GGCCAGAAGCTGTTAACTGGGATATCAGGTTCTCCCACTGAGCTCAGAAGTCACATATGTGTATCCAGACCCCTCTGCTTCCAGCCTGTGCCAAGCAAGGCACAGATAAGGCAGCTTTTAGATGGTTGACTGGAAAAACATGATGGGGTTCAGCATGTTGGTGCCTTCTCTTACAGCCAGACAAGGCTGGGGCTGGAAGGACAGGGGATTCCTGGTCTGAGAGTTGTTTGTCATAATGAAAGTCTATATTTTTCCTGGGTCTTCTTGATAAGTATTTGTATTTCTTTGTGCTGCACTAACAGCTGGTTTTCCCTTTCCTTCCAGTCATTCCTCCTCCTCTCATACACATTGAGAGCTACAACGAGGACTCCATAAGTTTCAGCCTAAAAATGACAACTAATATCAAGGTAAAACTTCTACCTTTACTTCTGAAATTAGAATGAGGGAAAAGGGAAAAAAAAACAACAACAAAAGGCCTGCTTTAAATGGTAAATACTGGATGGGATAAGCTGTGCTCTGATTCAGAACTGCAATTCATTTCTTGAAACTGGTTCTTTCATGCCAAGTTATTTCTTACTGCTCATCAAACATACTAGCTGTCTTAATTTGGATGGAAAATACAATGCAAAGACTTTCAGTGGTGACTCTTCCACTGCATGTAAAACCAGGTGAGCTGATAGTTCCTACTCCTTGCTGCTTGACAGGTCAGTGGGTATGTTGTGAACATCTACTGGACATTTGATGCCCACAGGCAGGAGAAAAGGACTCTGATCATCGAAGGAGAAAAGTCCCTCCAAAAAGGTAAATTCTGTACAGAAGTGTAAAATTCTGCTTTAGTCAACTTCAAATAGCAGGTAGGATTTTTTTTATATTTTTTTGTAACTGAGTGGTTTTGGTTTAGGGAAGAATAAAAATCTTGAGAGGACAAGCCAGCAAATCCTTGGCCTCTCATCTAAGGGCTTGGAGATTTCAAGCAGATTTGGGATTTATCCCCCAGAGCTGCACTTGCCTTTTCTCCTCACATGGGAATTTGTTTGTGGTTTCTAATCTACTCTACAAAAGGTCAGAAATGTCTGTGGGACACAGGATGTGTCCCCATTTCATCAGATTACTTCCTGGTAAAATCACTGGTGTGCAAGTCTAGATATGGGGAAACATCTTGATGCAGAGAAACACAGGTTAGATACTGGAGTCCCACGTGCTTCTGTCTACAGGAAATTACTCAAAAACACAAACCAAGACACTCAGGTTCTTCTCTAAGCCTGTTTGAAGCTGCTGATCATTTCTTTTTGCTCCCACCCTGCTACTGCAGGGCTCTGCCTCCCCTAACAGCATCCCTTTCTCTCCTTCCTCCAGTGGCCAATTTGACAGCACACACCCCCTATGAAATTTCTGCGTGGGCTAAAACAGAGCTGGGTGACAGTCCCCTGTCCTTTGCACATGTGGTGACCAGTGGGACCAGACCTGCATCTCCCAGTCTGAAAGCCAAGGCCATCAACCAGACTGCAGTGGAATGCAGCTGGACAGGACCCAGGAATGTTGTAAGGGCACCGACTCTCTTTGCTCACCAGGCAGGGCAAGGTCCAGCTCAGAGCCTCAAAACACAAGCAGGAGCTGAAAGTGGGGTTATTTCTAGGGGTTGGGTTGCCAGGCACTGAAAATTTGATGCTCAAAATGTAGATTGAGGTGAGGCATGAGGAGGGAATTGTGGAGTGTGAGGGTGGTGAGAGCCTGGCCCAGGTTGCCCAGGGAAGCTGTGGCTGCCCCATCCCTGGCAGTGTTGAAGGGCAGGTTGGATGGGGCTTGGAGGAGCCTGGGCTGGTGGGAGGTGTCCCTGCCCATGCAGGGGAGTTGGATCTAGATGATCTTTCAGGTCCCTTCCAACCCAAAACATTCAATAATTCTATGAAAAAACAAAGGAAAGCACCTGCTGCCCCTTAAGCAGAAGCAAGGAAAGTCTTCCTCTTGTCTGGTTGTTCAGCCACTCACCCAGAGTTACCTGTGTAACAGCATGATGCTCCAGTGGTCTTTCAGCTGACTGCTGTGTTACAGGATTTTAGGGTGGGCAAGGCAGTAGGGGGTGGGCAGACTGAACATGAACTTGGGCAGGACAGAGTGCACAGAGGAAAACAGTTCTTGGTGTCATGTCCCTAAAAAGCAACAGCCAGTGTAAGTTTGGGTGGGAGCTCTGGCCCTTGCCAAAATCTGTACCATCCCTATTGTGCTTTTCCTCTGCAGGTCTATGGCATCTTCTATGCTACATCCTTCCTGGAGCTGTACAGAAGCCCTCACAACACCACCACAACCTCCCACAACATGACTGTGATTGTTCAGAGGGACGAGCAGTACCTGTTTCTGGTAGGCTCCTTTTCTGCTCCCCCTCCTACCTGTACTACCAAAGGGTGCAGGCACAAAATTGACCACTGTGTCATCCCTCTATCATCTTCAAGGAAGAAATCCTTGAGTGTGAGGGTGGTGAGAGCCTGGCCCAGGTTGCCCAGGGAAGCTGTGGCTGCCCCATCCCTGGCAGTGTTGAAGGGCAGGTTGGATGGGGCTTGGAGCAGCCTGGGCTGGTGGGAGGTGTCCCTGCCCATGCAGGGGGGTTGGAACTAGATGATCTTTCAGGTCCCTTCCAACCCAAACCATTCTATGGTCCCCTTCAAGGTCCGTGTGATGTCTCCCTACCAAGGGCCACCATCTGACTACGTCGTGGTGAAGATGATCCCAGACAACTGGCTTCCCCCTCGGCACCTCCACTCGGTGCACACCGGGAAGACCTTCGCTGTCATTAAGTGGGAATCGCCCTACGACTCACCCGACCAGGACATGGTAACATCTCACAGCACCTTCTGTCCCTTTGCATGCAAACCTCCTCCTCAAAGACAGATCCCTGCCCTGCTGCTGGTGGGGAACTGAGGCTGGGATCAGGTCCATCCTGCAGCCCCAACAAAGCCCAGGTCTCGCTCCACTGAAGGGGAGTCATTTTCTCAGCAAACCTTCCTCTCCTGTTCTGCTCCAGAGGCTTCAACAGCAAAGGTTTAAAGGTATAAATCTTGCTGGCAAAACTGGAAAGTTTGACAGGGGTTTGCACTGCACCCTTGTGATTCATTCAGAAAGGCATCCCGATGTTTTCCTCCTGCCCTCATCTGTTCCAGTAACTGCAGTTTCTCTATCTGTAAAGGCTGATCTTGGGCAGGGTCCAGGCTTGAAACCTCCCTTCCCAGGCTTTCTGTAGGGTGGTTAAATTTAAATGTTGTCCCTTCCCTTCCCCACATCTCATGTCCTACCATTGAACAAGCTTTCTAGTGAGTCTGCAGGAAAGGGAGCCCCTTCACCATGTGCCTCTCCACCCCCTCCAGTTATACGCTGTGGCAGTTAAAGATTTAGTAAGAAAAACAGATAAAATCTACAAAGTGAAAACCCGGAACAGCACGGTGGAGTACACCATCAAGAGACTTGAACCAGGAGGCAAATACCATGTGATTGTTCAACTGGGAAATATGAGCAAAGAATCCAGCATGAAGATCAACACAGGTAAAGGAAAGAGGACGCCGGGGTGGGCGCCAGGGTGAGGCCGCTGGAAGGAATCCAGCCTCTGTCCCACACACCATCCATCCCACCCCCTGAGCTCCCTGGGAGCTGCAGTGAGCTTCTGCATCCCTTAGCCCTCTCCCACAGCCAAAGCCCAACCCTGAGAGACCTTCCTGCAGCCCCCAGGGAGGGCAATTCAACCCTCACACAGCAGCAGCAGAGAGGAAGCCTCTCAAATGACAACCAAGTGACAGTTTTTCTCCTGTCTGGGTGGAGATGGGAAAGACCTGTTTGGTTTTGTAGACACAATTAAGGTCCTACCATAAAAAGCCACTGAAAAAGCCCTACCAGATGACATGCCACAGTCTCCTCTCCTCCAGTACAGCCCCTTTTTAAGCAGAATATTGTGCTTATCCCTAAATCCTAAGTTTCAGAAGTGATTCCCGTTGCTGCTTCTCAGCCAAAAGCACCATCAGTGTTATACCTAACCCACCTGCCCTTTTTCTCTCCCCCCTCATTTGCAGTTCCACTGTCTGCACCAGATGCCTTAAAAATCATAACAGAAAATGACCACATTCTGCTTTTCTGGAAGAGTTTGGCATTAAAGGAAAGTAATTTCAACGAAAGCCGGGTAAGTTGCCCTTGTCCCCCCCATCCTACAGTGGTTCAGAAGAACCTAGAGCAGTCACTGCAAGGTTCCCTTTCACAGACTCTTTGAAACACCCCTGTACCCTCTGCTCCCCAAAGGGTCTCTGATGGTGCTCTCCTCAGGCCTCTCTCCAGTTCATATCATGACCAAGGCACTAAAGCTGACAGAGCCAAACGGTCACACTTTTTAGGAACATAATTCTCCTCCACTGTCAAGTGTCACCCGTGTGAAAGGACTGGGGACAGGACACTGCCCTGCTGTGCTGGGAAGCACCTGAGAATTGTCATTCTTTAGACTTTGATGGAAAATCTGTGACACGTTCTCTGTCAGAGCCCAGGCAGGAGGCAAACTCTGCTAAAAAACCCATCCCTGCTACTGGACCCTCTGGTTTGGGTGGTCTCAGGCAGGTGCTAAGAACAGAGTGAACCACACAGATGAAATTTTTTCTCCTCCCTGAGCTGGCCAAGGTCAAGGAACACTGATGGATGCCTGGAGGAGGCTCCACACTGCTCTCTCCCAGCTGCCAGCCCAACACATCTCATCAAACCTTGCTTCAGGAGGAAAAACAAGTTACAAAGCCCTGGCAGAAGGAGCAAACCTGACCTCTGCAGCCAAGTGATTGGGGCTTTCTGTCTTTGTTTTCCCAACTCCCAGGGTTATGAGATTCACATGTTTGACAGCCTGATGAACAGCACAGCTTATCTCGGGAATACCACAGAAAACTTCTTCAAAGTTTCCAACCTGAAGATAGGTCACAACTATTCCTTCAGTGTCCAGGCCAGTTGCCTGTACAGCGGGCAGATGTGTGGGGAGCCAGCCACGCTGCTCTATGATGAGCTGGGAACTGGTAAGTCCCTGGCATTGTTACACAATCACAGAATTATCACTGTTGGAAGAGACCTCCAAGTTCACCAAGTCCAACTGTCCACACCCCACAAAACCAGCAGCAACACATAACCTTGAACAAGCCACCATGCCCACCAGAGCAAGCCCAGAAGTGCCACATCTACACATTTCTTGGATGCAACCAGGGATAGTGACTCCACCACCTCCCTGGGCAGCCTGTGCCAGGGCCTGATCACTCTTCTGGTAAAGAAATTATTCCTAATATCCATTGTAAACCTCCCCTGGTGCAGCTTCAGGCCAATATCTCCAGGGGGTGGCAGGAGGATGGGCCAGACCCTTCCCAGTGGTGCCCAGTGACAGGACAAGGGGCAATGGGCACAAACTGGAGCACAGGAGGTTTGACCTGAATATGAGAAAATCCTTCTGGACTCTGAGGGTGGCAGAGCCCTGGGACAGGCTGCCCAGGGAGGCTGTGGAGTCTCCATCCCTGGGGACATTCAAACCTGGACCTGTTCCTGTGGGATCTGCTCTAGGGGACCCTGCTCTGGCAGGGGGGTTGGACTAGATGATCTCCAGAGGTCTTTTGCAACCCCTTCCACTCTGTGAAGGCCTCACCAGGGCAACGTGCTGTCTGTTGCTGATGCCACTCCTCTCCCTCCCTTAGGTGCAGACTCCTCCGCATCAAAAACCGGCCGGTCCACAGACGTGGCTGCCATCGTGGTCCCGGTGCTGTTCCTGCTGCTGGTGACCCTGGGGATTGGTTTTGTGGTGCTGTACATGAGGCACAGGAGGCTGCAGAACAGCTTCACCGCCTTCGCCAACAGCCACTACAGCTCCCGCCTGGGCTCAGCCATCTTCTCCTCAGGAGATGATTTAGGTAGGTACCCTCTCATGCCTCAAGGACATGAGATCAGTGCCAGACCTAACTTCTCCAGCCTGCTGTGGGCCAGCTTGGGCATAAAAATCTCTCCCTTTCCTAAGCAAGTAAGTGTTTTGAGTAGCATCACTTCAACCCTTCCCTCGAATGCCAATCACTGAAACCCAAACACAACAGATACAACCACCAGTTCAAGAGCACAATTGGGGCCATAACATACTGGTTTTGAGGGCAACTTCAAGTAGCCCTTTCACCTGTGTCACCCAAGAAGCCCCGAGGGCAGAGTAACAGAGCTCTGGGTTTGTTTTTCAGGAGATGAGGATGACGAAGCCCCAATGATAACTGGATTTTCAGATGATGTCCCCATGGTCATCGCATGAAGCTCATTCCTGACTGTAAAAACCAAATGGTGTAAATATTTAATTTGATAAAGATAGTTGATTGTTTATTTAAAAAAAAAAATGCACTTTGAGTTGCAATATGTTATTTTTATATGGGCCAAAAATAATAATAATAATAATAATTTTAAAAACACACTTTGTAGTAATCAACTGTGAATTGCAGACTAGGTTGGTTTAGTAACAAATTGCTTTGATTTAACATTAATTTAGTCTTACAAGGCTATGCTTGCTGGGCATGCTTTTAAGTCTGTGAGATATTTTCCGTTAACTAAATTGGCTACTCATTTTATTTTTCTAAGACAAGAATAAATTTATTTTAAAAAAATTATTCAGGAGATTATATATGGAGAGAGAGAGAGAGAAATAATATAATCCCTGAAGGTTTTGCTTTTACTTAAGAAAAAAAACAAAAAACAAATATCCTTTGAACTTTGTTTTATATGAAAGTATTTTTGTTGTGTTAATTTATTGGGAAGTCTGCTTGAGAACAGATTTCCAAAGTCATCAGACATTGTACACATTGTTGTGTAGAACATGTGCCACTTTATCTAGCAAGGCAGTAGCATCTTGGCATCCCCAGCATTGTTCCTGCCATGATAATAAAACAATCCTTATTTTTTACATATTTCCCTGCCCCCTTTATTAAAAGACAGAATCTTTCAGGAATCTCAGAGCCCAAGTCAAGATTCTGCAGCATGTATTTTATAGGTGAGTTCAGCCTCTGGCTGCCCTACCAAGCTGCGCTGCCAAGAGTGATGCAGACCCTCCTGTGTGGGTTCCATGTGCCACAGGTCATTGGCAGGTGGATTTCTGGGGTTCTGCCTGCAGGAGAGAGGTGAGCCCTGGGCAGCAGCACTGCAGGATCCTTCTGCAGCACCGTGCTAGCCCCAGGCTTTGCAGTTTTCACCCTCACTTTCAGGTCAGAGAATCATCATAGAATGGTTTGAGTTGGAAGGGACATTAAGATCATCTAGATCCAACCCCCTGCATGGGCAGGGACACCTCCCACCAGCCCAGGTTGCTCCAAGCTCCATCCAACCTGCCCTTCAACACTGCCAGGGATGGGGCAGCCACAGCTTCCCTGGGCAACCTGGGCCAGGCTCTCACCACCCTCACACTCCACAATTCCCTCCTCATCTCTCACCTCAATCTCCCTCTTCCAGTTTTCATCCCTTCCCCCTTGTCCTCTCCCTCCCTGCCCTTGTCCCAAGTCCCTCCCCAGCTTTCCTGGAGCCCCTTCAGGCACTGGAAGCTGCTCTAAGGTCTCCCTGGAGCCTTCTCTTCTCCAGGCTGAACACCCCAACTCTCCGCCTGTAGCAGTCAGTGTGTGCAAGAACAACCCACTGTGCCCTCACAGTTACAACCTGCTGCCCACACCCATGCCCATCACGGGTGGTCAAATTAATCTGTAGTTTCCATCAATAATAATAGTAAAAAACCACAACAAAAAAGCCACAACCTGAAGTGAAAGCACACCCCTTAAACACACAGTTCCCACCAATAAGGACCTTTCCTCCATGGAGCTTCTCCAAGATGCTCCTGTGTTGGTGGGACGGAAGGGGGAGCCTCCACTGGGAGCAGCCAGGGAGCAGCTTTGCATACAGATTTTCCATGCTCACCCGGAGCAGTGATTACTAAACATCTAAATTCATTTGGTTTACAGCAGGGATTCGATCCCCCTTCATTAGCATTTCCTAAAAGCAGCTGTACTTTTACCATCAGCTTGAGCAGGAGCACATTATATACATGCAGATATATTATTTTCCCATCACCACTCATCTCACGTTTCCACCAGACATAATGCTGGCTGCAGAGCTCAGCAGCAGACATGTCTGGTTGCCACTCTCAAGCCTTTTTTTGTGCTAGAAAAATGTGAATCTCACCACAAATCCCACCACTTGCCAACACCCAGGAGCCAATGTTCCCGGGTCAGGCCTGTCCTTGCTCTATATATGCAAACCCTCACCCCAGGAAAATACAGCACACTGTCTTCTCACACTGTTTCCTTTGTTTAAACCAAAAGTATTTTTGCTGTGTAAACCAAGTTCTAACAGAAGTCTTCCTACAGATGAGAGAGGCCAGCTATGTTTTGATACACAACTGATCCCTTTCATTTCACATACTGAAAATGTATTTTAAAAAAAGTTGAAGTTCTCTATGGTTTGATACTCTATAGAAAGACTTAACTCTATTTTCAATTACTGGTGGTGTCATTTCCCAGAGACTGGGTTGTTTTTTTTTGCCCCCCAAAGCTGGGACCAAACTACAATCAGATTTTTATAAGTAGCAGCAAGCTTGCAGAGTTGCAATATTTTTACCTTGTTAGGGGGTCGGGTGATGTTCAGGAGTCAAAAATGTTGAGTAAATCAACCCAGCCTCTACAGCTCAATTTTGAGTAAATCAACCCAGCTTGTATAGCTCAATTTGCCTAAACTTACAGCTACACAGGGAGACCAGAATCTGACTCAGAGCCTAAGATGGAAATCTAAATATTTCCTACAGGAAAAAAAAAACCTAAGAGCAGAGAGAAAAGAGTGCTGAGCCCCTTCCTAATTCAGCAAGTATTTCTGGCACAGGTAACTGAAAACTGCAGGATAGTACCCCAGAAGCTGGTACCTCACTGGTGACAATTACTGTGTTTTAAGTACTGCTGCTTTATATCCCCCACTCCAGTAAGGCCAGCAGAATGTAGCCCATCTCTAACTGGAAGACAGATGCCAAGGGGCACCCTTGTAACTGCAGCAACCCTGGGGTTGGATGCTTTCAAGGGGGGACGGGTCACTTCTGGTCACTCTGAAAGGCTCCTTTGTGCTCCTGGCTCAGCCAGGCTGGGATGGAGTTCAGCCAAGCCTTGGGTTGTGATACTGCCCTCAAAAACTGCTCTCAAAAGCAGCACTCTTGGCTCCCTGTGCCTTGCCTGGACACTCTTGGGTTGCCCTGCCCTCCCAGACCTCCCCTTCATTGCAGAAATCACCCCTGTGCTGTCAGCAAAGCAACTTCCCAGGGCTAGGGTATTTTATATAAAGATAGAGAAGTCCAAGCCCCAGGCTGGGAGGGAGCAGGACAGATGCTGTTTTGGGTAAATTGTATATTTTTATGAACTTTTGAAGCACGGAATCTTGTTCACAGAGACATATAGGGGGTGGGAGGGGTCTGGTGTAAATAGATGTGGATGCATATTTTGTTCTGGTTCTGTTTCAGTAGCCTTTTGCAATGTGACAGGAATGACTACCCTGACTTTTGGGAGGTGACCTGGGTTTACCTCAGAGCAGCCCAGGAAAATGTTTGGATCCATAAGGCCAAAAAAAAAAAAGGGGGGGATATGGGAAGTACCCTGGTTAGGAGGAACTTATTCCAGTTCATTTGTGTTTGCACCCATTTCAGATTTCACTGCAGATGCCTGCTGGTAACTCTTAAGTCCATTTGAACAAAAGACTCAAGTCAAACACTAAAATCTGGAGGGGTTTGGGGCTGTGAGCTTCATTTTGCTTCAGCTGGGGCTTGTTTTTGAGGGTTTCTTCTGCATTTTTTGGAGGGGTTGGGGTTTTAGTTTTCACAAGAACAAAGAGGTGCCATTTTCCAGGCTTGGGATGTGAACAGCTGTTCAAGGTCCAAAGAAGCCATCCTTTCAAATCACATTGCTCCTCCTGCCTCTTCCATGACACGGCTGTGTCTTGCTGCCCACCCCAGCTCCCACAGCCACCTGCAGATGCCACCAGCTTGGGAGCCAGCAGAGCAGGACTCTGTGCCCCAGGGAAAGGTCAGTTTCAGAGAGGGGTGTCACGTTGAGCACAGGGGGACACTGTGCATGCAGGTATTTATTTCCTCTGCAGAGTGGTTGCCACCCTGTAAGTCTCCACCCCAGCTAACCCTGCCACAACCTGGTCCACGTGGCTCCTACCTTGACACAGCCTCAGCTGCAGGTTTAGCTTTGGGAAAGGACTGTTTTCCTTGGGCAGAGATCAGGCTACACAGATGTATAGGAGCACATACCCAGCCAGAAAGGGAGGAGCAAGGACACAAGTGCATGTGCCATGGCAGTGCTGGCTGCCAACAGCCACACCATCATCTTCTGGCCTTGTCAATGAGGGACCTTTGTGTTTGCAGGTGACCTTGGTAGTCCCAGAATGGTATTACTGCTTCCTGCTGGTTTCTGAAAACCCTGGGAGAAGTGACTTGAAAGCTCCTGTCTGGGTGGAGAGGGATGTGCCTCTCCCAGACAACCAGCAGGGCAGGGTTATTTACTAATCCCGATCCTGGGGTCACCAAGACCAGCCCCAAACTCACATCAGCCACTAGGGAACCCTCACCTGAGCCAGCAGCTCTCCCTGAGCAGCACAGCCTTTCCTCACAGGGCAGGCTTAGGACCTGCATATCCTTGAGATCTCTTTGTAGGGACAGAGGAGTATTTCATGACAAACTCCACTCATAAAACTGGTATGACCAAAAGAACATTTTCTGAACCAATTTTCAAGTCTCCTTCAAATGGACTTCAGAAGGGAAACGGTGCAATTGAGGTAGCTACTGGTGGACCCAGAGAGCATCTCCATGACTTCAACTAGCTCTATCATTTATAATTAGTCTTTGAAAAGATACAGCAGTCTACAAGCAGCCAGTCTATAGTGAGTTTTTGAGAGCTAGTGTCAACTTCTAATCTGGTTCCTTAAGTGAAGTTTAATACTGTACCATTTGAATTGCTACTCTGTCTCTTTTGGTTTTTTCATCCACTGATTTCTGCTGTTATTATTGCACAATTTTGAAGGATTTTTTTGTCTGTCAATTTATTTCTTTTTTTTCCACTTAATGGTAATAATAAAAATGGACTGGGTAAACAAAACAATTTCTGGTTTCCAAACTTATTATCTAGCCTCTGTGTGTCTAGTGCAATAAAAAGGAGACTTGTTTTTTGTTTGCTTTGGTTTTTCTTTCCTGAACTGTATTTGATTTTTGATTTGACACATGGTATAACTGAGCAGGATGATCAGAAGCAGAAAAACTGAGCTTTCTGCAGCAGGAGCAGCAGAGTCCTACTAGAACCATTGATAACTCAATCACGTATCTGGCTGGTTCTCGATCCCTCCTTTCAAGGTCAGCACCAGGCACTGAAGCAGCACCCTCAGACACCAGACAACATTCCCAAGCTTTCCCCAGCTTCACCTCCACGTCTGCAGAACAACATCCCTGCCTTTAAGCCTGCTTCTCTCCCCTCACATCCTACATTATCTCCCTGCTTCAAAACCCGTTTCCACAACAACCCCGTGTCCTCCCCGTGCGTTGGTTTTGCACCGTTGCTGCTTGCAAGGCTGTGGGTACAAGCACACCTGACACCCCAGCAGCTGAAGGGAGGCAGGATGGCTGCTGGCACAGAGAGGTAATGAGCAGGCACCAATCTCTTCACACATACCTCATTTTTTAGCCTACCTAATTGGAAAAGCAACTTGTGAGCTTGGTGGACATAATTGAGCCACGCAGGCATCTCAAGTGTTGCACTTCATTAATGTTTAGCTCAAGGCAACATTAACAAATAGCAATTCCTTCCTCTCTGTTGCCCCCTTTTTAGTGAATGAAGCTGATTTTTTTCCCTACTGTTGCTGAAATAGATTGCTCCCCCCAGGAGGCACAAGAAGTTACACCTCATTCCCATGCACCTACTTTCTTTTCAAGTAGTCAATGTGCCTGAAGCTCCAATGCTGTCACTGAGAAAACCCTGAGAGGGAAGAAACGTGTTCATGCCTCCTCTTCTAACAAAACCTGTAGATTTTTATAGATAGGGAAGATTTCTACCCCCCCTCCATATCCTTTACCACCTTCACCAGAACTGTATTGATCAGGTTACCTTCTGATGAACTGAAGAAATGCTGTTCTGAGTGACCCAGCCTCTCCTGCCCTCTGTTCCACTCACAGATATTTCCCTGGGCTTTTTATATCCAAGCCCCCATGGCCATCACCTGCTCCTCATCTTCAGACCCAATACCTGGAGAGCAGCCACAAAGTCACAGGTGCAGACTAAACCCATCTGCCCTGGAAGTCTGTGCTGGAATGTTTTTCCCTGGCTCTTTTCTTTGTACCTTCCCCCTTTTTCTTGCTTTGATGACCTTTGCTTATTGTCTGGCCTCTAAATGCCACCAGCTCTTGAAAGAGAGTTTCTCACAGGGTCTCTGCAGTACCCTGCTCTCAGACACTTCAGCCAACAGGCAATGACTCCTAATGAATGATGTTCCCTTCAATATTGCTGAGCATGTTTGGCACTTCCCAAATACATCTCCCAGCTTTGCTCATTACATGACATCATTTTCTCTTTGAGACTGCAGTTATGTCTTGTTTTACACCTGAACCTGAGCACAGCATGGGAAGCATCCAGCTCTTGTTTTCCCTGCTGCTTTCCAGGCTGGAGAGTCAGAGTTTCATGAAGAAACCCAGCTAGACACGACTGCACTGCTCACGTGTTTTCCTCCAAACCCCCCTTCTCCACAGCACCCTCTGCATCCAGCACACCTGACAAAGGGGGACAGAAGTCTCAGAAGATGCCACTGTCCTGTGGGTTCCTTGAAAGCCAGTGGCTATACAGGGAAAAGAGACCCAAGCCAGCATTCCCACTGCAAAACATTTCCCCCCACGACGATACCCAGGAGAACCCATCGAGGAGGAAGATTCCAACCACTGGAAGAGCTTTTGGTTGGAACACAGGGCACAGACCCAGCTGGGAGGCCTTGGATCCAGGCTCCCTTCACTCTGCTGCTCCTGAAACTACATCTTTCTTTCCCACCACTAACATCAGGAGCTGCTTCCAGCGGCCGGGCCACAACCACGGGGAGGGGAGGATGTGGATCCACTGATTTAGGACTTAGCAAGCTGCCTGCAGGAGTGAGAAAGCCAGGTGGAAACACAGCAAGGCCAAGACTCCCAAAGCACTTCCCAGCATGGGTTAAGCATTTTCACAAAATAGATGTGCTCTGATCTTGAGAGAGAGCAGCTGAAGTTCTGGCTCCCTGCTCCTCTTCTGAGTAAGCGATCCGAGTTGCTTGTGCCAGACTCCTGAACCTTTGTGTTCAGCAG
>NW_009952719.1:1066658-1077488 GCF_000747805.2 Chaetura pelagica
AAAGATGAAATGACTGAGGATATTTCGCAACAGAATTCAAGCTGGGGTTTGGGATGGAGAAGCCAAGAGCTCCCAGACAGCCCAGCCCCTGCTTGAAGGTAGAGGGGGTCTGTAGGAAGGAAAGATTCATGCTAACCAGTAACACCTTGGCTTCTGCCACCAATCTCTCAACCTGCCCAATGAGGGACACAAGAAAAATGGCAGCCCAGGGCTCTTCCAGGATGTGGGATTCATTTTTTTCCCCTGTAAATTATAGGTATCCAGAAGCCCACACCCCCCAAATCCTCGTAGCTGGGTTCACATAGTGCCTGGAAGATGTGCTCTCCCCAGGCCTTGCAGAGTGAAGAGGGGAGCAGACCTGACCTCTTATTCAGCAAGAGCACCTGTGTGGGGTTGGGCTGGAAAAAAATCCTGCTTTGGAGGACAATGGAGGGTGATGGAAAAGGATGTAGGTACAGTGATTTGGGACAGAGAGCCAGGAAGACAATCAGTGCATAGGGAATGGGGCCGCGAGCTGAGCAGAAGTTCATTAAATACATCCTGACACTTCCTACAACCTGATCCTGGCTGTACAGGAGGAGAACATATTTTAGAGAGAGAGGATCTGAGGCAGAGATGGACAAAATGTGGTGTTCACGTCACCAAGCCTCACATCTCCACTGGGCTTTGGCCAAACAAGAAAGCTTTTTTTCCCTGGATCTTTCTGTAGCCAGCAAAGGGAAGGAAACACCCCCCCAGGGAGGAGTTCAGAACCTGAACGAGCCATTCTCCAACATTTTTCTACACTTTTTCATTCACTTTCCACTGCAAGAATGACTGCCTGTGCTTTTTCTATTTCCCCAAACTTGAGATTTCAAAGGGCAGTGACAAGAAAATAGAGAAGTCAGAGGATCTTCCTGCCCTGAGCTCCATGTATCTTCGGGCAGGACTGATCCTTTCCCAAGCTGAGAGGGTCACTCCAGGCTCCTCCTCTAGCTAAGGATGAGACACAGCACTTCAGAGAGTGCTTCCCCTTGTCTTAAAAGAGGTCAGACCCTCTTTGCTATAAAGGGAACTCAAGGTGACCACCTCACACTGAGACTTGTCACTCTAAGACACCAGAGCCTACATGAAACAACCCCCAAAGCCCCTGATTCAGGTAGAACATTCCCCTGCCCAGGGGCTGCCTGGATGCAGCTCCTTTCTGCTCCTGAAGCACTTAACTCCTTCCATCCTATGGGCAACCAGAGCTGACCAGTGCTGACCTGCTTGGTACCTGCTGCCACTTCAGTGGGTGGGAGCTGAGTGTGGATCCTCTGAGGAGCCACTAAGTCACCTCTCTGACCCTGGTTCCACAGGAGAACCCACGACAAATAACCCCATCTTTTTAGCACCCCCTTCCCTGAGCAGCATCCCGAGGCTCCTGACACCCTCCTAACACCACCCTGACACCCTCCAAGGGCTGCTGGCTGCCCACTGGGGTTAGGATGGCTTCCTAAAAGTACTCAGCTTCCCTTTCCCCCTTCCCAGGGCTTTCTTGAGATCCTGTGGAAAGCCAGAAACAGAAGCCCAGAGGCCAATTCCCAGTTGGGTGCTCAGGCACAAGACCAGCTTCATTCTGAACCCAGTTCCACTTTGCAGGCACGATGTGTAACTCAGAGCTGACAAGTCCACACACCCAGAAAATCCCCCTGGTGGACTCGGAGCTGGTGAAGACCTTGCTGGGCTCCTTCCTTGGGGTCAGCACCATTTCAAAGGCACTTTTCCTCCTCAACTCATTGAGCCTGGCAACCAAGAGCCACCAGGATGGTGGAGCTGCTTGTTGCAAGCCCAGCTCTCCTGGGAGGAGGAGGCACAAAGAACAGAAAGCAGCCGGGAGAGATGGAAGAGAGAAAGAATTGCCCTTGGAGACCACGCCAGAGACCTGCTAAGAGTCCAGCCATCATAAATAAACAGACTCCGTTTATTGTCTGGCCAGCACGGTAATGCTTGAGCTGGTTCCAGCGGGTGGGGCTACCGAGCAGCATCTCTCTCTCTCTGGTGCTGTGTTTTCTGAGACAAAACAGATGCCGGGTCACCCCAGAGCTGGGCGTGGGATTTGTGATGCGGCCCCTCGTTGGTAACGACCCCCATCCAACACCACCACCCTCCAAAATAATAATAAAGAGCCCTCCAAAAAAGCTTCTCCCGTGGTGGTGAACCCTAAGCCAAGGGGGTACCAACGCCAAACGAGGGCAGCTCCAAACCTGCCGCAAGGGAAGGAGCATCACGTTCTCTGCTCCCTTCTTGTGCCAGCCCCACCAGATGTTCCCAGCGGTTCCAACCCCCCCAGGCAGCCCCACGCCAGGGGCTGAGCTGGCTGGGAGCTGCTGCCCAACCCTCTCCCACCACTCTCCCACCACACCACCCTCCAGCATCCCTTCTTCAACCTGTTTTCTGGCCGATTCAGCCCCCCAAAAAACCCAGCCCTTCCCCGCTGCCCCCCACGCGCAGTAGATGGCAGCAGCAGCTTTAGTCACCGGCCACCAAACTCAGGATTCCTCCCCTCCCCTTCCCTTTCTTCACCACCCCCCCTCTCTTTTTCTTTTTTTTTTTTTAACTTTTTACTTTTGGTGGCCTCAAAAATTATTAGTTCCAGATGAGCTGCTGCCATTGCAACCGTCCCGTTTAACCCCATCCGCTCCCGAGCAGAGTCAGTGCAAGTTCAACTGCAGCATTTTCACGTGTAAACTGCACAGCAGAGACACAATTCCTGCCGGGCTCTGGGCATCCCTGGTGCAGCCAAGAACAAGGGGAAATGCAGAAGGTTAAACCTCACACACACACACACACAAGACCTGGGCAACAATGGCAACTTTGTGGAGGCAGAGCTGCCGGAACGGAGCTGAACTTGAGAATGGAAGCAGGAACCTCAGCACTGCTTCTCCCTTTGAAGATTAACACTAATAAGCCAAACCAGTGGGTATTTTGTTTTATAAGGAAAGAGCATTTCAAGTCACGTAGGCTGCTATTGTTGGACACAAAACATGTCCTGTCTCTGCCTGGGGTGACTCCAGTAACTGCTCCACGCTTGTCTTTTGCTGGGATTACCTTCATTTTTATACTATATTAAATTTACCTCCCACTATCTTGCAGGCCTATTAAAAATGACCACGTTTCCCGTGGTTAATTGCAAGAGTTGTTAGGGGTTTTTTTTAAAAAAAAATAAATCTATTTGTCCTGTTTTCTCATCCTATTCAAATTTTATGCCTTCTCTGGATTACGTATTCAGAAACCATAAGCAAAACTCCTGGTGGAATAATAAGCACATCCTATATAAACAAGTTACATGCAAGAGCTACATTAAATGATTTGTTTCTGGTAAATGAAGACAGCTAGAGCACAACACACGGAAAAATCCATGTTGTTTGCTTTTGTAATTCACTGTACACCCAGCCTCTATAGTCTGAGGATCTCTGAGCACTCTGCACAGTTTAATTAAGCCCCACAACTGCCATGTTGGGGAAGTGTATTAAGTGTTGTTATGCTGATTCTTTACAGATGGGTAGACTCAGGGACTGAGCTGTGCACGCCAAACTCCCCTCTCCCCAGTCAGGATCAAGCTTTAAAGCTCTTCCATGTGGCTTTCCCAGTGACAGCCAGAGGAAATATATGAGCTTAAAACCCAACCAAACACGAAATCTCTGCCTTCATCGAATGCTGAGCCTTCCAATGGCAGCTTGTACCTGCAAAACATCTGACTGTGTGTTCCTGACTGGTGGAAACTGGTGCTGGTGTCATGCAGATCAGCACAGCCCTGAGGTGGGATATCTTCTCCCAAGGAAATAACCACAGGAAATGGCCTGAAGCTGCAGCAGGGGAGGTTTAGATTGGATATTAGGAAGAATTTCTATACTGGAAGAGTGGTCGGGCCCTGGGATGGGCTCCCCAGGGAGGTGGTGGAGCCACCATCCCTGGAGGGATTCAAAAGTCACATAGATTTCATACTTCAGGACGTGTTTTAGTGACCAAGGTCTTTTTGTTTTAATTTTGGGGTGGACAGTTGGACTCAGTGATCTCAGAGATCCTTTCCAACCATGACAACTCTGCCATTCTCTGACTCTCTGATCTGAAACGACCCTTTCACCAACTAAAGGTTAAACCCCAAACATTACCTGAGTGTGGGGTCAGGAGCTACACCCTGTCCCAAGGTTAAACCTTCCAGCCCCCAGCTCTGCTCTTTCACTGCAGAGCTGGGAAGAAGAACATCTTGGCTCCCAAACCCCCATTTTTCCACGGGATCCTCTCCTGCGGGATCTCGCATGGAAACCGCTCGCGCTGCAGAAGCCACAGGACACATGAATGGGAACTCACCCTGCCAGGGAGATCCATCACCAGACACAGTTCTTTGTAGGGGAGGGGCACACTCAGCCCTAACCAGCTGCACATGTCCAGAGTCTGCCTCATCCAGCCCCTCTCAGCTCAGGGATGGAACAGTTGCTAAACCTTGGGAGAGAATGGCATCCCCGGCCAGCAGCCCCAGGGCTCCCCAGCACAGAAGCAGCCCAGCTGCCCCACACCTGCCTCTCACCCTCACACCTCATCCCCTGGAGGCCACAACTTCCTCAATGGCCTCGGGAATGGGTGAGCAACCAGCCTGGGCAGGGTATGAATAGGTACTGAAGGAATTCAGCTTTTCCCAACATTGTTCTTGCTTTGGCTGCGGAGCAGATCTCCATCCCTCCTTTTCCCTTGTTCCTTCCCCCTCTCCTCTGCAAGCTCCTTTGTTCTCCTGTTTACAGCAGCATCGATTTGCTGTCAGAAAGCAACATGGCCTTGGAGTTTCTGTGCACACAGTTGAAAGCCAGCAGACTGGAACCTGCCCTCCTCACACCCCAACTCCCTGCAAGGGCTGATTTGTCCCCAGTCACTTCAGATGCACAAGAAGTTGCTTTCAGACACAAAACCCCCAGGTAAAGGGACACCAGGCACCACCCTGCATACCCATGTTGCTTTTGACACATTCCATGGGGATTTCAGGACCAGAGAAGGGTGCTAGATTAGCAGTCCCAGGACTGTGGTCCTCCCTGTACTTGCAGAATAGATGCAATAAATAGAAGGACAAGGCAAAGCTCCCCTTCTGACCCTGTCTCCCTCCTGGTCTCCCAGATTCTTAGTCTTCTCAGTGTGTGTGTGTGTGTGTGTGTTCAACTAAAGGGGAAAATCCCTGCCAGTCCTGTTAATGCTCTAAATGGGGCCACAGGCTCCATCTCCCCTCCCAGCCCCACCAACCAAGGGAACTGGGGTTAAAAATGGCCAGTGGTTCCCATGCTGGATGATGTGACAGTTTCCATGACCTGTTAACAAGTCCCTGCCTCACTCAGCTTCCAGTGAGAGTTGCACTCAGGCCACATGTCCCAAGTTTGAGGGTCCCAGAGCTCTGCTCAGCCCTGGTAATTGCCAGCACACACCTCTCCAGCCTGCAGCAAAACCTCCCGTGGCAGCTCCCCTGGCGTGTGGAAACTCAAGTCCCATTCATGGCTTCTCAGAGGGCTGAAACCCCCATTTTTTTCTTGGTTCCAGTTTCCAGATTCCCTCTCTTTTCCCAGCTCTGTTGCTTTCTCCTGCTTTTGTTCAGCTCTCCTGTGAAAGGAGGGGTTTGAAGGGGTGACAGGCCTGTAAATATATTGTATTGTCTACTGAAAAAAAAAAGGTAGAGCAGGAAGAGTGATGGATATTCTCTTCCCCTCCCTGCACTTGGGGCAGACGAAGGAAGATGGCAGATAATTGCTCTTTATTGTGCCCTGGGTTCACCTTCAGATGAAGGAAGTGATAAGATTTCAATTAATGTCATTTAAGATTCCCTGCAAGCTGTCCTGCTCCATTCTTGGCTTCTTTCCTTCTCTGAAACCCTGGTCCTCAATGCTGCTTTTGTAACCCCAGGGGAACAACCTCAATGGGCCACATCCTCACCTGGTGAGCACTGCCACGGTGCCTTCACCATCAGGGCAGCAATGCTAATTTAGACCAGATGACAATCCCCCTCCAACCCATTTATTATGGGGCAGGATAGATAACATACTTCATTATACAAAGCAGGGATCATTTTCCAGCTTTGCCCAAGAATGAACCGAGGAGGCTTTTCTAATCAGCTTAAAGTGATCAAGATATCCAGGCACAGAAACCATGATATCCAGGTTTCTGGGTAACACACCTTCTGCTGAGCTTGCTTACTTTCCTGAGGAATGGCATCAAATTCCTTGGGATTGTTCCTTGAAGAGGGAAAATACAGTGAGCTGCAGAGCTCCTTGCTGAAAAATGTACACACCCTGAGCAAAATCTTTGCTAGATTCTATTTCTTTTTAAAAACCAGAACAGATAGATTAAAATAAATGGTCAAACAAAGCAGCCTGGGAGGTTTTGCACACTCATGTTGATCTCATTCTTTCTAAAACCAGAGAAGAAAGCATCGAGTCACCCAGGTATTTCAGAACCAGCCCCAACATCTTGAAATCATGTTCACAATGATCACTTCAGATTTCAAAATGTCTCCTAACAAATCTCTGCTGGCATGCAGTCATAACATCTTGCTTTCTGACTGCCATTTAAATAAAAAAACCCACAAAACAACCCAAACCCACCAGCCCTCAAGTTTCACATAAAGAATGACTCCTGCCTTTCACAGCCTTCCTAATTCAAATCAGTTTGAGATGTGTACGTGGATTTATTTTTACCAACCATAGTGAAAAATAAAACACAACCACAACCCACTGACAAAAATCCACAAAGCAGCACAAATAGCTGAAATTCTTCTCCTCTCCCTGCAGATACACTAATGTTTATTGTCCCCAGGAGCATCCATTTTCACTCCTCTCCTATATATATATATACATGCATGACGTTTCCATATGTTCTTTAGCTGAAATCCCTGGGAACATCCCACTCTTCAGGGGAGGGGTTGGGGCTGAGCAGCCCCAGGTCGGGCAGGTCACAGGAGCAGGGGGAGGCAAGATGTTGTGCCTCCTCCTCATGCACCTGAACCACTCCAGCTGTCCCTTCCAGGTCATGACAGACTCTGGGGGGAGAACCTGACATAGATGCCACAGTAAACAGTCATTTCCCTGCCTCCTCTCCTGCTCCCGACAGCTCCTTTCTTACAATAGCCATTACCAAGGTGTGAAATCCGTGGGGAGGGGGAGCAGGGGGGAGGAGGTTGGAAAGGGGGGTTTGCATCTGTGAATATGATTACAGGCTTAAAACCTGTGAAGTCTTTTCAGATTTAATGAACCAGAATGTGGCTTTCATTTCGGCTGCGCATATTTTGAGCCCTAATCTATGTTTATTTAGTCTAATTAATTGTCTTCTTCTTTTTTTCTTCCCCCCCCCCCTCCCCTTCAGGAGGTACCTGCTCAGCTCTCCCAGGTACCTGCAGCATCCACACCTTGTGCCTGACAAAGGCTGCTGGTCTGCAACACATGGGCTGAGATCTCATCACTGCATGATGGTAAGAGGAGGGGACAGGCTGGCTGAAGAAGAAGACACCACCCTCAACAGATTAGAAACTCATTTTTCTCCTCCTAAGTCAATACTGAGCTGTAACATTTACCTGCTCTGGTTTTAGCAGATACTGTCATTTGGAGAAGTCAGATGGGGGGTGTGGAGTTCTGCAGGACCAGGGGGTGATGGAGATACAGGGAGTGTGTGAAGGCTGCACGTGTGACCTCGTGGGTGAAAGGCAGGGCAGCCTGTGGTATTTATGCTGGTTCTCTAAGATCTGAGTCCTCCGGCTAAATACAGGGAAATAATCTGGGAAAACACACCAGGAGGAATCCCTGAATACCAGCAACAGATATCCCAGCACACAGCCACCAACCAAGCTGCCAGGCTTTGGGGAGCAGGTGGCACAGAGTGGCAACTGGGAGATGGAGAAGCTGGTCCAGTCATTAGGGCAATCCTTCCCAGTAGCTCAGCTCGGGAGCAAAGACCAAGGGCAATCCCAGTCAGAGCCTGGGCAGGAGATGGGAATGTTCAACCAAGCCTGTGCAGAAGGTGATTAAATAGGTGACACAGCACACAGAGAACACAGATGTGTAGACATACAGCACAGAGCCTTTCATCTTGAGATCTGCTCTTTCTTTCAAATATCCCAGCAGGGGATAAGCTGCTCCAAATTTATATATTTTTAACATCTTTTCCACCACGCTCTGCACAGGATGTAAGAGACCAAATCTCAAGTCCTGCTCCAGTGACCATCACTGCCCATGGATAGCAGAAATCCCTGATTGCACAGGCAGCCAGGAGGATCCATGAGTCCCCCCAACCAGGGGGAAGCTGCTGAGCAAGGAGGGATTTGCAAGGGCACATCCTTCATCTGCTCCCTGTAGACCAGGGGCTCAGATCTGGAACTCACATCGGGCAGTCCCTGATTGCACTTTCCTGCCCTCAAAACTCTTCACCCAAAGGTCAAACAGGATTTCTTTCTTTCTTTTTTTTTTTTTTTCCCCTACTATGAAAAGTTTTCCAGGACAGGAAAACCATTTCCTGTCCAGACCAGACACTGGCTTCCTGCAAGGTCTCCAGCAGATCATGTAATCCTACGCCCCTATTTGTAAAATGAAGATGATCAACTGCCTTTGTCTCCCCTACTTAAACATCCAAGTCCTTAATACACACACAGGACCAGGCATAACTCTGCCCTGATCTCATCCAGCACCGTGGTGACCCTCATCAATAATGACAGTTACCAGCAGCCTCCCCATGGGCCACCCCAGGGCAGGCACAGCTCAGTGGTGGCCGTGGAGGGGGGACCAAATGTCACCACAGTGTCATGGGAGGCAGTAGGTGTGTTCTGGTGGTGGGTCTGGGCTCCTGACAGAGAGGGGACAGCATGGGATGACTCTCCAGGGAAACTAAGAAGCAGGGCCTACAGGAAAGCTGGGGAGGGACTTGGGACAAGGGCAGGGAGGGAGAGGACAAGGGGGAAGGGATGAAAACTGGAAGAGGGGAGATTGAGGTGAGACATGAGGAGGGAATTGTGGAGTGTGAGGGTGGTGAGAGCCTGGCCCAGGTTGCCCAGGGAAGCTGTGGCTGCCCCATCCCTGGCAGTGTTGAAGGGCAGGTTGGATGGGGCTTGGAGCAACCTGGGCTGGTGGGAGGTGTCCCTGCCCATGCAGGGTGGTTGAGACTGGATGATCTTTCAGGTCCCTTCCAACACAAACCAGTCTGGGATTCTATGAAAAGCTTTTAAAAAGTAAGAAGCTTTCTTTTCTTTGAGAAGAAAGAGACACCAGCCCCCTGGAGGTTGCAGAGGGAGCTCCATCCATGGTTGCCAGCGAGCGAGGGACTGGATTTGATGACCCAGGAGATGCCTCACTCCCAGGAAGGGGGATGGCTGTGGAGAAGCCAGTGGTTATGCAAGGAAACTGCCTCTGCTGTGGCAGTGAAAGCAAACAGTTAAGGATGACAGGCAGGCAAATCTGCTTACTTGGCTGTTCCTCTGTCAGGCAGGCACTAGGAACAGCTCAAATAGGAACGCCTTTTATAGCCAGGGTCTGAAATCACACAATCATACCCCATTACACTTCAGAAAGCCATACTTTCTGCTCAGACCTTTGCAGAGAGCAGGTTCCTGCTGCCTTTTTGCTGTTGCTGCTGCAGTGTTTATTCCAGGACCACGCAGGGTAGGAAACCAACCTTTCCCACCAGCTGCTTTCCCCTTGCTCCTTCCTCCTTCATGGAGTCTCTGCACAGCACTGGTACTTCTTTTTTCCCCTCTTTGCATGATGGACATAAATGACAATAACTACCAAAAACTTAGAGGAAATCAATTCTACCTCTTCTATTTCTGCAGGGTAATAAAAACGTTCAATCCTCTGGGAAAAATGTCCTCTTTCTGCACTGGCAGCTCCAAGCTGCCAACTCAGACAGAAGGCAGCTAATTGCCTCAGACCAAGGCTGGTCCATTAGGGCAGTGGCACCAGCCTGCAGAGAGGAAGATTTTTGGTTTAATTGCACCCTCACTGTCCTTTGCACCCACAATTTCCTCCAACACCGCAAACACATTAATCGTCCCCAGCCAGCAGCTTTTGCTGCTCCTCATTTCTATGCCGACTGCTCCTCCCCCATTGGCCGGCTGGGAAATCCCCACCAGCCAATCGACAGCCAATTTTCCATTCATGTCCTAGCAACAAGGCCTGTTCCAATCTTGCTCCAGCAAACTGACACCTGAAAAATGACATCACGAAGAAGCCCGGGCGGCAGCGGCGAGGCCAGGGCGGCTTTTTTCACACCCCCCCCCAGCTGTCTGCTGCAGAGTTCATTTAAGGTGTTTCAGTCTCCATTCTTAAAGCCACACCATGCAGAGCCTCGGATGCTTTTTCCCCCCATTTCCCAGCCCCACATGGAGGAGTTTGCAGAACAACCACCACTCAATCCTCTCCCTGGTTCCTTCTCTTCCCGCACCCCAGGGCGATGCCACCGAGTCGCTCTTCCCTCTGCTGCAACTGGGACACAAACCCAACCCCAACCCCAAAAACATCTCCCTCCACAGTCTCCTCTGACTGCTGAAACGCTCAAGGACTTCTCCCTTTGCTCTCCAGCTCAAAACAAAACAGTGGGAATACCTGAGGCAGCACCCACAAGGCAGGGAAAGACCCCACGAGGTATTTTCGTTTCCGAACGCATCGTGTCCGTCAGGCTCCTGGGGAAGGGAGGCAATCATTTCAGATGCAAACAAACCCACTGAGGTTGCAAGCGTGTGGAAGGAGAGCTTAGATCTGTCACTGAAAGGTTTTAGCACAGGCTGCATGCTGGTTTTGCCATGCAAAGATCAAACCCTTTTGCCTGCCTTCCTTGCTTTCATTTTTAATTAAT
>NW_009952719.1:1077525-1121640 GCF_000747805.2 Chaetura pelagica
CTACTCTATTTCCTTGGGGGGGGGAAAAAACACCACCATCAGCAAAGACTGCAACAGATCCAGGTGATGAACCACATTCCATCCATTTTTGAGGCTTTTTGTGGGCCACGGGGATGAGGGGGTTACACCTCAGGATTGGTCTCCCATTGATGTAAAACATTTGAGTGCACTGGAAAATAAGAGAGCAGAGAAAATCCAATTCCAGATGATTCCAAAGGCACAAAGACAATGGAAGAAAAGGACCAAGTTCAGCTCATTTAAGTGTTGTTAATTGTTCATTCCCATAGTGAGATGGTTTCTTCTGTAAACGAGAGAACAAACCCTCTAACATTTTATTATTTTTTTTATTAGCACCATGCCAGGACTGAAGTGAACCCAAATGATCTTCATCACTGAGCAGTACTTGCTGGTTTATGGCTTTTTAAAGAAAGCAGCAGCAGCAGCAGATGAAAAAGCAGCAGCACAGAATAACGCCCTGCTGGCACAAAGAGCTTGGAGCAGAGGTTGGAAGTCACTGCAATCTGCACCCAGACCTCTTGGAGGTCTCAAGCACTGCTAGAGACCAGCAAAATGGGAAAAAAAAACCACCACAAACCCAACCCACCTGGGGAACAAAGTTTCATTTATTGCTCACCGGTGAGGGCTGCAAGGGGGGTGGTTGTACCTCCTGCTACAGATTGGCCTCATGCTCTAGGTGTCTGCCACTTCATTTATTTGTTTTGCTGGGCGTTCGCATAAACAAGGTCTCATGATGCAGCAAATAGTTACAGTGGAGGCTGAATGTTCAGCTCCTGAGAGCAACTGGGGTTGGCAGGGGAGGTGGGAGGCTCTGGCAAACTGCCCCTGCTCCTTGAAGCCCTGCCTTGCCTGGCTGTATAAGGCGAGAGGAGGAAGAAGGGGCAGAAGGAAGAGAAACGTTGCACGTCTAAGTATGAATGTTTAGCAGATGCAGGAACCCCTCTAAATCCAGGCTGCCCCAGGATAGGGGGAAGGCTGCCAGCCTGTGGCTCCCTGCATGGCTCTAATCCTTGGCATCCCTCCCCAGCCCTTGGGATTGCCCTTCCCCTCGCCCTGCTCCTGGGCTGGGGCTGCTAAAGCAGAACAGGATGGTTGTGGGGGTAAGGACTCTCTTCCCAGGTTGGTAAAGGTGCCCCTATGACTGTCCCATCTGTGGGCTTGAGATTCCTGCTAAGTCATAGAAACATAGATTGGTTTGGGTTGGAAGGGACCTGAAAGATCATCCAGACCCAACCCCCTGCATGGGCAGGGACACCTCCCACCAGCCCAGGTTGCTCCAAGCCCCATCCAACCTGCCCTTCAACACTGCCAGGGATGGGGCAGCCACAGCTTCCCTGGGCAACCTGGGCCAGGCTCTCACCACCCTCACACTCCACAATTTCCTCCTCATGTCTCACCTCAATCTCCCTCTTTCAGTTTTCATCCATTCCCCCTTGTCACTAAAAAATGGGACTAATTCCCCTTCCCTCCTGGCTGCCTCTCCTGCCTTGGTTTGGCCCCTGCAGCAGCAGCCTGGGTCAGCAGGCACTGCCTCCCCAGCCCTGGCAGCAAATCAATACAAGCAAGGTAAAGCCATTTTTCCAAGGAAAACAGAAAAAACCCTCAGACTCAGTTGGGAAACATGGAGAAAAATAAACTCTGCTTTGCAGTTCCTTGCTCTCACACCTCCTACCTGGGCTCCAGGAGGATTTCCAGGGTCCCAGCCCCACTCCAAGGCCAGCTGAGGATGTGGCCCTGCTGGGACTCTTCTGCTGGGGACCAGCTGTGGGCTGGGACTGTCCCTGCACATCAGCTACTGAAGAGAACCCAAAAATGCCAATTTAATTTTTCCTGCTCTCTTCCTGGAGCAACACTGCTGTTCTGGTCTTCCCTACCACGGCCTTTGCTGGACTAACAACAACCTGGCAGGACTCACACTGGAGGTGTGAAGAAAAGAACATCCCTTTCCCTGGCAGGAACGATGCTGGAACATGATCCCAGCCATATTGTCCCTGCAATGCTGCTCAGGACAAGTATCCCTGCTTATTTAGGCTATAGCTGAGGTCAAGGCTCTTCAATAAGGACCTGGCCACCACATTCAATTTTCCATACTTCAGTTTCTACCACTCCCCTGGAAGATGGAAATATATTCAATCGTTGCAAATCATCAGGGCTCTCAAAGGAATTCCTGTCATTAATAGCTCCATACATCATGGGCAAAACATTTGTTTTTGTCATTAGAAGAGACAAGGCTCCTCAAAGCTGGAACACAACATCTCTGCTGTGAGCCTGACAGGGGTTTTGCCCTGCTCCAAAGCACGGAACGGGGAGGCTTTCAGCTCCTTTCAATGCCCTTTGGAGCAGGCCCCTCATGCAATATGCATTTAGTCATCTCATGCTCACAGCAAAAAGGATCCTGAATGAGACAAAATATCTAATCAACTGCATTTTTACCCCATGCTTCAGTCACCCACCTGCACCAGGATTATGTTTGATGGCATGCAAACTGTACTGGAGTTTTCTCTATAGCATCAATCATGGCATTATGCTGCTGGGGTTTGCATTGGCTGGGGAAGCAATTTCTAATTTGAGATGACTTCAAGTTAGGAAGCAACTGATTACAGAACAAGAACTTTCTCACTCCCCAGAATTATAAACCCAGGGTTTGAGTGAATCATTGTGCAAATGGAAATTGTGCAGCTTTCAAATGGCAGCCACACCCTCCTCTGGAGGTTGTAAAATCCACTAGTGAGAGTTGTGGTGGAGGCTGAAACCCTCATGAATGAAAACGTTATCTAAGTAGGCATAAAGTCCCATCATTTGTGAGTGGAAAGGTGCTATTTAAACTACTTCACTTATATGGGGGAGGTTTGTTTGTTTTGTTTTTTTAAGGTGAAACGGATCTGATAACAAAGCAGAACTAGATTCCTAGAATGCCAGGTTGGAAGGGACATCAAGGATTATCTGATCCAAACCTTTCTAGGTCCTACTATGGTTTATATTCTATGGCTCAGCACCCTTTAAAACTGTCTAATGTGGGGGAATCCACCACTTCTCTTGGGAGACTATTCCAAAGCATCTGGAAGAACTGCTAGCTTGTGATTTTCCAGGCAGAAGTTACATTCCCCTGATGCTAAAACCAGCAGGATTTGGGGAAATGTTTGCATGGTGGGTGTCAAGCAGTTGACATGCTCCTGTTTCCATCCAACATTTTCCATAATGACCTTGACAGAGAGTGTGCTTATTACATTTGTGGACAACACTGAGCTGGGAGAGACCAACAGTATGTTAAGGGCAGAATCAGTCTCCAAAATGTGCTGGATGTATTGAGAAATTGTCTGAAATAACTGGATGAAATCCACTAGGGATACAAGTACAAGATATTGGACATAGGCAGGAATATTCCAAAGTATAAATAAACCCCAGGATGTCTAGGAGCACTGTAGAAAAGGAGGGGGACAAGCCTGGTGGGGCAAAGCTGGCTGGGAACACGCAGGAATATTCCTGCCCTCCTCCTCACTGGTGAGGATGCAGCTACAGCAGCAGATCTAGCTGGAGGGGCTAAGCTTGCAGAAAGGTGGAGACCCTCCAGAGGAGCTCAGAAAGGCTGCACACATCCTGGGAAAATGATGTGCAAGCAAAGCTAGAAGTGATTGGGGTTGTTTCATCTGGAAAACAAATGCAGAGTCATCGATTCAAACCTCGGCAAAGACTTGGTGCCACTGTTCAGGTTGGGGAAATTCATTCTTCCCTGGACCACAGGTTGGCTGTCATTGCTTGGTGGGCTTTTTCTTTTCAATAGAAATGAGATACTGAAAAGCCAAGTGAAAAACTACAGCACAGCACTGCTTCCATGTCAAGAGAGAAGGATCAAGTAGCTCTGTCTTCAGTGTGACTCCAGGGACTTGAGATCCTCAAGTGCCTCCTACAACTCCCATGGCTGGCCTTGGCCAAGCCACCCTAGTTATGCTTCAGGACTCTTTCAAAGAAGTTCACCTTCAGTCTGGGAGCTCTCTTGGTCATGTTTGTCTACAACACTCCCCAGAGCAGTTGCCCATGCTGGGCCACCTCATTTAAACCATATTAATACCTAGAAAGGTTGGACCAGATGATTCTCAAGGTCCCTTCCAACCTGCCATTCTATGGTAAAGGATCTTCTGGCACTTGGGAGCAGATGATTTTCTTGCCTGTTATGCCACTAACACTACAAATGAACTTGAGCATCTTCCCTGCCCACTTCCCTCAGCCACAGAGGAGACATAACACCACCAGCTCAGTACCAGAAGAGCCTGCAAGAACCTACCCATAATGCAAGCACAGAATGTTACCATTTTCATCAGAAATTACCCTCATTTACTGGCAAATCACCTCAGCTTTTCTGCTTCCTCCTCTGGAGGGTAAAACCCTCCCTGCAAACATCCACAAAACGATGGAGGTTTTTATTTTCCCTGACATGTTCACAGAGTGTTCTAGATTTTTAGGGAATGGGCAAATCCTTCAGGGATGCTGCTTCCAGCAGGGTAGGGAATGCTTGACTCTCCCTTTATTTCTAAGGAAACATGCTCTACCCCAACATGAGGCCTTTGCATATATTGATACTGCAGATATACAGCACAAAATGGCCAATTCCTGATAAACACAGCCAAGTATCCAAGAACTGTGCTCACATTTCCCCTGTTCCACAAGCACTTTAATGGCTTGGGGGGCCAAATGAATGTGAGATCTGGTTTTTCTCCAGGCATCACCATCACCTCAGAAGTGAAATACCATGAGGAGATCATAAATGTGTCCTTGAAGTGTAAAAGAAAGGCAATGAAAAATATGAGCACAAATAAAAACACTGGCTTAGGCTGCACACCCTGAATATTAATATTTTTCCAAAACAGTGTCTTCCTTTTAAGCTTAAGGATATATTGCTTTATAGATAACTGTTAACCTGACACCAACTGATAAAAGTAATCATGACTTGGGGGCTATTTTCTTCCAGAAAATGTTTAAATACTAACAATAATAATAAACATCAATAGTTGGGTGTTTTCCAAGGGGAAATCCTACCACTTTGGCAGGTAGTTGGCTTCACATTCATGTTCTGCACCTGAATTTTGCAGCAAATCAACTAGACTGACTTGGTCCCCTTTTAAAATATACCTTGTTGGGCTGGGTTTTATGATCTATTTTTTTTTTTTTTTTCCACATGTGGCACAGAACTTTAAAAATGTGTTGTTTGGCTGCAAAGTCAAGCATCTGAAAGCCCAGGATGCCAAAAATCTATCTGCCCATGCAACTCAATTCAGCTCCCTTGGTGCCCAGGCAAGCTTTTATGGTCACCTCAGAGTTGCAGAAGGGGAGGTATCAGACAGGCTTCATGGCAAATTAATCATCACTATCATCATGGGCCCCCCCATCCATAAGACACACATTCCAAACTATATCAAGGACTGCACTCATCCTGCTGTTACTGTTTCTTATTCTGTGCAGGAGCCCTGCAAAGAAGGCAGCAAGAAGATAAAGCACAGCAGGTCAGGAGAAGTGATTCTGCCCCTCTACTCTGCTCTGGTGAGATCCCACCGGGGATACTGCATGGAGCTCTGGAGCCCTCAGCACATGGAGCTGCTGGAAAGAGTTGAGAGGAGGGATATGAAGATGGTAAGAGGCTGGAGCAGCTCTGCTCTGCAGCCAGGCTGGGAGAGTTGGGTGTTCAGCCTGGAGAAGAGAAGGCTCCAGGGAGACCTTAGAGCACCTTCCAGTGCCTGAAGGGGCTCCAGGAAAGCTGGGGAGGGGCTTGGGACAAGGGCAGGGAGGGAGAGGACAAGGGGGAAGGGATGAAAACTGGAAGAGGGAGATTGAGGTGAGACATGAGGAGGGAATTGTGGAGTGTGAGGGTGGTGAGAGCCTGGCCCAGGTTGCCCAGGGAAGCTGTGGCTGCCCCATCCCTGGCAGTGTTGAAGGGCAGGTTGGATGGGGCTTGGAGCAGCCTGGGCTGGTGGGAGGTGTCCCTGCTCATAGCAGGGATGATCTTGAGGGTCCCTTCCAGCCTGAACCATTCTATGAATAAAAAAAAAACCAAACACCAAAACCAGCCCATGGAATTCTCTGACCAGGTTCACATCTGTGCTGGGAACAACCCGGGCGGGCAGAGGCCGGGAGAGCAAAGGGGCAGAGGAGGCACCAAGCACTTGCTTATCATGGTGGTGGTTTTTTTCATCCCCTCTTTCTCACAGGGTGAAAAAAGCCTGGCCTAGCTCCCGTGCCAGAGCCTGCCTCGAGTTTCTGTGTCTCCCCAGCATTCATTAGTGATTACATGCCCCGAGAACACCTGCGAGAGCCGCTCATAAAGCCGCATTCATGGGGCCTGGCAGCACCAGCCTGGGAACGGCAGGCACCGGGGCCACAGCCATTGTATCCCCAGATAAAAACATTCCCTTACCCAGGCCTCTGAAAATAGAAGCTGGCTGCAATTGCAGCTCAGCACCACAGGGTATTTTTTTTTTTTTTTTTTTAAATAATTATCAAGCAAGAAGGGCGACTTCACCTCGGGCCCTTTTAAAGGCTGCGGGGAGCCCTGTGTGCAGCAGCAGCCTCTGCTCTGCAGCAGGGAGGGGGAAAGCACTGGGATCCCAAACTGGTTGCTTGCTGGAGCATCTGGCTGTGGTGCCAGTTGCTGCCCCTGAAAGCTGCTCCTGGTGCCTGCACATCTGGCAGGGGCTGCTGCGCTGGGGAGGTTGGTGGTGCGAGGGGGGAAAAGGAAGGCACTGGATTCAACAGGCCCACTGGGAACAGCCAGAACTTGAAGAAAAAAAGAAATACTTAAAAAAAAACCCCACCACAACCCAAACATCAAACAGTTATAACTCCTGAATAAACGCCCACCTAAGAGGTTGGATCTGCCTGTGAGGAAAGGCTGGGAGAGCTGGGGCTGCTCAGCTGGAGAGAAGGAGGCTGAGGGGGGATCTGATCAGAGCTGATCAATGTCTACAGGGGGTGGCAGGAGGATGGGCCAGACCCTTCCCAGTGGTGCCCAGTGACAGGACAAGGGGCAATGGGCACAAACTGGAGCACAGGAGGTTTGACCTGAATAGGAGAAAATCCTTCTGGACTCTGAGGGTGGCAGAGCCCTGGGACAGGCTGCCCAGGGAGGCTGTGGAGTCTCCATCCCTGGGGACATTCAAACCTGGACGTGTTCCTGTGGGATCTGCTCTAGGGGATCCTGCTCTGGCAGAGGGTTGGACTAGATGATCTCCAGAGGTCCCTTCCAACCCTCACCCCTCTGTGATCCTGTGCAATCCTGTGTTTCTGGGAGGGCTGTGCTTAGATGGGATGCAGAGCCTGTGGACAAAGCCCACATCTCAAAACCTGCACCCAGGTGTGGGCTGGAGAGGTGCTGCCAAGGCTCTGGTGCTCAGTGCCTACCTCCAGCAGGTCCAGGTCCCACCTGCCTCACACAGACACATTGGTACAGCTGGTGCTGTGGACACAGGGAAAGTTACTGCCACAGGGAAATATTTCCATGGGGAGAGGGAGCCCTGTATTTCAGTACTTAGCTGGGGTTGCCACAAAGGAGCCTGGTTTTTGAGAAAGCCATGAGGATACTTCTAAAAGCAGGTCTTGTTCAGTTCAGCTTTGGGAGTGCAGAAGGCAGGACAGCAAAATGAACCACCTACCCTCTGAAAAACCTTCAGGCCTGTCCTGGTTTGAGCAGTGTGAGTGACACAGCACAGAGGATGGATGCTCTGCTGGCACAGGGATCTGCAGCTCATGCACAGCCCCTGACTCCTGGGACATGTGTGATACTGCCATCTCCCAGGAGAGGTTTGGGGTGGTGGCTGCAGTGCCACAAGGGCTGTAAGTGCAGGTGAAGGCACTTTTATCTGCCACGACCCCAGGGTGCTGCCCAGCCTGTGCTCACCATCCAGCCCCAGAGCTCAAACCCCCTTTGCAAAGTCCCTCCTTAGCCTCCTACGTCAGCCCCTTGAAGAGCAATGAAGATGAAAAATGCTTCAGTGCAGCCTTTGCTGTTAGCAGCACTGAGCTGCTCACTGCTCCAGTTCACAGGGGGCAAAGCACTGTAAAAGCTGAGAGAGAAACTCATCAGAAATACCTTTATTTGCTGCTGACAAGCAGCAAACTCTGGGGAGGGTCCCAGAGGGGTTTGTGACATCTCTCAAAGCTGCAAAAAGAGCAGCAGCAGAAGCAGCAAGAGGCCTTAAGGCAGAGCTGGAGCCTCCCTGCAGGCAGAGGGATGAACCTGGGGTAACAGGAATGGCACTAAACAAAGATGGTGTCTTTGGGGTGGGAAGGTGCCTCTACTGGGTTACCCAGTCTAAATCATCAGGGTAAACCCTGAAGCTGCCATAGTTGTGGGGCCAATTCAGAGCCTCCTGGTTTATTAACATATAACCTCCCCTCCCCACAGCAAAATGCCACCTGTACAAAACACCCTGCCAAAAATCAGGGAGATACAATCAAGAGGTCCTTGTGTGCTGAGTCCTGGGCTGTCAGTGGCTATTTTAACATTTGGGATTCCTGAGGACACACAGCAAACAACTGCACTTTTAAAATCTGTTCCACGATTTGCTTGACACTGATTTCCCAAACAGTCCCAGGTTCACCTCATCCAGTTTTTATTCACAAAAAAAAATGCCATGTCTGGTCTGCAGTAGTTATTTAAACTCCTTCTCCAGACATCACTACCTCTAGAGGGTTATTCCACCTATCCTAAGACCTCCTAACCATGGGATGAACAGCTACACAGTGGATACAGACCAGGATCATCACAGTTAAACGACCATTTGAGAGGAGCACTAGAGGGATCTTTAGTGGTTGCACAGGGGCAGAAAGCTAATTTTGCACCTCAAAAGGGAATTCAGATTGTCCCTGTCAACCCTGTGACTTCTAGGACTGCAGGAAGAGGCACCACATGGATAGGGAGCTGTAGGAGGATGCCAGGCACACTGACCTGCATTTCAGAGCAGGATCCCTTTTGCAGAGGGAGGAGGAGGAGGAATTTGGGAGCTACAACCACAAGGCTGGAGACAGGTATCACCAAGATCAGTAGATGATATCCTACACCCTGAGCTGTCTCAAAATTCTGCCATTTCATTTTGCTCACCATTCGAGGAAGTCAAGAAAAGAGCATTTTCTTTCAAAGAAGACAAAAAGAGAGAAGGAAAATATGCAGCAAACTCTCCTTGTGTGTGTTTTTGACTTAGTAATATCTGTAGCCAGTTCCCCCAAGAGACACAAACAAACACATGCTGAACCAGAATATCAATGAGCTCTTTTTTAGAGCAGGCACATTAAAATGCAAAACAGGAGATAATGAGATAAAGCAGCAAGTTACAGGTTTCTTAATTCCAGATTTTTAAAGCCCATGGAAGTAGCTTTAGGAGGAGAATGGGGTTAAACCTAGTGGAGGGCTTGGCTGGGGGGTGGCCTCCTCAAGCTCCTGAGCCTGAAGGAATGGATGACTGTGGGTAGAAAAGAGGGGCAGAATCACAGAATCATGGAATCATAGAATGGTTTGGGTTGGAAGGGACCTGAAAGATCATTTAGATCCAACCCCCCTCCATGGGCAAGGAGAGGAAGGATATCAAGGACCCCAAGAGAGGCAGGGAAGTGTATTTCTTAGCCCTGAGTTGAATCCCCCTCTAAGGGATGCCATTCTGCACCTGTGTGACCTGGATTTGGAGGGGCAGATCCTGACACACAGCACAGGGACCCGGGAAGGGAGAGAGGAGGTGAGGAGAGCAGGGTGGGCATAAGTGCCCACAGCTCTTGCTCAGGGCAAAGCCAGCAGCCAGACCCTCACATCCCACAGCCTCCCCGTGAGGCCTGAGCTCCTCACTGTCAGAGCAGTTTAACACAAGCCCTAACAAAGAGAAACCAAAAAGCTTGTCTGTATCTGTATCAACAAGGCTGGTGTAGGAGAAGAGGTGAGCTCTGCTCAGCCAGGAAGGGCACTGGAGCATCTCCCTGCACGCAGACACCAGGGGTGGTGGGAGAATGAGGGCTCTGGGGCAGAGCTGTGTTCAGCTGATAGCACAGTTCTACCCCCAGAGGCTTTTCTAGACTCAATGTGGCCACACTGAGAGGCAGAAAGGTGGTTTTGTTTCTCTTTTCAGAGCTCCATCCCCACTGAATAACAACTACACTTTCTTTCCTCCAACTCTCCCCCCACCCCCCCATCTGTCTGCCTGCCTCTGCTCCCTCAGCCCTGTAGGTGACACTGGAAAATTCAGGGTCACTTTGAGGAGGTGACATTTCGGATCCCGGTGCCAAAAAGATCATGAAAGGCAAATTAAAAGTAGAATGAATGAGAGGAAATGGAGAGAGGGGGTTAGTATAAGAAAGAGCCATTATTTAACCAGACCTGGCCAAGGGTAAAGGTTTTAATTCTTTCCAAGTGCCATATGTGGTTGCCTGTGGGGGAAAGGCAAAGTCATATTTATCTGACTGAACCAATAATTCATATCTGTTTCAGAAGCCGACTTTGGTGGATTGTAGATCTACAGCTGTTCCTAGTCTAGGTCCAGACTTTCCCGGTGGGAATCACTGTAGCAACACGTCTGACTTATAGGATTCATATGGAGGGGGAGAGGAGACCCAGAACTGTAAATTCAAACCGTGTGTACATTACTTCTATGTATTCAATTCAAAAGCATTTAGGGCTTTTCAAAACAGTCCTTTCACTACAGGAAAACTCCCCCACCCTCACAATTTAAAGGAAACAGATCTTTCATGTTTACCCTTCCTGTTTCTTGTAGGAGGTCTTGAAATAAAGGTAAGAATGCAAAGCCCTTTTATATTTTTCCAATAAAATGCAGAGCAGTTGCCCTGGTGCAGGGTGGATGTGTGTGTGGAGGGGGATGGTGGATGTGTTACATGCTGCTGGGGGAAAAATCCCAATGTGGTGCTGGAACAAAGGAGGCTCAAGAAATACTTTGACTTCCCTGAACACTCCTGCAAGACTCGATTCTTCTCAATTTTGCTTTCCAACTCACAGGTTCCTCTCAGCTTATATACAAGCCCAGAGAGCCAAGAGTATTCATCAGGGACTCAGTTCATTAAAGTGAACTCTGATATCTTTCAGAGCTTGAAGCTTTGGCATATTCTTTTACCTGGATTGTTTAAGGAAGACCCATGGTTCTCCCTGGGGATGCTCAGACACCACCAGGGCCTGTGCAACCAGAGCCCAGGGCTCTGCCACCCATCATTTCTTGGTAAACTGACCCAGGACAAGGAGAGGCACCAACCCAAACACAGAGACAGGGAGACAGAGATCCTCGCCCAAACCCCATCAAGCTGTCAGAAAATTCCAAGGAACATGTAGTGAGGAAGAGCCTATTTCCTTCCCTGTGCCTGCAGCTGAATCCCTGGCAGAGCCCTAGGATTCCTAAAGATAGACACCACCAAGCAGAAACCAGCCCTGCCAAAGGGCCAAAGTACAAGTCTGGCTTAAAACTGACTCCTGGAGCAGCTGACTTCTCTTTCTTGATTATAGCAGCAAACCAGGTGTCTCAGCTGCCATCAGGGGCTGAATCAGGCAGCGTGGATTCAGCCTTCCCATAGTTAGACAAAAGCTGCCTTCTCCCCCAGGGATGGTGGCTTTTCTCCTCCCAATGGGTGCTGGGAGGCTAATTGATTTAGTTTTTGTTTTCTCCAGCATTCCTGGGGATCCTGCCCTGGAAGGTGCAGGAGGGGAGCTACTGTCACTGCTGGCAGCAGTGGGTGGGTTGCCCTGCACTGCTGTGTATCCTGGGCATTTGATCTCATTTTTGTTTGCTTTCTGTCTTTTTGCTGGTTTCATGTATTATGTATGATTGCCATGTCAGGCCTCATTTGTCACTGTGCCAAGGAAAAGAAAGATTTTTGAACTCTGAGTTAATATGTGCTCTCTGTGTGTTGGAAAACAACCACTGCTGTGCTGTTCACCAGGCCAGATCCCCAACTTGTTCCTTTCACACCAGTTCAGCCTTTCCTCTCATTCACTCCTGCCCTTCCCTTGCTGAACCACCTTGCTTGTGGGCTCTCCCTCACTTCACTACATTCCAAATAAACCTAAGATTAAAAAGGGTGCAGACAACTCCACAGATCTCACCCTGCCAATCTAAAGTTGGATGCCTTGTGTGCTGCAGAATATCAGGGAGAAATTCTCTTCCCCTTCTCCTGACACATCAGCTGGTAGGACTTGTTTTTTCCCACCACACTCTGGAGCACAGAAAGTTGCCAGAAGTAGGAGAAGTTAATACCTGGGAGCATCCTGCAGCATTAAGGGCAGACTCTCAGGTGCTATTGCAGAGGGCTTTGCTTGTGCCTTCAGCAAAGCTGCATCTGGAGACTGGAGTCATTTTCCCAGCAGATGATAAGGTGAGACAGGCACTTCTACTAGCAAAGAAGAGGTAAGGACTGAGAGCTTCCCAGCATGAGGGAGATGCTAGATGAGCATAAATGGGGAGAGGGGGCTGAGAAAGTCAGCCAGAAAGTTTTATTTACAGCTCTGTTCAGACAGGTTGGAGAGAGGCAGGCTGGTAACTGTCAGGGCTGAGGTTAATGTTAGGGGAGATTTGAAACCTGAAGTTAACTGCATTGCAGTTTTGATCCAGATGTCAAATCTCTGCTTCCTGTAATATTGGTTGCTTGCAGTCTTTGGCCCAGGAAGCCTGGGGCTTTCTTGAAACCATATGACAGAGCTGCTGTACTCCTGGAACCATGTACCTTAAAAATATAACATGTTGGGGGATGATTGAGATGCATTAACAGAGGCAAGGAACTTATCTACCTGCAATACACTCATTATCAACCCAAACCTTCACTTCAGCTGATTCAGTAATTCAAAGGGCATGCAGGACATGGAAGGATCTGCAAGATTTTAGCTGCAACAGTCTCAGCTGTGGATGAGCATTTCTTTTGCTGCTCCCATGCCCTCCCCTGGAAAATATCAACAAAGCACAGTTGGTCAATATTAATAACTTTTCCTTTGCATGTCATCAAGGGTAGGGTGGGACTGCTCAGATGCTTGGACTTAGGTGGATGATGGAACAAATCCCTGGGTGAAGGGTAATGTTTCAGGGCTCTTCTTTGACCCTCAATATGGTGCTGTTGGCCCTGAAGGGGAAAGGTGGGAGAGAAAGGTGGGAAGCAGTTGCAGCTCCATTTTTGGTCCAGCACCCCTCCAGGAGAAACATCCCATTCTGTTTTCCAAATGAGGTTTTCATGGAGAAGACAGTCACATCAAGGCCTGTTTTCAAAGCCTTTCTGGCTCTCTATTGGTAAATTGGAGCCGACAGAAAACTGCTTCTTTTGGAATTTCCCCAGCTGAGGTGTCATGTTGTGCTGTGTGATAGATGGGACGGGGAGTGACAAGTCGCAGCAATTACTGGATCAGGGCTGGCTGCTTCTAAAGGAGGCAGCTCTCTGCAAGGGGAGGGGTTTTGCTGGGTTGTTGCAAGGCTGGATTAGGAAAAACTAAAACAAGACAGAGCTGATAATAGCAGTTCTTAGCACCCACACCAAGCTGCAGGTCTGGGTGGGCCACAGGACCTTTGTCCCCACGCAAGGTCACTGCAATCAGCTGCTTCAGAGAGTGACACATGGGCATGAAAAGAAAGATTGAAAGAGAGATTTTTCCCACCTATAGCCTGGCAGCCCACAGGGCAGCTCCTAGGACCAAATCACCCATCCCTTGCATGATACAACAAAGAGGGGTGCCAGAGGTACGAGCTAAACAAGGATGTAACATCCCCATGGGCCACTGGTTTTGCACCAGTATGGAGGCATATTTGAGAATACACTCATCTCAAGGATAACATGCAGTGCTACGTGGGCAACTCCCTCTTTTTTTCCCATCTGCCTTTCAGCTGGACTCCAGCAGGACCAGGTTTCAGTACAAGAATTAGCACAGGTGGATCAGTGTGTCTTACACATCACGAAGAGGGAACCACCCATCCAAACACGTAGGCAGTGCCCTGCTCTCTGGCTAGAAACCCTCAACAGCTTCCAGTAGATACATCCTTCTATCATTCCCTCTCTTTCTGGGTTCAGCATTCTCTTTGCTAAATATATTCTAGCAATGTTTTATTTCTTTTGGGCCTAGAGCTTGGAGACCTCCAGGGGTCTCCTCCTCCTCTAGCCATTTCACATCTAAAACCCTGGCAGAGAGCTAGGAAAACAGGTTTATGTTCTTCATATGGGAGGTGATTTCCTTCAGATCCTGGGCTGTGCATGTGCTCTCCATCACACAGATCACAGGGGGATTTGCTCTGAGTATTTCAACAACTGCAGCTGGTCTCTGCCCTCCCTGTGGGAGCTCCAAGTGGCTGGTGAAAGCGGGGGAGCAACACAATGAACTCACTGAGACAGCAGTTGTACCACCTCGAGGAGGAAAGGTGTCCAGATGTGCACTCCTCTGCTAAAGAAGCCTCCCTGAGCTACTTCCAAATGTGAGTCTCACGGGTGTGAATTTGCCTGCAGGGACCTGTGAGCCCCATGTTCAGCAGCCCAGGACAGGCTCCCTCTGCTCCCACCTTGGCTCTACACTGGTGCTGCTTGTGCCTTGCTATGCAAAACCCCTGGAGATCAGTGGCTGAGAAGGGCTAAATAACATTTCTAAAGAGCAGAAAATCAAATCACATCACCCAGCATCCATCCCTTGTGGTGAAACTAGTGAGGGGCCTCACTCAGATCCCCACGTGGGGTTGCAAACTGGTTCCTCTGGATACTGGGCATACTGGACAAGCACAAACTGTGCTCCCAGGTGCTGCCTTGGAGAGCAGCTCTCAGCCAGGCTGGAGCAGCACTGGATTAACAGCATCTGATCTGCAGGGACCCCCTCTTCACTTCTCCCAGGTCTGCTACCCCAATGGGAAGCTGCCAGCCCTGCAGTCCACTAGGAACCACTCTGCAAATTTTAAAAAAAAGGGGATGAAATGCTTTCCTTTCCCTTAGCTCTTCCCCACCCCCCACCAGGACTGGTCCTGAAAGTGGCTCTTGCCTTTGCCTTTTCTCAGGTGATGGGGGAGGGATCAGCAATGGACCCGGAGGCCCCAAACCCTTGGCTGCCTGAAGCACAGACCTCTTAGAAAACAGAGATGAAAGGGAAGCTGGGGGAGGGCTTCAGACTGGGAGAAACAACCCTGGTGGCAGGTCCTTTGGCAGGGGTCAGGCTGCAGGACACGGGAGGAGATATATTAAAAGGGGAAACTGGAGGAATCTAAATAATCAGGCTCCCCACCGGATAATGCCTTGACAAGAGGAGATGCTGCGAGAGCCAAGGAAAACTGACTCACAGAGAGGGGCAGGAAAGTCAAACCTCTGCTCTGAGGGGCTGGGGCTGGCCAGGGAGACCTGGGAGGCAAGGGGGAAGGGCTGAAATCTGGAAGGAAATTAAATAATAGCCTGAAATTCCCAGGTGAGGAACAATGGAATTAAAAACAGAAAGGCCCCCAAGAGATGAACAAATCAGGACGGGGAGGTGAAGCACAGAGAGAGAGAACCTGGGGTCTGGGGGGGTGGGTTGGCCAAGTTCTGCACTCCAGTAATATAAAATGAAATGCTAGGTGCCTACCCTGAAAGTCCTTACAACCTGAACCAGCAAAACCAGATGAAAAACACCCCTTATCCCCATTTTCCAGTTGTGGAGCTGAGGCACAGAGAGATTAAACCTAATTCTCCTCCACTGTGAGGCTCTTTTACCCTATGGCGTTCCTCTAAAAGGACTTTTTAGATGGTTTAAAACATCTCTTTATGCTGCTTTCACTGGGGGCCCAGCCACACAATCAAACCTCCCCGTTATCTCTCCAGCCTGAGTGCCTCCACAGTTATTTTTTGTGCCTCAGCTGAGTGGCAGCAACAGTGAAGCTGTAAATATGGAAATGGTGCATCCGTGTCCTGGGTCAGAGCTGGGTTTGTGCACAGACCTGTGGGGAGTTTTCAGCAAGATAAGGAATTAAATCTAGGCTTGGGAACCCCAGGAAAGAGCCTGGAACATTCAGGCCATTCAAGAGGCCTATTTCATGGAATATCCTTTAGGAAACAAGTTGGGAAACAGGGATCAGTGGAACAGCTGAGATAAACTCCTGACATAGGTGTTATAAACTGATAGAGCTACGTTGGCTGCAACAGATGTGTTTTGATTGAGGACATGGTCCTTAGGGGGTGGGAAATTATTGACTTGGAATCAAACCACAGATTTTTTTTTGGTTTTTGGCAATTCTGTTGTGTTTTAAAAATTCATGGACAAGCCCTGAAAGCATTAATGTTCCCCTTGGGGGAATGTGAGGGGGAGTGCACCACGAAGCGACACCAGGCAAAGACAAGAACCTCAAGAGCTCCCAGCATTTCCCTGTTCTTGGTAGCCACAATATCCACCCAGGAACTCCACCATGTAAATACAGAGCTCACCTTGGTAACTGCCCTACAAATAGAATAAACCTTTGGGGCTTCCTGCCCCTCATTCTTCAGAGAGCAGAGATGCAGATCTGAATTTTTCAATTCAACTGCTCCCTAATATTTAATCATCTTTCTTCCTGAAAGGCAGCAGGGCTGTCCACAAACCCCTGCATTCTTCCAATGCTAGTCCAGTTTGTGTTCAAAAGCCTTTTCTATTTCCTTTTCCAGTGCCACATGCTGCTGTGTCAACATAATACAGGGTCTTCCCAAACAAAGGAATGTGTGTCTAGAAACCATCCACAGAGAACGATAGCCAGAACCCTGCCAGCAGGGAAAAAAAGAAGGTCCCTCACTCCTTTTTATAATGCAGCTTAACAAGGGAGAGTAGCACAGGGAGACAGAGCAATTCACGTGTCCCTATTCAGCAGGCAGCCCCAGTACATAACTGTAGGAAACTGTAGCCAAAACCAGATCACATGAAGTTAGAGGATCTCAAGAGCATTCACTGCTTCAAACCAGTTCGTTCTCTCTGGATCAACGTGAGACAAAAAGGAATGGTTTGCAGCTGCTGGGATGCTTCAGGTACAGGAGTAATGGGAAAGGCTGACACAGAAGAATGGTTTTGGTTGGAAGAGACCTGAAAGATCATCTAGATCCACCCCCTGCATGGGCAGGGACACCTCCCACCAGCCCAGGCTGCTCCAAGCCCCATCCAACCTGCCCTTCAACACTGCCAGGGATGGGGCAGCCACAGCTTCCCTGGGCAACCTGGGCCAGGCTCTCACCACCCTCACACTCCACAATTCCCTCCTCATGTCTCACCTCAATCTCCCTCTTCCAGTTTTCATCCCTTCCTCCTTGTCCTCTCCCTCCCTGCCTTTCTCAAAAGTCCCTTGCTTCCATGGGGAAGCCTAAGCATTGTCCCTGTGATGGGCAATGCTGCAATACTCACAGGGGAGTTGGTTTTCTTCCCTCTCCACTCATCAGAAACAAATGAGCAGAGGAAGGTGTGCATGGCATTGATAGGATGGGTTGGCATTTGTACTGAGCTCATCAACCACAGCAATAAAGAACCACCTTTGAGTAAAGAGACCTCTTCCCAGTCTAGCTCCACTACCAACTTGTCATTTCATCTTAGCCAAGTCATTTCCTCTGTCTTGTTGACTTAACTCAAGCTGGTCATGAGGCTGCAGCCAAAAAGGTTTTCATCAGAAAATATGGTTCAGAGGGGAACATATGACCTGCAGCTGAGCTCTGTTGGGGTGTGAGACCATTGGATTGCAGACTGGCATGCCAGACCTCATCATCACCATGTAGGAGACATTCCAAGGACTGCCAAGGAACTGCAGGAAGCATATCCATTGGTTTAACATGGTGGTGGCACTAGAAGGAAGCTCAGGAAACATCAAACCTGGTTTCAAGAGATACTGCCCTCAGAATCTCCATTGGATGTACAAAAATCACCCAGTCTCAGCCAGGATGGGTTTTTTTTCCCAGGTACAGAGTAGGTGCCCTGGGGCTCATGGCAAAGAAGATGCAAAGCCCAAGTCAGCATCCCTGGTAACTGCACAAGCTCTGTCTTTTATGCCTTGCCTGTCACTGGGAGACCTAAGCAGAGCAGAAGGGAGAGGATGCACCTTCTACCCCAAAGCACAGCCAGGATTCTTTCTTCCTGTGTTTTTAGAGTTTCTATAGTCTCTTTTATTTTTTATTCAGGCCCAGCATGGTTTTATATTTTTTTTTAATTACATATATGACCTCTGTACTCCTTGAACCTTAGTGCTGTTTGCATCTGTCATGACAGCAAGGGGAGCCTCTCTACCCTGTTCAGCTCAGCCAGACTTTCCTTCCAAGGACTTGGCCACTTTGTCTAGAAGAAATCCTAAATATTTGCTTTCATTGTGGAATGGATACTCATCAACTAGCAGGCCTGTGTGCTACCAGGCTTTGGATTGCATCAACCCTGGCATGTGGGCTCATGAGGCAGATGGTCAGGGAAAAGCACCTTGGCACAGTCTTCCCTGGCATCTTTCAGACAAAGGGCTGCAACCAGGGGCTCTGCTGCCATCGCCACACACGCAGCATTTGATCTTTCATCACTGATTTTAAAATGCTGGATCCAGCAGGGTGCTAAGTTTCTGTCAGTCTCTGTCAGCCCTTCACTCCCAATGTCTTCCTCCCCACAGTCTGGCTGGTGGGGGAGTGAGGCCTCTTGGCAAAAGCTGGAGCTGTGGTGCTGTTTTCAGAGCTGCCTGCATGGCTGGAGGGGGAAAAAAGCATCATCTCTGCCTGTACCCCCACCCCTTTCCTGCAGGTTTTGACTGGTTCCATCTAGAGAGTGGCCCAGCCCACCCTGAGAAGCAAAATATTTTCACAGATACTTAGCTCTGGCTGAATCTGATCCCAAATTCACTACCTCTGAAGATTCCCATCCTTGTCTGCCCAGGTTTTTTGTTGGATACTGTGGCAGCTTCCAGCCCTCTGCTCCCCTGGGACAAGGGAACCTGCACCCACTGTTACAGATGCTTTTCTCTCCCTGAAACAGACAGAAATGAGCTCCTGCCACTTTCCGTGGCCTCACATGGAGACAGAGGAGCCCAGAAGAGGGTCTTGCTTACAAACTGGATGAAAAACACTGATAAAGAGGGACTTTCTGCTGCACAACCTGCTTATAGTTTTGCAGATGAAAATTTGGTCTCTAAAGTCCTTGAGGGATGAGGGCCACACAGTGATCCTGAGAAGAAAGTAGATTCCTATAGGTGCAGATGATATTCCTCCCTGCCTTTCCTACCAGCTGAACCTCAGATGAACCTCTATAAAATGACATGAGGAAACTTTCTATACCTCCTGTCCAGCATGGCAAATTTACCCTATTTTAGAAGATCCAGCACAGTCAATGTCACAAACACAGGCTCTTAAAATGCCACCATTTCAATGAAGAATTAATTTAGCCCTGCAACATTAAGTCCACAGATCTTTCTGACCATTATTTAACTAGAACCACAAACAGTTTGAGATGTACAGGACCTGCAATTATCTGTATCCCCCCATCTCTCCACTGTAAATGAAAGGGGTAAGAAGTAAAACCATCAGGGAACAACTCAAAGCTTCTGTTCCCTGGGGAGGGGGAAATATCTGAACAATTTCTCTGGTAGCTTCAAAAAATGGATTGTTCTCAGGAGAAAGGGGATGGACAGTGGCAAATTTGTATGAAAATAGAATGAAAAAGGGGTCCTGGAAACTGGAGAAAATCTGAAAAATGAAAAAAAAAGATCAATTCAGGGAACATGAAAACCTGTAGAAATAATTAAGTGAAGAGCAGAGCCTACCCAGGGAAGTCCAGATGTTTAGTGTGTTATGAACGAGCAGAGATGTTGCCTTTGCTCACACAGTCTCCCACCACAAAACTTGGACAAGAAAAGTCATGTTAGAAGTGGCAGGGAAAAGCTAGATAGAAAAGAGCCCTCTCTCTGTCCCCAGAGCCCCTTTCCAGTCCTGTTGAGCCAGTAAGACACTGACACAGCACCCTGGCCACAAGGAAGTGCAGAAGGTGGATGGCTCACCTGAAACCTACAGACCTGGACAGGTCGTGGACAAGGAAAGCTGCTGCCAACTCACAGCAGGGATTCCTCCTGCACCCTGGAGCAGAAACCCCACTCAGCTGGGGTACAGGTGAAGCCTGAGGCCACCTCCTCCCAGGACAAGATCATACTGCCATCAGAGCTGCTGGATGGATCACAGACTCACCTTGGTTGGAAAAGACCTTCAAGATCATCGAGTCCAACCATCTGACTCTGACAAGTCCTTAACTAAACCACATCCCTAAGGACTATGTCTAGACAACTTTTAAATCCCCCCCAAGGGATGGAGGCTCCACCACTGCCCTGGGCAGCCTGTTCCAAGGCCTGATAACCCTTTCAGTATCAAAGTTCTTCCTCAGATCCAATCCAAACCTCCCCTGAAGCTTAAAGAAGGGACATGGGCAGTTTGGCTCCGTCTGCTACAGGAAGGGAAAACCTTTGGGAAAGAGGGGCTGGCAAGGGGTGGGTAGGGAGAGGTGGACCCCTTAAAACCAACCACTGACTGAAGAAGCTTCCAAGAAGGTTCCAGCCTGATTCACACCACGCTTGGGCTTCTGCTGCTCGGCCGAGCCCCGGGGGGCAGGATGTTGGGAGCCCCGAGCATCCCACTCTGGGGGGGTCTGGCCCCCTGTGACAAGGGACATCGCACCCCAGGAGGAGAAACGCGGAGCCCATCAGCAGGGAAAGCCACTAGAGGGCCCCTGGGCCAGCAGAATGTCCTCAACCTGGGCTTGGGACCCGGCCAAGGCAGCCGGCAGAAACGCCCTGCGTTTTTCTGCCCAGACAGGCAGGTGACCTTTTCGGGGAGCACAAAGACACCGGGTTCAGCCCCGGTTCTGCCACCCTGTGTGTGCCCGGTGGAGCTGAGCAGGAGAAACAATCCTTAGGCAGGCCCCAGTGCTGCTCTGGAGCCTCCCACCCAGCCCCACATCCAAGCAGAGCCTATTTAACATCTAATAAGTCAAGCACAGCCTGGAGAAGTCTGATTTCCAAGCCAGAGCAGCATCTTGCACCCATTTGAAACGTCCATTTGGAAATTCAGTGTGAATAACACAAACATAAGACAGATGCTGCCACTTACCCAAATGTCTTGGAGGAACAAATGGGAAATGAATCTGAAAGCAAATGAAGCAACTAGATTGTAGCTCTGGAGTGGACCCTGCGCTGCAGCGAGGGGAAAACTTGGCAGGGAGGAACTGAATGTTCACCACTTTGCTTCATCTACATAAACCATAAGTGCACGTGTATTTGTTCGCTGGAAATCTGAAGACATAATCAAAAGCAGGTGACCAGGGTGGGAGAAAACTCTTTTTCCTTTGGATGACAAGGACAGTTTGACCCAGCAAAGCGGAGTCAGGCGCGAGCCGAGGGGCTGTGCTGGACCAGCGTGGGTCCAGGGAAAGCAGGGGCAGCTGCTTCTGCTCAAGCAGCAGCAGGTGCAGGGGGAAGGTGATGGGCATGTTTTCACCACCTCTGCCTGCTCACACCAGCATCCTGCTCAGAGATACCCCACCCAGGAGCAGCACCAACATCTGCCGGGGCGGCACGAGCGGCACCGAGAGACCGAGGGTCGGGCTGGAAGCAGAGGAGCTAGAAATGGGACCGACTGAAAATGCTGGTTTTGTGTGAGAGCTATCAAGCCACCCAGACACTGAGCATTCACTCCAAGAGCACATTTAGTGCAGCTGGCATTGTGTCAGACTAGACTTGCTTCGTGCAGGAAATACTGAGCACTTGGGCGCTCGGAGCGCGGGCTGGGAAAGCGGCCAAGATTGTGCTTCACATCTGCTCCTGCGAAGCCAGTGCAAGCCCTGTTTTAGCATGTGGTGTAAACAACAGCATCACTAGTGAAACACAAGCACAAGCAAACGTGCATATGCCTCAAGGGGGGCCCATCTTGAGCCCCAGCACCTTTGGGAAAGGGAGACAGGGCTGGTGGGGCGGCAGCCCGGGGAGGAGACAACGCGGAACTCGTCTGCAGGTGAAGGTTTGCAGAGGGGGATAAAACCATCCGTGCTCTGACAAAGGCACTGGCCATGGGGATTGTGCTCACACACAACCCTCCTGCACAGGCAGGTTGGGTCTGTGTCCCCTCTCTGCTCAGCAAGCCCCCCTTGCAGAGGTCAGCTCCCCAGCTGAGCCAGGAGGAGGAACCACTGCCCAGCCCCTCTGAGCCAGGGGGTGCAGGGTTTGGGCTCCTGCAAGGGCTGGGTCCTGGGCAGCAGAGCTCTGGGTGCTCTGCAGCAGAGGTGGAGGCAGCACGTGCTCCCCAGAGGCTGGAGGGAAGTGGAAGCTGCTCTGTGGGAAATGGCAGTGTTGGGTGGTCACGATTCAGGGTGACTGGGCACAGCAAAGTGCTCAGCAGAGGTCAGACAGGGAAAGGTGGGACTCCAGAGTGCCCGTGTCATGTTTTTGTAAGTAATTTCATGTCATGGCATCAATGCCCTGGTGAAAGGCTGGAATTCTGACCAGTTCTGCTTACAGCATATCCAGCACCTTACATCTTGCCTGTTCCTAAAAATCATCTTTGCTTTCAGCAATCAGAATTTACTCTTAAAAAATATAATACTAAATGGATGCAGCCACCCGTGCAGTCATTCCAGGTACCCTTGCAGTCATTCCAGGCACCCTTGCAGTCATTCCAGGCACCCTTGCAACTACCTCCTGACTTCTCTTTGCTTTTTGTCAGCACCTCCATAGAGCACAAGCCCATTAAATGCTCCCATTCCTACTTCTGGCACCAATAAATCTAAATTTTCAAGGTTGGCAAACCCAGCTAAAAAACTGGCACAGAGATAAATGATTCTTCTCAGATAATGTACAACTCTCATTACCAGAGGACTTCTTTTTTTCCTTCCCAATCCCCCCACCAAATACTGGTTTTAAAGTCCCAGAAAACCACAGCTTTCTCTCCAGAAACAAAGGTACCAGTTTAATATAAGAGAGAGTTCCCTGCAGTGTGGTGATGGATTCCTGGTCCTTGCCATAGACAATGACTTGTGCTATGACAGTTCTCATCCAAACTGGGAGCAAACTGGGAGCTTCAAAAATGCAGCCTCCCAAACCAGCCCACAGAAGGAAAAGCTTTGAAAGGACACTTAGCAGCCAGCACCCCCTCTAACACTCTAATAAATAGCATTCAGCTCAAACTCCCCAACACTGCAAGGGAACAGGAGAACAAAGGGATTTGAAGCATGGATTAGATCATTCCAAATGGCCTCAGCATTGGTGCTTTGGGGGGTTTTCTTTTTTCCTATTTTTTTTTTTTTTCTTTTCCCCAGCCCTGTGGCAAAGGCTGGATTTGAACCTTTCAGGACAATGTTTTGACACAGATATTTAAGCTATTTAAAATAAGTAATAACCTTCAGTTCCCTTCAAGAGTATTATATTTAAAACAGAGAATGGGATTAAAACAGATTAGCTTCCAACGCTTCTTAATGTGGCAAACAGAATCAATCAGATCATATCAACCAGAGCTGACAGCTCAGGGAAACCCAGAGGAGCAGATTCTCTTAGAAAAAGGAGATATTTGATCAATTTTTAAAAAAATTCTTTTCTCCTAAGCTGTTAGAGACTGCACTGACTTCATAAAAATGTACTGACAGCTCAGCTTTTGCTTAGCATAACATCCTGAAAGTGCAGGAGAACATTAAATTAACACAACCTGGTAGCACTCTCTGCAATATAGAAGTAAATACTATTGTCAATTTACTGTCCAAATACTATTGCCCATTGATTTTCTACTTGGGGAAATAAGTGAAGTGCCTTGCTTGCAATTCAAACCCTGATCTTGCAGTTTAATGCCTGGTGCAGAGCCCTGGTGAAATCCATCAAGCCACAAGTTATGAACTGAGAGGTGAGTTCCAGGGCAACGGGGCCAGTATGAGAAGTGCACTGAAATGTCCTTCCACTTGCCTCTCACACCATCCACACCAACCCCACTGCTTGTCTCAGCTCTCCTGTCACCTGTCCCCATTGGATGTGTCTGCTAGTGCTTCATTTCTATCCCAGGAAAAGCTGGGTAAGCACAGTGGTGGGGTTTTCTTAGGAGGATTTCATAGAATCATACAACAGTTTGGGTTGGAAGGGACCTTCAAGATCATGTAGATCCAACCCCTGCATGGGCAGGGACACCTCCCACCAGCCCAGGCTGCTCCAAGCCCCATCCAACCTGCCCTTCAACACTGCCAGGGATGGGGCAGCCACAGCTTCCCTGGGCAACCTGGGCCAGGCTCTCACCACCCTCACACTCCACAATTTCCTCATATTTAACTCATATCTTCTCCTACTGACATAATGTGATCCTTGAAACAGTAGATTTTATCTTAATTGGGGGGAAATCCTTAAGGCACAAGCAATTGCAACATCTTTCTCCTGGATTAAATTGCCCTTTTGTTTCAGGCAGAATTCCAACCAGTTCAGCTTCACTTCCTCACACACCAGAGTCATCTGGGCACACTGGTGTAGTTGCTGATAAAGGAAAAGGCTCAGAAATAAAGGAAAAGGCTCAGAAATAAAGGAGAAGGCTCAGACTGGTGTGTTATTTGGAAATGACCACCACGACTTTGCACCCAGGCAGCACATGAGGAGCAAGACGTCTGTACTGGTGAGGAAGGGTGGAAGTGGAGCAGCCTGGCAGTGCCACTGTCCCACAGGGGACCTGTGTCATGTCCGTGCCACAGATAAGGCCAAGCCACAACTCTCCAGCACAATCAAATCAAGCATGAAGGTAGCAGATCCCAGTGCTTCACATGGCATGATCCGTGTGCTCTGTGGGAACCAGAGCTCCAAATCCCTCTGCATTCACTTGGCATAATCTTGGAGAAATCTCTTCCCAACTGTTTTGCAATGAAGCCTGTTAAATTCTGCAGTGAATTGCCCTTATCTCTCCACACCTGTGTGCCAGCCCTGTTTTCTTTTACCTTTTTTTTCCCCCATGCCTGGACAAAGGAGGATGGATCTGTGTGTGTCAGCGTGTGTGTGTGTCTGAGCTGAAGGAAAGAGACAATTATCTTCAGCTGAAAATAAACATCATGAAACTATAGATGCCTAATTTTTGCACCTGGAAGATCCTCTTACAGCTATTCACTACTAATCACTCTTAGCTAATAAATGAATAGAATAACTAATGTGATTAGAGTAATTTGTCTATTCATCAGGAATATTAAACGAATGGAGTATTTTGTGTTTGACTAGTCTCTCAGCATTTCCCCTGACACTGTAATTAGCCCCATGTCTATTCCTGAGGCAAAAACACCCCGTGGCCTTCAGAACACAAGGACACTTGGGTTCTTTCTGCATTGCTGGAGAGATGGACACCATGTTTGATAGACAGACCTTTCTTACTAGACTTAAGGAGGATAAACTGCCTCCTGTTCCAGCAGAAAAGGTACTGAAGGGCAGAAAAATAGTAGCAGTCCTGTTAGTAGAAGCCAAGAGGGTGGCTGTTACACTTGAATCTCCCAGAGGAATCAGGCTGAAGCTGAACTATGCAAATGATCCTATAAAACAACCAGTGGGTAAATATTCATCTAAGGATTTCAGATAGAGACATAAATGAGGAAGATCACTTGGATCTGGGAGGTGATTTTCCAAGTCCACCCAAGATTCTTTGTGAGGGAACAGGAAAGATTTAGAAAAATACTGCTGGTCCTTATCTGTTTCTAGGAAATAATGAGGATTCACAGAAGAACACAGAAAAGATGCATTAATAAAATTGCCAAAGATGATCTGTCAGTTCCTCTTGGTAAGATGCCAAAAGCATTTTATAAAATGCATTTGCACTTCACCAGAATCATATCATAATCTTCCTTAGTCACATCTTTCATGCTTTCCTGATACTCCACAAAGCAGACATCAAGGTTTTCAGGAGACATCCCCAAAATGCTGCATTAACATTAGAAAGGGGAGAGGCTGCACCTAAAAGCTGCACAAACAGAACCACCTTCAGCAAAACCTTGAGCATGAGATACATGGCACACTGCATGTTGGTAGCAGGAAAGGAAATTAAGAGGAGAAAAGAATGAATTATTGAAGGCTTCAGGGTTCTCTAGTCTGGATAGATCTAAAATCAAGGTGTCACTGCAGCCTCTTTCAGGCCCCCTTGCTGTCTCTGATTGGAGAAATGCAGGTGTGAGACATTTTTACTCTTTGAGAAGGGCCCAGGACACAATAAAAATTTCATTTGGATCTCACCTCACACCTTGACCAAATGCAGTTCCAAATCCTTCCTTTTTGTGCATTTCTCTCTCTTTCTGTTTTGGGGTTGTGGGGGGGTTATTTCAATTTTTTTTAGATAGGTGCAGGAAAAAAAGCAGAGACCTGGAGAACTTCAACTCTTAGTATCACAGGAGTTCTGCTAAGGCACCAGCCTCCAGCCTGATTCATTATGTCCAGCTAAACTTCAGCTCCCAGATGTCCACGTCCTGAAGCAGGAATCTGGATTCCTGTTTTAGAGATAAGGTATCTCAGAGCTACCTGGACAACACCCTTCAAGGTAGAGGTGAGAAAAGTCTCTTCTAAATTCTAAATAAAACATAATAGCTTCCTTGGCAGTTACCCACAGCCCCTCACCATTACTTAGCTTTCTACTTAGACCTGGAGTTTTCACTGTGAACCTCAAATCAGTTTCACTGATTCATCTATTTGCTTAGATATTTTTAACCTCTCTTTCCCCCCACCCTGCTCCCCCAGATTTCTGCTTTCAGACTGCCAAGTGTGAACCACTTTGATTCCTAGGTTGTTGTGGGGAAATGCTAGATGAATGAATAAGTTATAATAATAATACATCATGGGGATAATGATGGATGTGTTTTAAACAAAGTCTCTGGCTGCCAGTGTGAAGGAGCTATGGAAAAATCAAAGATAATCTTGCATGAGAAGAATTGTAATAAGAAAGCCCTGGAATATGTTACCTCTCTGAGTTGCTCACCCAGGAGCAGGATTGTCCCAGTTTGACTTGAAGAGTGTGTCAGGTCTGAAGCTAAATTTAGGACCAGGTGCTCAGCTGGTGCAGCTCCACTGGCAGGAATGGAGCTGTGGGAATTGATTCTGGGATGGTTTCTGGTACAGTGGGGCTCAGTACGTTGGTGCCAACGTGGAGCAGGACCCTGTTGTGCTCAGTGCTTTGCATCCACACACAGCCTGTTTCCTCCTCAAAGGCCCTGCCATCTAAATAGATGAAAGTGAAGAGAAGCAGGTTAAAAGACTCACCCCAGTCACCTAACGGGTCAGAGGCAGAGCTGGGAAAAGCTCCTGCTCTTTCTGCCTGTCACACCAGTGTCCCATCCACCACACCAGTAATAACCTGCTCTGACAAGCAGGTTTTTCTGCTGGGGAAAGGCAGGTTGAGCTGTAGTTTAGTTTATTGTGCCCAGACAAAATGTGGACATTAGGTCCAATTCACATCCTGCAGGACGTAGCAAATTAAATTGAGAGGATTTCTGCAGGGTGCAAACATAACCTTTTTTTAACCAGAGCTTTTGGTTTTATTCCACCAGTTGTTTACCAAAATATCATCTCTAATATAAGGAGAATTTTGGGTGGAATTACACCCAGGATTCATTTGAGTCAGAGTACTGTGGGGTGATACACCAGCTCCTGACTCCTGGGGAAACTGGAAATACAACAGCGAGTCCAAGACAGAAACAGGACAAGAGTCTTTCCTATTCCAGCTTCAATCCTGAGGGATGCCAGACCTATTGGTACTAAGAACTTGAGGAATACTCTTTGTAAAATACGGGGCAGGACACGGGGTGCCTGTGTTCACATCTCAGAAGCCTCAGGGCATCTGGGGGGCTGCACAGCACAACACAAGGTGGGAGCTGCAACCTACCCAGCAGCACAGCCCTGCAAGCTCCCTAAATGCTTCAGAGGCTCCACAATCCTTCCTTCCCCCCCCCAAGAACCACCCCCAGCCTGCTCAAGTCCTTGATGTGGAAGCCAAACTGCTCAGGGCTTGGGGTGAGGGGGCTCTTAGGGCTGCTGGGTTGTGCCCACCTATCTGAACATGTGCTGAGCCAACATCCCGACTGCATCTGCTGCCTCCACCTCTCCACCCACAGGAGATCTTCTAAGGCTCTGGGAAAGTAATCTCCTGATTTATTAGGTTTTCTAACAATGGCAAGAAGTGAGGCAGCTTTTTGAGCAACTAACTGAATTGTGAAGCAGGGTATGGGGGGGGTGTGTTTCTTTTTTTCACACCACAATGTGGATCTATTTAGCTTTATAGCTTAGATTTCAGCCTTTCTTTGCCCATGAGAAAGCCTGGTAAATGGGATTTGTCTAGAAGCTATAGGGGAGAATATCTTTTAATTAACCAGGAGGGTGGCTCAGGGAAGATCTAGCACTGTCTCTTAGCTGAGTTTCCAGCTTCGTTGTGAGAAAAAAAAACCACCAACAAAACTTATATAAATTAAGGCAGAGCAGTAATTGCAAATCAAATTCCCAGTGACTCAGATTCCTCTCCCCTGATTGAACTGGGCTCATGCAGTCCCTGGGATGACTCCAGCACCAGGAGGTGTTTGCAGGAGCAGGCACTGCCCCGTTGCCCCAGGGATCCTGGGGGAAATGGGGCACCTTGCTCTGCCCTCCTGAGTGCCCAGATGCTGGAAATCCATGTGGATTCACTGAGGTGAAGGAACCTCACTGAGGTGAGGGGAGCAGCAGTGCTTAAAGGCACAGGAAGGGGAACTTTTGATTTTCAAGGCAAGGCAATCCAAGGATCTCATGACAGTGCTGCCAGAGAAAGATTTGCCCTAAAAACACACTGAGTTCCTCCATCCAGAAACACAATTTGGGCACAGATCCTGCCCTGTCTGCATGGTCAGTGTTGCTGGGCTTGGCATGAGGGCCCTGCAGGACACGGGCTTGGGTGGTCATGCTGATCATGTCTCCATCCCTAACTCTTTTGTCACCTGCTAGACAATTTTGTCAATGGCAGAGCTGTCTCAACAACAATCACCATGATGTACAGCCCAGAAGAGAAGGACTTGGGGGTGAGGGTGGATGAGAAGCTCAACATGACCTGGCACCATGTCCTGGGCTGTGTCACCAGCAGAGTGACCAGCAGGGCCAGGGAGGGGGTTCTACCCTTTACTCTGCTCTTGTGAGACCCCACCTGCACTGCTGTGCCCAGTTCTGGAGCCCCCAAGAAGGACATGGAGCTGTGGAGCCAGGCTGGGAGAGTTGGGGTGTTGAGCCTGGAGAAGAGAAGGCTCCAGGGAGACCTTAGAGTAAGAGAGCAGAGCTGTGACTCCCAAAAAAATCTCCCTAGGGGTGCCTCCCTGCAAGTCCTCCACTGCAGGGAGATGTTATTTCTTCCATTGCTTTGCTTTCAGAGCAGAAATCATCATTGGGAGATGCCTGTTTGATCTCTTGGATTCTGGTGTAATGAGGAACCGAGAGGCATTTTAATATTTAGCAAGAAGGATCATGTCAGGTTCAACACAGGCATAAAACCCACAAAACACAGTTTTATATGAAAACCCACAGGTTTTGGTTAAGTATCTTTTATGCCCAGAGCAGCTGTGGCTGCCCTATCCCTGGCAGTGTGGAAGGCCAGGTTGGATGGGGCTTGGAGCAGCCTGGGCTGGTGGGAGGTGTCCCTGCCCATGCAGGGGCTGGGACTGGATGATCTTGAAGGTCCCTTCCAACCCAAATCATTCTATGATATTCAGAACTGTGGGCAGGTCAGAGTCGAGGCAAACCCTCTGGTTTGTGGGAAAGCTGGAAAGAGAAGCCTTGTGCAAGGCCAGAGACCCCACAGCAGCCAGCACGTCACAAAACTGCTGCTGCAAGAGCCTGAGTGGGAACTCTCACCCTCTTAGAGACTGAGCACGAGGCAAGAATAAGGCACAACTCCAAGAGAAACCAAACCTCATTAGTGCCAGGACTCAGGGAATGGACACACATGCTACCAGCATGGATGTGAGGGATGGAGCTGAGCCCAAAGCCTGCACACTGATACCCCCACTACATAAGTTCATTTAGTTCTGGACCACAACAAGGTCCATCCCTCCTGTGGCCCCGTCTAGCTCTCCATATTGCCCTGAGTCATTCCTTGCCAAGTCTCACAGTGTTTTACTGGACAAGGCATGCAAGTTAAATTTACATTTCATTTGAACAATGTTTCATCTTGTTCCTGTGTCTCTCTGCTGGTGATGAGACAGTAAGAAGCTGATGAAATTTATTCCTGCTCTTTCTGCCGCGCTGTATAAATACAGGATAAGAAAGAAAATACTTCTCCAACAGGAAGTGTGAACGCTTTAATGCTTTGTTTAAATATGCAGTTGAGAGATTGCATTTATCACACAGCATCTGTGGGCGTCTGCAGCTGAAATCTGCTCCCTAAAATTAAAAAGGATCTCATTGACATGCATTTCCTACCTGTGTCACACCACCCAGCTCGGCAGATTTACTCTCAAGTCTATGCTGGGTAAGAATCACACCCAAAGCTTCACAGAGACAACTCAGCCCACTGCATGCATGTGTCTCAGGTGCTGTGATTTCTAGCTGGCAGGCTGCATTTCACAAGAATAATTGGTTGTATACACACACCACGTGAGATTTATATTCCCTGCATCTTTGGTTATACACAAGATGATTTAAACGGCGCAGGCAGCAGAGAAAGTGGCCAGTAAAGCCTACAGTGCTTGAAAATAAACATAAAGCAAAATGGTTTGACATCCTATTTCACTTAAAATGTAAATGGTGAGCATTCACAGCATGATTTACAACCTTTTTAAAAGCACAAATGTTTTTCTTTTCGGGCCCCTAACTCAGATGCCACAAATCAGGAGAAATCTTTGCAGCTTCAGGAAATCCCCCTTGCTGGTTTTCTCCTGACTTTCAGTTGCTTTCTTCCCCAAGAAATGGCCATGTATCCCCCAGGTAGGTTTTCTGGACTTTTTTTTTCCCCTCCTGGTGTCTCAAGTTGAAATTTGGCTGCATTGGGAACTTTGTGTTGTGGGCTCCTGGACAGAGAGTGAGCAGGAGGAGACAGGAGATGAGCAGTGTGAGCCTGCTGCTCATCAGCTCACTGCTGCAGCCCTTGCCCAGGACTAACACCTTTTCACACCCATAAACCTGGCTGTCTCTCTGCCTCCTGACAAGGGCAGCGTGGGCTAATGTGAGACATCTCTCACTTCACTGGCTGCTGCTGCTGCCTGGAGCCATCGACCTGGGACACCGTCACCAGACACACTCACCAGCTCTGGGCCCGTCACACCTTGGTTCCCAGCTCCCCCTGCCTCCCCTTATTTTCCCAGCAGCTGCAGCCTGGTACCATCCCTACCACACCTTTCCGAGCTGCCATCCTCCTCCTCACTAGCACAGCCTAAGTGGCCACAGGACACAAACCCAAACACCTTCTCAACAACTACTCTCCCCTTTCCAAGGCACTGAGGAAGCAGGACACCAGTTCAATCAGATAATCATAGAATGGTTTGAGTTGGAAAGGACCTGAAAGATCATCTAGATCCAACCCCCTGCATGGGCAGGGACACCTCCCACCAGCCCAGGCTGCTCCAAGCCCCATCCAACCTGCCCTTCAACACTGCCAGGGATGGGGCAGCCACAGCTTCCCTGGGCAACCTGGGCCAGGCTCTCACCACCCTCACACTCCACAATTCCCTCCTCATCTCTCACCTCCATCTCCCTCTTCCAGTTTTCATCCCTTCCCCCTTGTCCTCTCCCTCCCTGCCCTTGAGGTGCCTGGGTTGCAGGTGTGGGTGACTGGGGGCTCTGCAAGGTCTGGGCACAGAGATGCAAACCCTGCACCTCCCTCCCTCCTCCCTCCCCTCCGGCAGCTCCGCCGCAGGAAAAGCGAGCCCAGATTCTCTTTTTTATTTTTTCAGCTGCACCATCCAGCCCTTAAATCTTTAATCAACCTTTCTTTTCTTGACTCACAGCACAGGAGTACGAGCTCACATCTTCCGAGATCAAACCGCATCCTTAATTGAAGCAGCTGTTAATAAGGGTTAAATCTGCAGGCTGCCTTGGCCCCGCTGCCCGGCGCTCCCTGCTCCCCGCACAGGGGCTGGAGCGGGCACAGCCTGGAGGGGCCTCCATTTTGAGAAGCCTTAATGAATCATTTTTCCTTAGCAAATCTGGCAAACTTCAATCCTGGTTCCTGCAGCCTCCCTTTCACATGTCCAAGCCCTCTGTGACACATCAAATTTAATGAGACTGCACAGACCTCAAATAAGGCACCATAGCACTGCCGGGGTACTTTATTAAGGAGGATCAGACAGAATGTGTTTGCTGTTTAAGAGCCTTTAAAGGTAAATTGCACTTCTTTTGGGGGGGAGACAAGAAGGGGGAAGCCTCCCCTTTTTTATTCAGTCTCTCACCCTTCTCCACTAGTTATTCTGCAGGCCAATTCAAACAGAGCATGAAGGTTTCTGCAAACAGGGAAAGCAGCAGAGTTGGCAGCGAGGGCTGAGAGCAGCAAGGCTCTCTTGAAGGTTGCAGGGCAGGAGGCAGACAAAGAAACGTGTTATTTTACAAAATAATAATCATCATAATCTGCCTCTGACAAGCTGTGCAAGGGAACACCCCACCCTGCTAGCAGGTGCTGCCCTGCTAGGTCCAGGGAAAGGCCAAGTTAACCCTCGCAGGCTGGAGAAGAGGTTGGAATAACCTTCCGGAAAGATGGATGATGTGTGATCTGTGCTGAGCCAGCCCTGGGGAAACCCTGGGTCAAGCAGTCCAGGGAAGAGAGGGGAGAATCCAATATGATGTTTACTGGAATATCTGTGTAAATAAATACGAGCACCAGAACAAGGCAGAGTTCAATTCTGCACGCTCAAGGAATTTGGGGAAGGGAAGCTGTTCGGCTTTGCTGGTGGGGAGATAAATGGGAATGCTGCAAGAGGTAGGAGATGAAACCCTAGATGACTTCAAGGGTTTTTTACAAACACAGCCAGCAACCTCCTGCTTAATTCAGAGCATGTATTTTAAGATCATCTTGTTCAGTTTCTCTGTGTCCACCTCTGGCTACATCTAGCTCTAAAAAAAGACTTGAGGCCACCAGTGTCAGAGGCTTCCAGGAGCAGGAGCACACACTGGCCATGTCAGCACACACTGATGGAGATGTTTGAAACCCAAATCAAATACGTAGAGAAATCAGTTAAAAGCAAAACAAATTAGGGAATTCCATGTTCCAAACCCGGCTCCCTGATTTTGTGCTCTGCTATCTCACAAACTGGAGTCCCCAGAGTTAGTGAGAGTTACATGTTAATACATCCAGGCAACTGGGGACTTAGAAAAGCTGGGACACTGGGTTGGAAGTGTAACACAGCAGGACTTCTGGGTCCTGCCATGCTCAGCTGGTCTGTTTTCTTCTAAGCAGTGTGCCAGAGCATGCCCAGTGCCTGACCCTTCCTCAGAGACAGCTGGAGATGTGAGAAGAATACACAGCTCAGGAGATGGGCATTCACTCTTAGCATGTCTGGGCTAAAAGCAGAAAGTCTGTGTCTCAAATATTTTTCTGTGAATTGAGGAAAATGAGAGCATTTCAATTTTGCCAAACTAAGGACCCAACCTTCCAAAAAGCACAAGAAGAAGAAATGAAATGGTTTATATATTCAGAAATGCTTTGGTTGCAGAATAAAACCAGAGATGTTTCCTGTGTCAGGACCACTTAAGCAGAATCTGTGAAAGGTCCATGGGGGTGACTGGCTTAATTTAACTTTTACTCTTCATCTTTGGCAATCTAAGGAGGTTTGGGGCTTTGCACATGGTGATTTGGATCCAGGTCGCATTTTATCTGAACCACCTGCATGTGGAGTCACAGGAAGAGTGTGGTTAATGGATCAGTTTAATAGCATCAGTTCTGATCCATCTCTAATTAAGGGCTCTGCCAGGAATACAGCCAGGCAATTCTAATGGCCCAGAGGAAAAATTGTGAAGTCAGGTAATGAAATTTGCTTATTAGACAAAATGGGCAGAAAGAGTGCAGGGGCACAGAAATCAATATGGTAAGCAGGACAGTAGCATTTAGAAAGCACTGCACATGGAACAAGCATAGCTAATGAAGTTCACTGCTGAGAAGTGTAATAACACTGATAACAAACCTTGCCCTGATAACAGCCACGAAGATGTTCACCTGGAAAGGGTCCATTTTGTGGGAAGTTCTACACAATTTATTCCATGCTCCAGCTCACCCAGCTGGAGACTGAGCTGACTTTGTGTGTCTCACAGAGCTTGGATAGACAATTCCTGCCATGTCTCCTTCTACAGGGAGTTTCCAGTGGTGTGTGTAGTGGAATATCCCTGGCATTTATAAACAGGGCAGTGACATGAGTCTTCGGGAAGCTGGTGGGGAGGGTCACCAAGATGAGCCTTGGGCTGGAGCAGCTCTGGTCTGGAGCCAGGCTGGGAGAGTTGGGGTGTTCAGCCTGGAGAAGAGAAGGCTCCAGGGAGACCTTAGAGCACCTTCCAGGGCCTGAAGGGGCTCCAGGAAAGCTGGGGAGGGGCTTGGGACAAGGGCAGGGAGGGAGAGGACAAGGGGGAAGGGATGAAAACTGGAAGAGGGAGATTGAGGTGAGACATGAGGAGGGAATTGTGGAGTGTGAGGGTGGTGAGAGCCTGGCCCAGGTTGCCCAGGGAAGCTGTGGCTGCCCCATCCCTGGCAGTGTTGAAGGGCAGGTTGGATGGGGCTTGGAGCAGCCTGGGCTGGTGGGAGGTGTCCCTGCCCATGCAGGGGGTTGGATCCAGCTGATCTTTCAGGTCCTTTCCAACCCAAACTGGTCTGTGGTTCTATGATGAGGATGATGGAGAAAAGCAGGGTCACACCTGAAGCCTGGAAACTACTTGGACAGGTACCACAATGGCTCCCAGTAGATGTACAACACAAGCATTCCCCCCAGAATTCATCACCCACCTTTCATCCAAGGGCTGCTTAGCTCTGTCCCCACCTCACCCATTAGCACCCAGAAGACGCACGTAAAAAAGCCAAAGAGAAACACTCACAGTGCCAAAAAATTAACAAGTATTTATTCTGTGGTGATCTCCAGAGCACTGGGCAGGGAAAGATTTGCAGGGGGGATAGTTACAGCTTAAAACCCTTCACTCCTGGGCTTGCAGGAGAGAAGGGGAATAAACCCAACCCTTGTCAGAAATCTTTTTGTAAATTTATTTTTTCTCTCTTATTTTTTCCCTTTTCCTCCTCTCCTGGTTTTTTATTATTATTTTATCTTTTTTAGTTTTTTTTTTTTCTCTTTTATTTCTTTTTCCCACATTTTTAAGGGGAAAAAAGTTAACTCAAGTTTATAAGCTCAAGCTCTGGAGTGGAGCCTTTTGTGTCTCAGGAGCCCACATAATTGCACTCCCCCCTCCTCTCACCCGGTGGCAAAGGAATGTAGGTGGAATGTCTTTACATAGAGACCAGCTCATGCAGGGGCTACACAATGTGGGGAAGAAACAGGAGCCAATCTAAGTAAAGGATCAGGCAAGCACTGGAAGGAAAATAATATTAGGCTGTCTGCTGCCACAGCTCACCCTGTGAAATGCCCCCACCAATCCCTTCTGTCTTAAAATGCCCTTCTTCTTCCCAGAGGTTCAAGGGACATCTCTTGTTACAGTCTCCTTTTTAACACTTCACTTTTCCCCCCCTCTCTCATGCCACTTCTTTCATTCTGCTGCTGCTGAGATATATTTACTGGCAACGGAAAAAATCAATAAAGGAGAAGGAAATGACTTGGCAGCCTTCCCAAGTGTTAAAATAATTCTCATCTAATTGAGCCCCATTGTTTTTAAACAATATTGCCAGCAGTGCAGCTAAGGAGCTTGGCCTCCATTTCCAAAAAGCAACTAGTTGGATTTGGGGTGGTTCTGATTTGCTGGGTCCCCCTTGAAGTCTCCTCCAAGGGGCTGTGTTGGTGCACACACTGGCGGGCTCACATGGAGCTCTCTGCATCCCACAGCTCCCTCCTTACTGGGAGCCTCCTAAATTCAGCTGTTCCCTCTCAGATTTATCCTGGGAAGCCCCCAGCACGGGTCTAATTGGAGGGCAGCAGCCCTAGGAATGATGGTATGTACCCATAAAGCATCCTAGCTGGCTTTTGCCAGAGAAAACTTGGAATGATATTAGTAAGAAACAGCTTGAACCAGGTGCATTCCAATCTGTCAATTCTTTGGGTAAATTATTGCTACTTAAATACAGACTTTGGGTCCCAACTGTAAAATATTCTGGGACGTGCTGTGCAAGAGCATGTACAGCTAATCCTTACACTGAACTGCTTATTGGGGCTTGTTGTAATCTGGAAACTCTTCTGTGGGTCATTCTGATTTTTCCACATTTTGGTGACAAGTTGTTTTTTTGGTTTGGTTTGATTTTTTTTTTAAATCAGAAGGACTCCAAACGTTGAGAATGCTTCAAGATCCTCTCTGTTCCCAGCATAAAATCCTCCACAGCTCAAAATAAACCCCAAAGTGCTTCATTTCCATTTTTACTATTTTTTGTTAAATTTATTAAAAAGACATTATTTGTATTATACAAAAATGGTAATGAAAAGTCACTTGGAGAAACCAAACTGAAGCATTTAATTTTTCAGAGGATGGGAAGCATGTCTCAGCTCCCCTGGAATGCTCCATCTTGATTTGAAACAGAGTAAATAACTGTTCTTTTTTTCAAAATAAAGGCTTTTCTCTTAAAGATAACAGCTTCAATGAGAAGTGTCCCACGAGAGAAATTTCAGTGGCTTAACATTTAGAGCCTGAAGTGCTCTCTTTCCTGCTTCCACACCAGGTGAAGGGGGACACTTCACTGCAACCTTGCAGAAGAACATGACCTTGTTTCTCACCCCTACGTTGCTGCCTGAGCAAAGAACCAGGCTCCAGTTGAGCACAGCAAATCCCAGGCTGGGCCTTTTGTCCCAATTTGTCCCCCTCTAACCCCTAAGGACACAAATCTTAGTGTTTTTCTTAGTGCTTTTCTCTTTTTACCACCCAAGGCTGCAGCTCAGTCCCACACCAAGTGATTGTGCCTGGATTTTTTCACACTTCTCTCCCTGCAATGTGTCTGGGACTGGGCTGTGCCCAGGTGAGCTGAGCTTTGTGCTGAGAAGAGCAACCCATGGAAAGACAAACTGCACGACCCAACCATGTGCAGCAGCAATTGCTGGGTTTAAGTGAAGTCCCTCTTGATCCCTGAGCTTTGCTTCTGAGGGGCTCAGCTTGAGACACCAAGAGCTTGGTTTTCAAACCCTCTGCCCACTCTCTTCTGCAGAATCACAGAATTCCCTTGGTTGGAAAGCACCTTAAATACCCCCAAGTCCAACTATCAACCTAACATGGCCAAGTCCTTACTTCAACCACATCCCTAAGGACTGTGACTTTTAAATACCTCCAGGGATGGTGACTCCGTCTTCCCTGCCACCTTTAGCATGTCCCCATGCTGGGTACCAGCCTAAAGCCAAACACCCCTTTATTAAAAACCTGGGCATGAGCTCTCAGCCCCTCCAAAAGTGTTTTTCTCACCAAAGATGCATCAATACAAGCACCAACCATCAGGAAATTACTCTGACATGCTGCAAATAAAAGGCTCTGAAAATCCAGGTGTGTTCATTCATGCTCCAGACCCCTCACCATGCTCCATGGGCCAGCTGAGAGCAGCCGTTCCTCCCCTGATATCCCTCAGGCTCCAAACATGATCTCTGCTGGGAACCTGAGCTCCCTGCTCAGGGAGGGACTTTGCTGCTGCTGAAGGGTCAAACATGAACCAAGCAGCAGCAATGTTGCACCCCTGTGCCTTCTGCTGCAGAGCTCCCCGGGGAGCAGCCTCTCCCTCTCCTCCCACCCTTGGAGGAATGAGCATTTGGGTGGGAAACATCTGCCCTTCAGCTCACTCACGGGGGGTTTTGGGGTTTCTTGGCAGGAGCAGAGATCCACATGGTGCTCATAATGCAGCCCATTGTGCCTGTGCAGCCACAAATAGGTTAAATCAATAAAACGGAAGAACCTCAGTTCTGGTATCGAATGCCAGCCATAGCTAATGCCTCCAGGATGCCTTCTGATCCCAGAAGGTCCTGCTCATTTGATGCCTTCACTTCCTGGGTATCCCACAACACTTCCCAAAGGAAAGAGTCAAGAGATTAACTTTCCTCCACAAGAAAAAGCTCGTGAGAACGCTGGGCTGCTGAGAAGTCGCAGCTTGACCAACCTCAACGTCTCCATTTGCTGTATTGCAGAGAGAAGAGCCCAGTGTGCTCCAGCCCTCACCTCCTGGGAGCACTGGGAGGGGTGGGAACCCCACATCCCCCCTCCACGGGCACTGCCAGCACCGGGTGAGGAGGGGAGGCTGCTGTGCTGCCCCAGCCCCAGAGCCCTCAAGTGGAAACTCAACTCCTCTAAATCCTCCACTGTGGAAACCACATCCATCATCTCTACAACCAGTATAAAATGGGTGTGTTCCCAGCTAATTGAAAAGCAGCCTGACTGGGAGGAGGAAACAGATTTAAACCATCCAGGGACCAGTGAAAACCCTCTCATTGAACCACCAGCCCAGGCCACAGTTTACCCAGGTCAGCTTTTCTTTTCATGCAAGCTGGCACCAAGAGATTTAGCTGCATTTCAAATCAATACCAAACACCAACATTTGGCAGAGGCCTCAGAACAGAATCAGGATGATGGGATTAGGGGAGAAAGAAAAAGAATTCATAAAAACTAAATTAAAAATCACACCTCACTTCACACTGGAAATTGGACTCAGCCACCACGCTCTGCTTGGAGTAAACCTCTTGAAATGCAACCCATTGTGTAGGGATGGAATCTGGGCTTCCAACACAGCATTACTCTAACTCCCCACATTCATGAAATCCCCAGAAAAAAAAAAAAATTGCAGCAGGACAGCAAAGGCAACCTCCTGGAAAGGTGTCACCGTGGTATGTGTGCATTTTGGAGCAAGTCCCTGCAAGACCTGCTGAGCTGGGGAGAGAAAACTATTGGCAGAGGGTGGCAAAGGTAATTCCTTTCACAGCTCCTCTCAAGTGATGTCTGATAAAGGATAATCAACTGCCTAGAGGTCATTTTTTTTATTTCCCCTCTCCCCCAAAGCACAGGGATGAGGTTTGAGTGATAGACAAAGAGAAACAAGTGCTGCCATTTTTTTTTTGCTTCCCTCACTTCATTTCCTCATCCTGGTAGAAAAAGGGAAAATGAAGGGGAGAGACACGACATGGTTTGTACTGAGGAAGCAGGAACAGCCTTCCTGGCTGCAGTAACAACCCCCACCACCCCTAGAGAGCCCCAAACTACCAGAAATAAAACCAGTGAAAAGCACTTTTATTTGCCCGCCCATCATAAAATGCAATTTTCTTCCTCCCAGACTGATAGTCCAGTAAAAGCAGGAGGGAAGATGATAAACTTCTGCACCTTCTGCTCTGCCTGCAAACACTCCCAAGCAAGAAACTCCCTCTCCTTGAAGCCCAGGCTGCTCAGCATTGAGTAAACCCCAGCTATGCTCTAAAATAAAATAACTGCTGTCAGTTATTGCTCTTGCTCACTTCCCTCAGATGTGGAGCAGTTGTGAAGTATCCACACACCAAGGGTGAAAAGGGAGAACTGATGGTTTGTGCCACAGATGTGAGGACTCTGCCATGGTCCTGGCTGTGCCTGGTGCTGCAGAGTGACAAATGAGTGCTCTGCCATCCTGCAGGAGAGCTTCCCTGCAGGTGCTGGGGAGGAGACAGCCCTTGGGGCCACAGCCTGATTTGTAGACTTGGCCTTTCAGAGCTTTCCTTTGCAATCATTCAAAAAAAAAAAAAAAAAAGAGAAAGGATGGTGGGGTTAGTTTGCTTTTTTCTTTTTTCCTTAGCAAGCAGCAAAACTGGGATGAGGCATTTCTGAAGGGGAAGGAGGCAGAAGCCCTGCTCATGAAGCACTCAGGTGAAAAAAAATAAATAATAAATAAATATAAATGCTGCTGAGTTATTTGGCAATAGCTCTTCTCATCTGGGAGCATAAAAGACTCCAAAAAAAAAAAAAAAGACCACACAATAAAAAAAGGAAAGCCTGTCTGAAGTACCATGTTTTACACATTGTTAGGCTGCAGCAATCTGTTGGAGTGAACCCTTTTAAAAGGGGCCATTTCTGTGTGAAAAGCCAGTTGTGTGGAGCTGGGAGGCACACAGCTGTGGACAGCTGTGGGGCTGGTACTGTAACTGAATCATTTTAAGAGTGAACTCTGGCACGTTGACGGGAGGCCCGGGCAGGGTAGAGCAGCCGGGAAGCACAGTTTGCTTCTGTGTGAGCTGGGACACATTCACCTTCTTGCTCAGCTCCACTCCACAAATGCTAAGCTGGTTGGAACTAAATTCAAGCAGGCTGCTGGTTTGGGGTTTTTTTTTTCCCCCCTCTTTGCACCCCCTCCTTTTTTTTTCTGGTAGGTTTTCTTTCCAATACATGTCATTCTGGGCACGCAATAAAATCCTCCCTTTTTGACCTCTGCCTTCTGGCAACTTTCCAGCCACTCTGAGGATCCAACTGGACTGTCAGGATCATCCCAGGCTGGGAGGGATGAGCCTACGAGCTCCCAAGCACTCAGAGGGGGTGAATGTTGCTGCTCTCCAGTGCATCTAAATCTTTCCCTGCTTTCTCCCCAGAAGGAGAAACCATCGCCAGAAGAATTCAGCTGTTCTGTCTCCCTTTCTTCCCAACATCACACAATGGACATGATGAGCACACAGATATTTGGAGTTCATAGCTATTTGGAGGATTCTGTGTTTATACATGAAACAGGGGCCCAGCTGAGCAGTAAAATGAGGGTAAAGTCAGATGAGGGTCTGGCCTGCCATGTCAAAACAGGTATGAGTTGGTTGTCCCCAAGAAAGCAGCTGACCCTCAGCAGGAGGCAGCTTGTGAAGGGGAGGCAAAATGACCTGTGGCTGTTGGAACAGGTGACAGTGAACTGTGACAAACATCAACACCAATCAGCTTTCCTTCACCATGTCAACTGGAAGACACTTCAAAGTACCTGGTGTCCAGGTTGTTAATAGGGTGGGATCCAGCCAAGCCCCCACACTTGTCTGTGGATGGGTCTGCTGGCCAAGGAAGTGAATCTTAATGCAAATGGTTTAAAAAATAGACAGGCAGCTTAGTTCTGGCTTCTCTCCAGGTCTCCAAGATAGTAAAATGGGAAACCAAGTTGGGATGGAGAACAGTCTGTTTGAACTCTACCCACTTACAAGGTGCTGCTTCCGTGGAGAAACCACTGGGGGAGACAAGTGAAGTTGGGAGGAGGAGGAAACGGGTCAGATGATGTAGGCAGAGGGTTTGCTTCATGTGGAAGGGAGTATGAGCAGCCCAGAGGTAAAGAAATGAGTTCACTAGACTGCCATTTGAAGGGTTAATGGGATTTAAGCTTTGATCTTCCAAGAAAACACTGCTGAAAACGTAGCTCCAGGCATGTTCACCATTTTGTTTGCTAGTAAAACAATGCAATTGGATTTTTGTTGGCTTGTTGGTTTTAAGTGGAACCTCATGGGTGTTCTGCTCAATTCAGCCCACAAAAGCAATTTGTGTCATTTTAATACAGCTCCTGTGTAGAAATGTTTGTTTTAAAATGCAAGTTTTATTGTTTGCATTGTTTGCACATTAAAGGCAAGATCAGTAAGAACAGCAATCTGTGATGTTGTTCTGTACAACTCAAGCCTTATCTCTCCCCAAGAAATTGTGGCAAATGTGGGAGGGTAAGAAATGAGAGATTCAGCTTTTTGGAACAGGAGAGGAATCCAGATCTTTGCTTTCACCTATCACTATCTACCATGTGCCTTAATATTTGCAGGACAGGACGAGAGGCTGAGCAGAGCATTCTATAATTTGTTGGGGTCTGGTAATTTGCTGTATTCTAGTTTGCAAGTGTGGAGGCATCATATTAGCCCTTCAAAAAATGGCAGAGAAACCTTCTTCTCTGCAAGAAAGACATCTCAAAATATTTACCAGGCATTAAATGTCTGGGCTACAGGGACAACTCCTGTAGCAAGAGCCAAATTTTACTTGTCTCCTGCTTTGCTGCTGGCATCACATTCAGCCTTGTACAATCCTTTCTACCTCTCAGGGCCTCCATTTCCCACCTATACCCAGAGGAAAATACTCTTTGATATTTGAAACATGCTTAGAGATTCCTTAGTTGGAGGTGATGGAAAGAAATCATTATGGTTATAGTTTTATAGCCCATTTCTTCCTGTAAGGTCCTGAGGGTATTTTTAAGTCTTGGGTAGGAGGGAGCCAAGAGTGACCTAGGATATCTTACTCCTCTTGGGTGCAAGCTGGCAACTGTAAAAGTACATGGTAGCTAAATAGACTTCTAATGAACAAGTTTGTGGGGTGGAGCAGAGGAGGAAGTTCTGTGTAACTGGAGAAGTAAAATTTAAGCAAAGAATCTTCTGAACTCTGAGGTGACAAGTACCTTGGATTCTACTTAGAAGATTGGTTGGTAAGAGCTTGTTTTCACCTTTCAGTGGAAGAGCCCTTCCAGGGGTGCTGTCACTGGCAGCTACACCACCAAGTCATGACTCTTTAGTTTGCACTAAAGTGTATGCTTAATTACCACTAAAATGTCTTGCAGTGGACTGGCAGCTCACACTTCAGGAATTGGCAGCTGGATGCAAAGCAGCACAGAGCAGAATCACAGGTTGGCTGGGGTTGGAAGGGACCTCTGGAGATCATCCAGTCCAACCCCCTGCCAGAGCAGGATCCCCTAGAGCAGATCCCACAGGAACACGTCCAGGTTTGAATGTCCCCAGGGATGGAGACTCCACAACCTCCCTGGGCAGCCTGTCCCAGGGCTCTGCCACCCTCAGAGTCCAGAAGGATTTTCTCCTATTCAGGTCAAACCTCCTGTGCTCCAGTTTGTGCCCATTGCCCCTTGTCCTGTCACTGGGCACCACTGGGAAGAGTCTGAAGTCCCCACAGCACTGGATGTGGAGCTGCACAAAAGTCACTGCTCTCATCCTGCATCGAGCTCCTTGCTCCATCTTCCCCAAAATCCCTCTCACTTTGATACATGTTTTTTTTCCTGAAAAGGTTGGTGTTCCAAGCAGGATGAGGGATAGTGCCAGGTCTGACTCTGCAGGCCTTCACACCTCATGGAACCCCACCTACAATGGTAAAATGAGTGAGGAAAATTGCCTACTGCAACCCTTTCCGAAATGGCTGTAAATGTTTTATTGCTTAAGTGTATGCAACAGCAACTTCAGCAAACACACTCCATCAAGCGTGGAGGAAAAAGGACACAAAAGATCTTTTGGGAAAGCAGACAGTCATGGCTAGACTATATTTCTAAATAAATCAGCTCTAATTAACTGATGACTCCACTGCCTGCTGCAGCAAACACCACTCAGCAAAGACACCCCACCCTGGCCTGGTGCAGGAATCCATCTCCTAGGTTTCCCAATAATGTCACCCTACATCTCAGGAAGGAGACTGGTGGTTTTCAAAATAGTAAACAAGCTGAGAACATGCTACAAGGGCTGCTCCCTGTCTCAAAGATGCAGTTAATTTAGGTTTGGGTTGGCACCCCAGGAGGTACCTTAAGGTCTGCAGCAAAACGAGCCCTGACTTGGAGCTCCAACCATCACCACCCACAATGAAGTCACAGAATCTTTTTGGTTGGAAAAGACTTTTAAGATCAAGTCCAATCATTAATCCAGCACCCTGCCAAGTCCACCACCAAACCATGGCCCATGTACCACATTGACAGGTCTTTTAAATCCCTTCAGGGATGGTGACCCAACCAACTTAGGTTTTACTCTTCTCATCTGCTTTTGTAGTGGGAGATCTTGTATGAGAGATGTTTTACTGCTTAAGGGTCACACTTGGGTCAAAGCCCATCTCTGCTTGAAAAACTAGACAGAAATGACAGCATGCTAAAGCTGGAGGGTTGTCCTGCCCCCAGCCCCACAGTGAGATGCTCCATCCCAGCAAACAATGACTGCAAAGATAGAGCCATTTGTCCATCCTCTCCAGCCAGACCCCTCCACCCAGGCAACGAAGCAGAACACTAGTATCTATGGCAGTGCTCACTTAGGATCACAGAATGGTTAAGGTTGGAGGGAACCTAAAAGATCATCTAGATCCACCCCCCTGCATGGGCAGGGACACCTCCCACCAGCCCAGGCTGCTCCAAGCCCCATCCAACCTGCCCTTCAAC
>NW_009952719.1:1124566-1129753 GCF_000747805.2 Chaetura pelagica
CACTGGAAGGTGCTCTAAGGTCTTCCTGGAGCCTTCTCTTCTCCAGGCTCAACACTTCCAGCTCTCAGCCTGTCTCCAGAGCAGAGCTGCTCCAGCCTCTGAGTATCTCCATAGCCTCATCTGGACCCTTTCCAACAGGTCCCATGTCCTTCCTGTGCTGAGGCCTCCATATTCCTCACCTTCCCAGATGATTCCCTAGCTCTGCCACACCATGTGCTACCAACCCACGAGGCCACAAAGCCAGGGGTGCAAGCCAGGGAGGCAGTGCCAGAGCTGCTCTGTTTGCCTGGGTACTTGTGGCAGGAGCATTCATGGGAATGATTTGAAAGGCCCTTGAGAATCTCTCAGCCAGGTAGCAGAAAGAAAAACCACATGATTTAAGTGGCCACTCCACCCCGTGCAAATAAGATTTGGAGCACCAGGAGCTCCCAGTGACTCCAACCAAAAGCTTTTAGCATCTTGCAAGTTCAGCTCAGAACAGCAAAACTTATTCTAGAAGAGCAAATAGCTGGTGATGACTGATCTATGTGCTGGAAGTTGCTCTCAGAAAACAGTTGATAAATAATTCAGGGATAAAAATCAGTCATGATAAAAAACCACCAACAGAAAACCTAGATTTACTCCCAGATGATCTGCAAACACAAACCAGCAATAAGTCCATCAGATAAACTCACCTAGTGCTACTCTCATTTTCCCTCCCAATCCTGATTTTCTTTTGATTCAGCAGCTTTTCTCCTTTTGGCATTTCTGGCTGGCAGGGCTGGATGGACTTGGTTAGAATTCAATACCACGAGGGGGTTTAGCAACTGAAAGCTGCTTTTTTTTTTTGCTTGTTCCCCTCCCTTCCCCTCTTCAGCAGCTCAACAGGAGGTAAACAAAAGTCCCAGAAGAGTAACCTGCATGATTAAGGTCAGTCAAGTCTAAACTGTTTCAGTTCTCATCAGGATCCACTAGGAAAAAGCAGAAGCTCCCTTCAACTAAAAGAAAAAAAAAAAAGGGAAAATGAAATTGCTATTTGAAATCTCTGGATCAGCTGAAAAATACATGGCAATGTGATGGCAAAGGCCTTGCCAGGGCTGCCTGGCACTCAGCAAGTGTTTGTGCCACCTGATTGCTCCATGGTTCTAGGGGCTTGAAGGAGTGTAAAGTGTTCAAGGCAAGTCCGGGCTGTCATGAACTGACTTGACATGAAGTAACTCAAAGAAGAAGAGCATGAGAAATAGGTGTGTCAGGAGAAATTCCTTGCACAAAGCTTAGACCAAGGCCCAGGAGGAGCAAGAAACTGGAATTCACATGTTGGCCCCGATCCAAGCAAAGACTCAAGTGGGTGTTATTTCAAAGATCAGTGTCATCCAGCGGCCTTGAGTGAAACACAACTGTTCTCTGCTGCAGCAGCAGGACAGCAGCTACCATGGCTTGGGCCTCCCTTCTGAAACCATCCCTTGAGAGCAGCAGCAAAGTGCTGAGCCACAACACCCATCCTTGTATCCAAGTTTCCAAGTTTTCAAATCATCGCAAAAAGAGAAGAAAAATCATGAAGTGAGGAGACAGATGGTGCCATAATAAAGTCCCCTCCTATTCTTATTTCCACTGCTTTTACTTATCAAGACAGGCCCCCCAAGCATATCATGTTTGCACTCCACACGTTAGTTCCCTGCCTGCTAGATGATCCAAAGAAAGTACTAGGAACCTTCTAGAGCTGATGGCACTAATCTGATGACCTGACAAAGCTCAAACCAAGAATCAGCTGGTAGGAAATCAAGACAAACCATGGCTGCTCTCCAAAAGAACTCATCAAGCTAAACATCTCCTTCTTGCTGTCTTCTAGCTAATATTTCTGCTGCTTTTCCTTTCTGAAGACTGTTCCTGGTTACTTTCACCTCTTAGCCTCTCTCAGCTCCATCTGCTACAACGTACCAGAGTCAATCTTAGCAAGTGCAGTTCAGGTGCTCACTTTTACCCTGCTTTTCAATTCTTATACTTGACATAAGGCTTCAGAATATATTTAATTCCTTTTTTTTCAATCAACATCCTGCAGTCTTCTCACCTCTTGAATTTTTTTTTTCCCTTTGTCTGCCTCTCAATTCCCAATCACTTCTCACCCTTCATTTCCTTCTTACCTTGGACTTGCTGAAAGTGATACAGAAAATGATCCATCATCCTACTTGGTAATGTTTCTGCTGAACATCTCAACCATCACTTTAGCTTGCACATTAGCAACCAGAGAATCAACTCTAATTGTTTTGACACTTTATCATTTGGCAACCCTTAACACAGCTAGAGCTGCAGGCTTCAGCATTCAGCTCTGCTCCTGGCAGGGAAGAATTTCAGTCTTTATTGACTTCTACTTGGCTTCTCCCTTACAAGTGTTTTCTGAACTTCTTTCATCTGTACCTTTCTGCTGCTAAGCACATCATTTTCCATTCCCACTGATTCAACAGCCTTTGTTGAATGTATATTCATATACAGCCTAATTTTCTGCCAGTATCATCTTTTCATTTATGTCAACTGGATTACATGTTGCTCCTACCTGCCTCCAACTTACTGCTCATTTTCCATGGCAGATAAAGTTCAAGCTCAGTAGACTGAACAGATTTTATTCCACAACTGCATTCGTTTATGGAATTCCTTTATGTTTTCAAATTGCTTGTCATACATAGGAGGCTGTCATTCTCCTACAGTTTGAAACATTCATCAAGAAAAAACAGAACTATGGGAGCTGGCACCAGGAGTCCTGGTCAGCTGTGCAAGAATTCCAAGAACCCACATATTGGACTGAAAACCCCACCTGGAGCACTGTGTCCAGTTCTGGAACCCCTAACATAAGGAGGACATGGAGCTCTGGGGGCAAGTCTGGGGGAGGCCACAGAGATGGTGAGAGGGCTGGAGCAGCTCTGCTCTGGAGCCAGGCTGGGAGAGTTGGGGTGTTCAGCCTGGAGAAGAGAAGGCTCCAGGGAGACCTTAGAGCAGCTTCCAGTGCCTGAAGGGGCTCCAGGAAAGCTGGGGAGGGACTTGGGACAAGGGCAGGGAGGGAGAGGACAAGGGGGAAGGGATGAAAACTGGCAGAGGGAGATTGAGGTGAGACATGAGGAGGGAATTGTGGAGTGTGAGGGTGGTGAGAGCCTGGCCCAGGTTGCCCAGGGAAGCTGTGGCTGCCCCATCCCTGGCAGTGTTGAAGGGCAGGTTGGATGGGGCTTGGAGCAGCCTGGGCTGGTGGGAGGTGTCCCTGCCCATGCAGGGGGTGGATCTAGATGATCTTTAAATTCCCTTCCAACCCAAACCATTCCATGATTCTATGAATAACCTGCCAGCAGGTGAGGCTTTCTCTTTTGCCAGATTCATTAGCAGCCATCTCGTCCCTCCACACACAAGCCTATAATTCTCCCAACACTCCCAACCTTATTTATTTATTTCCCCCCCCCATAACTGGCTATTCCCGGTCCCTACCTGTGGCTGCCGACAGTAGATGGCACTGTGACACACACACTCCCACCTTCTCTTTTTTTTGTTCTTAGCCTGCGAGCAACGGTTTCGTTTTATGAACATTTTTGAGCGTGTTATAATTAGTTTTGTTTATGCAAAGTTCTGGGGTCCTCCGGGAGCAAACTGGGGAAGCAGGGAGATAATTTGCTTTCTGCATTTTTGCCCTGCTCTCTGATTGAGGTCAGTTCTTGAGCCAGAATCAGTCCCTGGGTACCAGTCACTGAGGTGAGGTTGAGATTCCTGTAAGAAGGGATTATCCTGCATATTATTTGACCATTCTTGCTCCCAGACTGGTGCACCAGTCTAAATAGGGCAATTAAACTGAGAATGTACCAGTGTTGCCCTCCAGCAGGAAAGCTGCAGTGCCCAAGCTATCTTCTTGCCCTGTGACAACAGATAAATGTTGCTATATTTAGAAGAGGACTCTGTTCTCCCAAGGAGGGGAGAATGGAAATGTATTTCTCAGGTCCTTTGGTTTCTGAATGCTTAATGTTGGGAGCCCAAACCACAAATTCAGGAATCCACGTGTTCAAGGGCTGTCATTGGCAAACCTGATGCCCTGCAAGACAACTCAAACTCCGAATAATTTTCAGACATGTCAACTCTGGCCAGTGTAAGACACCAAAAACCTGTGGAATGTCAAGACAAAAATATAATACAAGCAAATGCCAAAACATGAACTGAAATTCTTTCAAATTGGCTTGACATCCTCAGTGTCAGATGCATCAACTTATCCTCCTTTTTTTTTTGAGTGAGAGAATAACAAATAGCCCTCAGTGTCAGATGCATCAACTTATCCTCCCTTCTTTTTTTTTTGAGTGAGAGAATAACAAATAGTGTCATCTTCTATCTTCTATGATGCTTGATATAATGATACCTAGAAATCTCAATGAAGGTACAGAGCCCTGTCGAGCTAAGTGCCTTTGAAATAAGGGATTATAAATGGATTTAGATGAAAATGTCATCAACTGATTTCACAAAAAACCTTCTCATCTTGAGAAAAAAAAATATTAGAAAGATGGTTGAATGTTTAATCAACAGTTTCTTTTACAAAAGCACCTTCAACATTTTCTTGCATTTCTTCTCCCCTTGGTTTTAATTCACCTCTACATTTTTGTTAATGATTTAGCAGTTTATAAATTAAAACATAGAAACAAATGAGAAGAGAAATATCAAAATTGTACTAAAAAAGTAGTGTTAGCATAGACAGCTGTAAATATAACCCCATGCACATAGTGCATTTAAATGTATAAAATGTCATTAGGAGCTCCTAGAGTGAGGTGTCCTTCCACAGGAATGACAATTATCATCAGTGGTTGATTAGCAAGTGTCAAGTTGACAAAGAGTGATCAGCAAATATAAACACTCTGTAAAATATAGGAAGCCTTTATGCAAAGGAGTTCCTCACAGCACTGAAGGTTGATATCCTACTTCTACATGACTTTTTAAAAAAATCAAGGAATGCCAGACCTTCCTATCTGACCATGGAGAAAACACACCCTTCAAACTGGGACTGAGCAGTCCTAACACCCACGAGACAAGGACAACTCAGAACAAAACATGCCAGTGAGTTACAGGGAGGATTTTTGACATCAGAGAACCCCAGAAACGTAGCAGAGAATCATTTTCCCTGACCATGCTTACAGCTAAAGCATTGGCTCCCATTCAACTGACAGAAATGTTAGTGCTTAGAGCCTGCATGCC
>NW_009952719.1:1129785-1162172 GCF_000747805.2 Chaetura pelagica
CCAGTTGCCTGATTTATGAAAATTGTTAAAATGTGCTGCCTTCGGCCTGAGCTTATTGGATCAAAAGAGGAGAGAAAAATCCATTTTTCAGCAGAAAGAGAAAGTGGGAGTGAACATGCTGCTGTCCCTATCTAACATGTGACACTTCAGTCCTTACAAAAGTTGCCTGTATCCAAAATGTGACAATTCCCTTTCAGAAGGTGACGACACTGGGAGAATTTGTTGCAACTTGCGGACCAAGTCGGGGTTGATTTACTCTCCAGCCTTCCTTAGATTTTGTAATAATGTCAATACATGATGTTAATGCAAGATTTTAAAAAGAGGAGAAGAGAAAGCAAAAGCTCCCTTCCTTTTTCAGTATGAGTAATCTACCCAAATCCTACTGAGACACACAAAGGGACACTGGCAATTTTCCCTTTCATAAAATGCGGACTTGCTTTAAATACTTCCTCCCGACATTTTCAAAGCAGGGTTGTATGAAATGAAGGGGAAATGACACCCTTACCCATTGAAAAGGAGATTATGTAAAACTGGTTGGAGAAGCCAGCCGTGTTAATGCAAATACAAGTATGATCTTATTCATAAGTTGCTATTGTGCTGGAGGAACATGCCTTTCCTACATGTGTCCACCAAGAACTCGGCACCCGGAGGAAAAGGGTTTTTTCAGGCTACGTTGTCCTGGTTTGCAAATAAATATGAAACCCCAATGATCACTTTAAAGAAGTGAAGGGCTTGGTTCTCCATTGTGCTGAGCACTCGATTCCACTTGAAGTTAATGAGAGCAGTCAGCAGCCTTGACAATAAGACACTCCAAGAGTTTTGCTTGCCCAAAGGTGCTGGAGACTCTCCGTGAGGAACCAGGGCTCAGCTCCTTTGCCACTCGTGACCCAAGTGTTCTTTGTGCTGATGGCAACTGCTTGTTGTTTCTAAAGTAGCAAAGGGGACAGTCTGGACCTAAGAAGTGTTTTGTGAAGTCAACCCCTTACTCTGCCTTTGCACTGGCCTGTGCTGCTGACTGCATCAGACACAGCCTCCCATTCTGCCACCTGCTCAAACATCTTCAGCTGCAAGAAGACAAGTCCTTCCCATCCCCTTCCAACAGGCTCAACTTGAGCACACACTGCATCTTACACTGGAGTCATCTGTAAGGAGATGAGTTTAGATCCTAGGCCTGAAACTGTAGGATCAAAGAACAAGATCACTCTAGGCTGTGTTTGAACTATAGACCAAGGAATGGCTCAGAGGAAAGACAGACCAGAAGAAGCCACCATTGCAAAACTCCACAGTCCAACCCAAACCCAGGCTCACAGCCTGGACTCAAGCTGGAAAAATGAAGAGGTAGGTTTGCCCTTTTGCTGGAGAAGAGAAGAATATTGCAGGTATCTGAATACATGAAATAAAGGAGAAGTGATGCCTTCAGCCACTGAAAAGAAGATGATGCACAACGTGGCTGGAGAAGCCAGCAGCAGCAGTGCAGGTGTATGATCTCATTCCTACATGGCTTTGTGCTGGAAGTACATGCTAAGGCATCTCATAATTGAAGAAGAAAAGTCAACCCTGGCACATTTGAAATGCAACTTTACAGGGGAGTTGACTCTTTTTCTTCCACCTTCCACTTTTTATTCTTCTTGGCTTTCCTTGGAAACTCTTTGGCAGTGTGAGGGAGCCTGAGGCCTTGGGTTTGTGTATTTAACTTTTGATCGGCAAAGAAGGTCTAATTAATCTTCATTATGTGGAGTCTTTTGAAATAGATGCCTATATTGAGTGCCCTTCCTGTGCAGCTCTGGTCCAGATGAGTTTCTGGCTGGCTCTGTAGGACCCTGGGGTCTTATCATACAAGAGGTAGTTCAGCATTTGATGAGGAAATGATTATACACTCTTCCTACCCTTTTCTACTTACACACATCCCAGCTGTTACCAGCCCAAACTGTCTTTTGTTTGGTAGCTAAAGGTAGCTTAATGACCAGCCTCAGCCAGCCTAAATCCTCCCTTGAATTTTTAGGAATAAGCACTTCCTCAAAGCAGAGAGGTTTTGTCCCCCCAGAGCATCTTTTTCTGCATCAAAAGTCATTTCCTTATTTAAAAAAAGAGTAAAACCAGCTCCTTCAGTAGGAAAAAAAAAAAAAAGAAAAATCTACCCATTCTAAATTCCTGGGGTTCTGTGGTTTGGGTCTTTTTAAACAATGCCTTAAAAAAATTTGACAGGAATTTCCTTTCTGTAAATAGGGTCTGAGATGCAATTTTTTTCCAGCTAAAAGCAACCAAAACTTATTCTAAAGATATAACTGATAGTGGTGTCAGTGCAAAGACCTTCAGAGCTTGGCTTCATCAGCTGGAGGCCAGGATATTTGCCAGGGAAAACCCTGCAATACTCAGACACCTGAAGGCCTCAGAAAGACAGAATATAAGGATAAAACAGGGGGGGAAATAAAAATAAAACCCTAACAAATCAGTTGTAATCGAAGGTCTGGCTTTTCAGAATGCACAGGACTTCATAAATTGGCACCCAGTAGAAACAGTGATTTCCACGAGTCCACTTTGCTTTTTAGCTCAATTTCCATTGGATATAAGCAGATTAAATAGTTGTCCACAATCTTTATCTAAAGAGTCTTCATTCCAAGCATTTAATGCTCTGTCTATGCATCCAACACCCCCCCAAAAAAGGAGGGGGGGGGAACTTACTAAATTTGCTCTTTTTATTTACTATTTTGACAGAATCAGGGAAAGAAAGTTACCTTCCTCTCCTCCTCCCACCCGGTTTATTCTTGAATCTATCAAAAGAATTATTAAATCTTTTAAAAGATCAAACACTCAGATCCTTCACAAAGGTTGTCACAATGAATTCATTTGCAGAGCTTTCATCCCTTCTTCCCCACTGTGCTGAAATAATGTTGACTATTTTTCGCTGTCTCTCTTGCTTGCTGTAAAGATCCAGTTGCAAAGGTTGTTGCAAGGGCTCCAGCTCCCACTCTCTTTTCCCACCTGGCACCAATATATCCCAGAAACTAAAAAAATAATAATACTAATAATAAAAAATGCAGGTGTTGGGTCCTCACTGTTGCTACGTTGTCTGAAAAAATACATGATTTCAGAAAGGGTTTCAAAAGGTGGTTTGTGATCTCACAGGAGAAGGAACAGCAGTGCCAAGGGTGTGCCCCCCAAATTCCATTCTGTAAAAATGCTGCTTCTGTTTTCAGAGAGAGATTTTCTTTTTTCTTTATTGTTTGGTAGCCCAACTAGCACCAATCAACACCACATACACCACCAGATTCTTTTGGCTTTATTAGGAGACCATGAATCTAACCAAGCCAAACACCACAGGAGTGACACACACAGAGACTCAAGCCACAAAATACATCCCTCTGCTTGGTCCCTTATACAACACAGAGCCTTCCCCCTCACACACACAAAAACTTGCAAAGAGGGGATGTTTTAGATGCAAAATGTTCAGTCTCTTAGAGACTGATCTTCAAAGGAGAAGGATTTTCAAACCAACTACTTATTTCCCATGAAAATAAAAACACCCTGGTTTTCAAAATAGTCCCACACGTCAAACAAATCCTAGCAGAGCAGCAAGTTATTTCTTTAATTAATTGTTTTGCCTTTTCCTGTGAGCTGTGGGAGGAAAGTCAGAGCAGTTCTGCACCCAGTTTGCCAGGTCTGCTGCCTCACAGGTCCCCTTGTCCCCTTGGTGCTGCCTGTGCTGTGAGGAGCAGCCCGGGTGAGCACGGAGAGAGGAGCAGGGGAGGAATGCAGGAGAGTGTGATGCCAGTGATAAAGGGGAGGCACAGATTGTTTAGTCTCTCACGTCATAAATCCACCTCTTCCTGATAACAAAGCACCATTTTTAAAGGATTCAAAGAAGGGAGAATAACTCTGTTTTGAAAACCTTGCTCTTTGATCTAAGAGCATCAGATCCCTCTTCAAGCTGAGCCCTAAACTTCATGTATGATATAGGGAGCCTCCTTGAGACCCCATTTGGGACCACAGTGCTGGCTGGAAGAACTGGGGATGCAGAGAAAACCACAGAACATAATGGAGAACACATAGAATAATGCCATTAGAAAATGGGATTCTCTAACTATCCTCCAAATCCCACCAGTTCCTCTCTATCCCTCCTGGAAAAAGAGAGAAATAACCAATATATATGATTTTTCATCGTAGAATCCCAGACTGGTTTGGGTTGGAAGGGACCTGAAAGATCATCTAGATCCAACCCCCTGCATGGGCAGGGACACCTCCCACCAGCCCAGGCTGCTCCAAGCCCCATCCAACCTGGTCTTGAACACTCATTAACTCTGTTTTGAAAACCTTGCTCTTTGATCTAAGAGCATCAGATCCCTCTTCAAGCTGAGCCCTAAACTTCATGTATGATATAGGGAGCCTCCTTGAGACCCCATTTGGGACCACAGTGCTGGCTGGAAGAACTGGGGATGCAGAGAAAACCACAGAACATAATGGAGAACACATAGAATAATGCCATTAGAAAATGGGATTCTCTAACTATCCTCCAAATCCCACCAGTTCCTCTCTATCCCTCCTGGAAAAAGAGAGAAATAACCAATATATATGATTTTTCATCGTAGAATCCCAGACTGGTTTGGGTTGGAAGGGACCTGAAAGATCATCTAGATCCAACCCCCTGCATGGGCAGGGACACCTCCCACCAGCCCAGGCTGCTCCAAGCCCCATCCAACCTGGTCTTGAACACTCATTCATTTCCTGGCTGCCCTGAGGTAGGACAGTTGCACAACCCCAGCACAGGAGATGCTTTGGACTCTCCAAAAAAGAAGTGTACCAAGATAACAAGGCAACAAATTCCCAACTCCAAAACCTACTTGAGAAACACAGGAGACCTTCTCCAGGCTAAATGACCAAACAAGACCCTTGGAAATTTGGAATGGAGCTGGTTTTTGGTTGATGGAATTAACAACACTTGTACATTCCATGGGTTTCCCAAAAGCACTCAAAGCTTTTGAGAATAAAACAAACGAAAAAGTAAGTTCTTTCCTAGATAAAGTAGGACAAAGAGATTCAAATGTCCATCACTCTTATTATAGGTGAGAAGAAGGGTATCCAGACCCCAGGAGCAGCCTGTAGAAGCTGGATTTCACAAGGCTTAGGCTCCTCCTTGCAGCTCATTGCATAACATTCCCCAAAACCAAAGCCTAACACTTTCTTCAGTTTGCAAAACAGACATTACTTCCTTAGAAAGACATCACTTGTGGGTTTTTATTACCAAGGAGCACATTCAACTGGTGCTTGGTAGACCAAAGTATTATGAATTCCAAATTACCACCAAGTCAGGATTCAGTGCAGCACTGTAATAAAAATGTATCCTATCTGACCTGTGCTCGAATTGAGTGAGTTTTCCCACACAGTGAGCTCTTCATCTTTATAAACACAAGTGAGAAACATTTTGAATTGCTTCTCTGGTACAACAGGAATTCTGTAGATCTTCCCCTTTCCCCCAAAATTATAGAGAAGTTCCTACTTTCATTGGGAATGATCATTTGTCTAAGGATCTATTTATTTTATGCTATTAACTACAATCAAAACCTTGCTACAGATTTCTAGAAGGTAGAAAAAAACCTCCAAGAAAATAAATAGCTTCTTGTCTAGTAACTACTCCAGGTTCCTCAATAAATCCTTCCCTTCCTGGCTTTATTGTTGTCAAATTTCACTAAACCATTCCACAGGGGTCTTGATTTCATGTGTCCCTGCACCCAGAAAACATGGATTATGTCATAACCACAGGCTTGCTTTTCTAAGAGGTTCTTGTGCTCAAGGACCACCCAATAGGTGGGCACTGGAGAAATGTGAGCACCTAGGCTTTCTACTGCACCTCTGTGGAGAGATTTAAGCTCCAGCTCATTTGTTCCTACATCTTTCTTGACAACAGCTCTGTTGATAGTGAAGAACAGAGTTGTTCTGCTCTGGAGGAGAATCAACAGCTCACACTAAACCCTGGAGTCACAGAAACGCTGCTCAAGAAATAATCTCATTGAGCTGGGTAGAGAAATAAGGTCCAGGTCAACATATTCTGTCAAAATTCAGAACATAACAACCCCCAGTTCCTAATTCTTTACTGGTGACACAGTGCAGAGGGATCATAAAAATCAACCAGATGATATTTCAGCTCAGGGACAGACTCCTCATTGACCAAATGTTGAAAATTGAACTTGTTCCCACCCCTTGAACTTGTTCCCACCTCTCGCTCTTTTGTCCAAACTCCAGGTCTCTGCTTTCCCTGTCCCATAGTTGGACGTGCCCATGTTTTGGCTGCTATTGCTTTGTTATTTGCTGCTCCCAGCAGCTGTAGGCAACTGTTTGCTCCATGCCATCTGCCCATCCTGGATTGCTTTACTGTCTCATGCTGTGCTTTCAGAAGGATCTCACACAAAGCCAGGGTAAATCAGCATATGCAGCACATTTACCTTTGGAGGACAGAGCAGCTCCTAGTTCTGCCCATGCAGGCCAGATGTCCATGCCAACAGCCAAAACTTCCTGCAGCCATCCTACTTCCTACAATCCTCCTTTCACCTGACCATCAATAACCAGGCTTGTGAGGTCTGCTTTACCCACAGGTGCCTCAAATCCAATGGCCAAGGTGAACTTGGGGGTCACCTCAATACCCTTAGCGAGGTCCATGGTGGCCAGTGCTCTGCTGCAAAGCAGATGTTGTGCTCCTTCCAGTCCTGCTTTGTCAGCAACACCTGCCTGCTTCATTGCCATTCAACTTTCATATCCAAAATAACCTTTTATTGCCTTTTCACTTAGGAGAAGAATCCCCAAGGACAAGGCTAGGATGGTGATGCCACATCAAGACATATTTCATGGCCTTAATATTAAAAGAAACAGCTGATCTAAAGCATGAAGAAGGTGAAACAATCAAGCATGTCAAGGGGGGGGAAAAAATATGGAAAAAAGGGTAATGTCACTGTTTCAAAGTAAAAGAAAACAACTAAACCCCCTGTGTTTCCTTTCTACACAACAACCACCAGCCTGGATTAACATAACACTGCACTAAAATATTTTTCAGCATTTTAAGTAAAATCTTTTAAAATGAAAGTTCTCAGATGGCAGCATCAAGTGAAATTCCTTCTTGGCATTGAAGCTCCATGATACCTGTAGAAGATGGACCTACACACACTGCACCTCTACAAAGGGAAACATTTCAAGCACCCTGGTGGGCAAAGATCTTGGGGTCTGATCCTGTACCTGATCCAGGAAATAACTGGACCTTCTCAAGAACAAGGAGAAGGTTTTTCCATTCTCTGAAGCTGAGCAGAGCCACCTCTCCCCACACTTTAGGATCTTCATAATTTTGCACATGTACCTAATACTAATTTGAGCAGCAAAAGTCCAGGGAATTCTGAGTTCAGCTACAAATTCACCCTGACAGACTCACAGGCCAGAAAGATGGGAATGGTTTCCCTTACTTACAGTTAAGCACATGCTCAAGCATTTCCAGGGTTTGACACCCTAATAGAAAGGCCCTGCAGGCACTCAGAAAATTGGATGTGATGCTACAGAACCATCATGTCAGGTTACAATTCCTATCCATTTCAGGGCTGGTCCCAATTTTGTTGCATTAAATTTTTGTTATTGCTATTTTCACTTCTTGTCCTGGTGCTGTAATGAGGCTGGAACACCAGGTTTAGGTGTTATCTGATGTATGTTGATATCTGAGGTCCCATGCATCATCATCTACACAGCATTACAGTTCACAAAGCAAGTGCCAAAAGAAGAAAGGGGTGGGACTTCAAACGACTCAAACCCAGACCATGTGACAGACACAGCAAAGAACTTTGTCATGATCAGGTTGAATCCTCAGTTCAATCCTGAAAAGAGTGATTTTACTATTGACTTCACAAATGGTGGAATTAAGGCTCCATTCTCCTTGCCAGCAAGAGAAGCTATTTGTTCTCTCTCCCCTTGCCCTTCCCACGTGCACACAGCAGCTGTAAACCTGATGCCACAAAATCCAGGCCAGTGTCCCCACCTCCCCCACAAGGCTCTTCATGGAGCCAAGATTTCACTCAACATATGGTCTAGAATTTACTTCCATCAATCATTTTGACTGTCAACTCCTTTGGCAGGTTGGGCCAGGCCCAGAAAGGACTTTGGGGGGTCTTCAGGTACCAAAAGCCCTAGCAGGGATCCAAAATTGCCTTGATTAGGAGCCAGCTCTTCCCAGGCTGGAGCTTCAACCCCCTTTTCTATCTCAAAGTTCTTGTGTGTCAGTTCTGCACTGAACCAGTGTGAGAATTGACTCATCTGGGTCCAATGAGGTCAAGATCTGTTGCAGGATCCAGAAACTAGATGCACAGATTTCCCTGGGTGTTCTCAGACTGTGCCAATCCTACAGAAGTTGGCTCATAGGCCCATAGAAAATAAGATACATTTTTAAAAGTAGATAAAGATACTTTTTTGGGGGGGAAAAAAAACCTGCTGCCAGAGAGGTGGGTAGGGACACCCACACTTTATGCAGTGACACAGTGGATGGAACAATCACTCTGATCTGTCCTCCCCCCTGGAAAGGGTTTAAACAACTCCAGAACCTTCCAGGAAGGTCTGTCCATGCTGTGGGTACAGCAGCAGCTTTAGGACCCAAGGAACACAGGAGCAAGTTCAGGAGGAGCAGAACAAGTGATTGGTAGATGCAGTGAGGAAGGAGGAGCAGCCCTGGGCACTGATCCCTGCTTTCTGGGTGTTTATTCAGGGGCTGCTTAATGTAAAATGCATAAGCTGCCCTGAATCCATGCATTTATTGTTAATGGCACTTGAAGTCAAAAGCATTCTGATTCATTTACTGGGGAATAATCATTTACTGTATTAGCTAATCTATTTATCAATACAAAGCCAATTATTATGAAGCATCAAGAGTGGCTAGTAATTATGCAATGTAAACATCAAGGATGGAATCAGTAAGTAATTCCATTTATTCACCATTTGAAATGCTGAAGAACATTGGGAAGAGCTGCATGACACAAAGCCCACCTTAAAGAAGCAGAAATATCTTACATTCCAAATGAAGATTCTGTGACACAGAGACATTCCACTCTATTTTTAACCATCATAATCCACTTGTGACAAATTTATTTAATGTTACTGTATGTATGAGCCATGTAAATGAAGCATCAATAGGCCAGGAATTCATTATGAGCTTGGCAAGAAGAGAAATTAAAAGTTCCATTGCCCAAGTAAACAAGTGGAATAAATCTAATCTGGTTGAAAGCATCTTTTGGAGTTAAGAATTTCATGTATTAGTAGCCTGGGCAAGAAAGTTCTGCTATGAACAGGTTTTTTTTATTGAGTTGCAAGAATTACAGCCACAATAATTGCTACAGTCTGTGCAAGGACCCTGTCTTGAAAGTCTGGCTAACACAGCCTATGGGGAAAAAAAAGCCTCTAGTACATATGGCAAATTCATCTCCCACTTCCACCTCTGTTTATAAGCACCCAAACTGACCAGTGTTATGTTTGGGTTTCTTGAAACATCTGAATCTGATCAGTTCCCTCATTCCTTCAGCTCAACCTAAACCTGCTGTTTGGCAGGTGATTTACTTCAGCAATCAATATGAAAGGTTCCAAGAATCACAATTGTCTTCTTTCCAATAATTTGTAGCATCATATTGAGGTCACCTCCCCCATTCCATGCTGGAATTAAGAGCCCTGCACCAGCCAGCAAATTTATTGGTCTTAACCTTTTCAAAAGTTAGCTGTACTAAGAATAGCACCACGTCACTGTGCACTCAATTTTTAATGGAGTTAGAACAGAAGAAGCTGATCTATTCATAGTCTCTATCACTTCAGCACTCACATCCCTCTTTCCTTCCCCCCCCTGCCATATATAATACATATTTCCGTGATATTGTACATCTATGATGTACAATATTGGCACATATGTTCCTGATTTAGGGACACGGGTTGGAAGGGTTATCTAGCAACCACGTGGCAATTAATTTCCCTGATTTGGCTTGATGGAAATGCTATTTATTTTGGTCAGTTGGGGACAAATCATCTCCTGCCAGTCCTCAAATAATGGGAAGATCCTAGAATGTTGCACTGTCACTCTTCTCTCCTGAACCAAACTGGTAGTTACCACGTGCACTTACAAATATTGCCCAGCTTTGTTGGTGCAGACCAGCACTGCACACACTCTGAAACCCAAGCAGATGTTTTGGCACATATTCCTCTTCTCCTTCTTTTAAAAAGGTATCAAAACTTGGTCAATAATACTTGCTCCTTAGTTTTCTATTCATGGATAAGATCCTCACGCCCTGGTGATGCAGCATCAGACAGAGGCAGAAAGGGGTGAATATGCCAAGAGGCAGAGAAGTCACCTCAACATCTTTCCAACTTCTGTGGGAATTAACAAGCAGCTCCTCTTCACCCCCAAACCAAAATGCCACCAATAAATCCCTAGCAGTAGCAGAAGGCACCAGGGGACAGGGAGGGATGAGTCTCTTCTGCCTACAAGCTTTAATTTAATTCTTTTTAACTCTGTCATTTCCAACAGGAATCAAAAGCTGAGACACTTTGCCAAGAAAAGGGTCTTGGTGTCTCCTTAATTCACCACCCTCCTAGCAGGGGTCATCTGAAATGGTCCCAAGCAGTGGTCTCAGCAGAAGACAGAGCAGCAGCAGATGCTGGAAATCACAGTTTATTCCCTCTCTGCACCCCCCACGCTCACTGGAAGGAGGGGAACTGGTGGGGTTAAGAAAATAAAAGTGCTCTCCCAGTAAGGCTGCCACATAATGAATCCAGCATTATTCTGCAGAAGGCCTCTTGAGAGAGGGCCTAAAAAATTCCACTGAAAAAGGAAACACCTGTTGGAATATTAACTAGGACAAAGTCAAGCAAGGAGAAAGAGGATAGGTGGCCAAGAGGTTGGGAAAAACTAAGGGGAAATGGTGAAAGGAATTTTCTTTATTTTTTTAAGTGTGACATTCCTAATGTTGGAGTCCCTAGAACAGCAAAAGCTGCATTTTCTCCTGGGGGTAATGGAGAAGACAAAGGGAAGGCAACGTTAGGTGAAGGACCTGTTTGTAAGAGCAGAGTTGCTCTGGGCATCCTCACACTGCACAGGCACCTCCAGGAGCAAATGGATCCTGGTTACTAGAAACACACAATCACCTCGGGTGGGAAAGACTTTAAGGAGCATCAAGTCCAACCATCAACCCCACACTGACCCATCCATCACTGATAACTCCTATTGCATAAGGTGCTTTTTTTTAATAGGAAAATCTCAAAGTCATTAATAATCCTATTTTTGACCACAGGAAACTTCCCTGAAGCTGAGCTCCCCACCCTGTTTTACACCTTTGTGAAGATCTAAGACACTGTAACAATAAACCCAGCTTTGCATTCATGGGGTCCCCTGGAGATAAACCAGCAAATCTTCCTTCCCCACTACCCTGCCTGGGACATGGCAGTGCAGGACAAGGTCTCTTCACAGATAGATGAGACCAGAGATTTCCCACAGCCCTGGGCAACTAGAACTCCACTGCCAAAAGCCCTAACAGAGAAAATACTTCAGAAAAAACACCTAACAACCCCTACAGCATGGAACATAAAATATAAAAGTAGCCTGTGACCTCTGCTGTGCTTCCCAGTGCCAGCTACTCCCCATGTAGCTTTTCACAAGAAGAGTGGAGAAAGGAGACTGAAGTTCACCCACTTTGCAGCCTGACTGCAAGATGTGTCATCAGCTGGACTCTGCTTCCAAATGAATATCCCATTCAGACTGAATTCAGCAGGGCTTAGCACAGGTTTGAGAGCACTATAAAGCACAGGAGCCTGCCTGCAAGAGCACTTATACCACGCCAGGAAACATGATACTTAGTTGTAGTGCACTTGTAAGAGCATTTTTTCCCCCCCCTTTTATTTTAAAGGGAATAATGTTTCTCTCTCTATCATATGCTGGAGAAGCATCTTAATCCTCTTGTAAAAGTCCCTGCAGAGCATGAAAATTTTGTGTTGCAAAGGTTTAAACTTGACATAGCAAGGCAGGGCTGAGGAGCCCAGGGCTTGGCAGGGCTGAGGAGCTGAGATACACAGCAGAGGTTTGTGTGTGGCCAGAGAGGGAAATGCTCGGGCTCCCTGTCTAGGATCCCACCCTCCTGAACAGGCTGCAGGAGAGAATCCTGAGAGGTGCAAAGCACAAAGCTGCTCTGAGGCTCTTTCAGCCATTTCCCACTGCCTGCCTCGGGAAGGTGTGTGTGTGGGGGGGGGAATCATCATAAAATGAAATAAAAGCCCAGCCACTTAGAGGGATCTGTCTTGGAAGCTTAACAGACCCCCCCAGCAGCTTGGAGCAGAGCTTCCAGCTTAGCCCCTACACCACACCCAGAATGGATAACACCATCAAAACCTCTGCAGCACATTGATTACCCGGTGCAACCTTGCTAAAAATTTCCTAAATGAGCAGCCACCCTCAGCCCTATTGACTAGGAGGAATAAAACCTCCTGCTTTCCTTCCTGCTCTCCAAGAAAGCAGCCCCACCCTCCCCTAAGGTACTTGTGTCTTACAGAGGCTCAAGCTCATCCCTTTTATAATGAGCTGCAGTTTATCCCGATTACCTGGAAAGCACATCAGCCTGTCATACCCAGCCCATCTTTAACCCTCTGCACACAGACTCCATCCCACAATAGTGCTGGGAACAAGCCTGGACACCTCATTCCCTTGGGGTATTTTGTCTGGAAAACACCAGCTCCTCACAGCCCCGGGGCTGAGCTACTGAGAACACCTTCTTAACAGCATGGCAAGGTTGTTTTCTTGACAAGAGCAGCTGCTTTCACACTCCCAGTGATTATTTTAGCAGAAGCAGGTGTGTGAAGGGAGAGCAGGACTGTGGGTGGGTGAAGGGGCACCTACAGGGTGGGCAGCCTAGACCAGAGGTGCCAGCTCTGCCTTCAGCATCATGAAATTCTCCTTGTCCTTTGAGCTCAGCCATTCATCCTGCGGGTGCTGCCTTGCTTTGCCATTCCCTCTGCTTCCCCTTCTGTGCTTTGTTGATTCAGATGACAAGCAATGCAGCAGGGACCTCCTCCCCTTCTACACTGATCACACATAAAGCCAGGGTGGGAAATTATTCCAAATGCTAGAAGTTCTCAGTGAAAAATCCTAAACACCAACTACTATCTCCTTCTATTTCTGCAGGTAGTGGAGGGTTTACTATGATTTTAAAACACCAACTGCTGTTTCCTTCTATTTCTGCAGATAATAGAGGTTTTACTATCATTTCAAAGCACCAACTGCTGTTTCCTTCTATTTGGTTTTACTCTGATTTCAATTCGAGGCTTGTAGGAACCAAAATAAAAACCTGGAAGGAACCACAACAAGTTTGGGAGACACAACTGCAATAGATACAGTATCAGCACCAATAATAAAACAGACAAGGCCAAAACACAGTGAAGGTTTTGCACTTCTTATGGTAACAAACACGGAAAGGGAAAGGAAAACACTCTGCACAAATCCCAGCAGCAAAACAGGCAAAGCACAGACAGGGGAAAAGCAACGTTTTGGTTTTTCTTCAGGCTGTTTCCCCAGCAAAATGATCCATTTGGGTTTCTCACAGCCTGGGTTTCTCCTGCCACCAAGTTTTAAACTTTCTGGCTCGTTTCAAGCCCATCAAAAACACAAAAGAAAGGCCTGAAACAGCCTTCATTCCATGCAAATTTTGCCCAAGCAGGGAGCAAAAAGGCAAACACCCCTAGGAAAACACCACCGAGGGAAAAACTCAATGGACTCTTTAATTCACTATAAACAAATCCACACAAGAACGGGGCTATTTCCAAAAAGGATGAGCAGCACAATAGTGATACAGACTGGGTGGGTAATTTGGGGACACAGGAGGGGCTCAGAGTGCAGAAAAGCTTCACTTCATCAGAGAAAAGAAATAAGAAGCAACAAGAGGGAGACCTTCACTTCCCATCCACACTGGAAACCCATTCCAGACATCCCTCTCGGGGCTCCTGTAATAAACCTGAACAAGCAAAAAGGAGCTGCTGCAATTCAGACTTGAAAAAATTGAAATAAATAACAATTGGTTTGATTTGTAAACTTCTCAAGTGCCCCTGAAGCTGCCTGGAGGTGAGCAGGTCTGTCCCATGAAAATTAAGACTAAGGAGCCTTAATTAAGCCTCTGAAATCACAGAAACACACAAGCCTACAAGTCCACTCATATGAAACAACTTCCAGAACATTCATTTAAACAAAACACCATCAAAATTGCCTTAGAAGAAGCCCAAATGTCTTACCTTGGTGGAGAAAGAAGGAGCTGTGCCCTGGGCTGCTGGAGCCAAACCAGGGCCAGCCCAGCTGCTCCTCATGAGCAGCCCTTGCCACCCAATCAACCCTGATAGCCCAAACCTGGCTGCTCAGGGGGAAACCTCACCCTCATCAAAAGTGCTTCTTAGCACCTGGGGACTGGCTGAAGGAAAAGGACACCAGGGATTTCAGTAGATGTTCAGGATTTGCTTTTTTGTTTGATGAAATTTCCCTTTTCCCCCCATCCTTAGTACCTCACCACAGCCAAACCTCCCCATCACCTGCAGACTCAAGATGCTGAAGCACCTTGGATACTTGAAATGCCACTTGAAATCCACAGCACATCTGAAAACTGGGCCTGGGAGATCACAGAGTGCTACCAGAAGTTTTGCAGAGAGAACTTTTGCAGAGGTGTCCCCACGTATCTGGCATTTCAGCCACAAAAAGTCCAGTTTTCATCATGCTGCTTAACACCCAGGATCAAAAAAAGACAGAAGGAACATCAATCAGAGTCATGGGATCATAGAATGGTGAAGGTTGGAAAGGACCTTGAAGATCAGCAGGTTCCAACCTCCCTGCCATGAGCAGGGAACCAACCCTCCCACCAGACCAGGTTGCACAAGCCTGAAGTCATCTGACAATGTTGTGAACTGGTGATTTTCTGTTTGAAAACCAACAGCTACTCTATTTTTATAGGTACATTATACTCTAACCTTTATGCATCTTCTTCTGACAGTGAATTACACAAGGGATAGATCCCAGGCTCTCCCCCTGCACCAGTCCAGTGAATCCCTGTCCATTTCCCATCCCATTTACAGTGACCTCACCAGGTTCTAACTCTTCAGGTGTCCAAATGTCCTACCAGGAACCAAACCAAATCCTCTCTGGGCATTTGTCCCAGTAACTTGGTGACATTTCTGTGCCTCCATATCCTCTGGAGGAGCTCAAAGTCACTCTCACCTGGGATTTAAAAGGAGAATTTCATTTTTTCCTAGCAAAACAATTCAACAGTGGAATGCCAAAGCCTTTTGAAATGCCCAATATTTAATCTGGAGTCTACCAGGAAGGAATACTTAGTCCACAGCAAGAGCACAAGTTTAGGAAAATCAAAATTAACTTGGCAAATGGAAATTTTGGGGGGCAGAGTACAAGCACAACCCAGTGCAAGGGAACTGGGCAGGAGACCCTGAGCTCTCAAAAGAGGTTCAACATCTTTGACTTACACCTCTTGCAAAATACAGGGATCTCAACATTTTCCCTCCCCATAGCACCCTGTGGATGCAGGATGAGAATAAGAAAGACAAGAACTTTTGCAGAGGTGTCCCCACGTATCTGGCATTTCAGCCACAAAAAGTCCAGTTTTCATCATGCTGCTTAACACCCAGGATCAAAAAAAGACAGAAGGAACATCAATCAGAGTCATGGGATCATAGAATGGTGAAGGTTGGAAAGGACCTTGAAGATCAGCAGGTTCCAACCTCCCTGCCATGAGCAGGGAACCCTCCCACCAGACCAGGTTGCACAAGCCTGAAGTCATCTGACAATGCTGTGAACTGGTGATTTTCTGTTTGAAAACCAACAGCTACTCTATTTTTATAGGTACATTATACTCTAACCTTTATGCATCTTCTTCTGACAGTGAATTACACAAGGGATAGATCCCAGGCTCTCCCCCTGCACCAGTCCAGTGAATCCCTGTCCATTTCCCATCCCATTTACAGTGACCTCACCAGGTTCTGACTCTTCAGGTGTCCAAATGTCCTACCAGGAACCAAACCAAATCCTCTCTGGGCATTTGTCCCAGTAACTTGGTGACATTTCTGTGCCTCCATATCCTCTGGAGGAGCTCAAAGTCACTCTCACCTGGGATTTAAAAGGAGAATTTCATTTTTTCCTAGCAAAACAATTCAACAGTGGAATGCCAAAGCCTTTTGAAATGCCCAATATTTAATCTGGAGTCTACCAGGAAGGAATACTTAGTCCACAGCAAGAGCACAAGTTTAGGAAAATCAAAATTAACTTGGCAAATGGAAATTTTGGGGGGCAGAGTACAAGCACAACCCAGTGCAAGGGAACTGGGCAGGAGACCCTGAGCTCTCAAAAGAGGTTCAACATCTTTGACTTACACCTCTTGCAAAATACAGGGATCTCAACATTTTCCCTCCCCATAGCACCCTGTGGATGCAGGATGAGAATAAGAAAGACACGTGGCTTGACTGAGGAACACTCTGTTCTTCTCCTCTGTGACTACCAGCAAATTATTTAGTCACTTGGTGACTGTTTTCCCCATCTGTGGAAGAGAATAATATTGAATGCTCACTTTGCCCACACAGCATTACATTAAAAAAACTGGTTTAAAAGGTACATTTTGAAGCATGGTAACATCATCAGGAAGTTTCACCCTGGGAGTCATTTTGCCCAGATATTCATGCAAAGCAAAAACCTCTCAGGAGTCAGGGGTTCTCTTGCCAGCCTGGATAGATTTGCATGATGGGTTAATTAATTTTAAGCAAGGGTTTTCAGACTGTCACAGAAAATAAAATACAAATCAAGGTACTGCAGAAATGGAAAGCCATTTTTTTAAAGAAAAATGCTGGGAGGAGGCCAAGGAAATCAGATTTGGATCAGAACCTGTGCAGCTCTAAGCCTGGGGCTGCTTGAATCTCTCATAATAGTAATTAATGAATGAGCCTGCAAACATTTGTTATTTCAGACAGAACTATTACCTTGCTAGGAAATGCCTCAAATCACTTCAAAGCAAAATAGTGAAGTTGCAAATACATCAGAGCATGGTGAAAAGCATCTGAATTTCATCCTCTGAGTTGTGCTCTGCACTTGGCTCTTCTTGTACTGCTTTTATTATTATAATCTTGATAAAGGCACTCAGAGGTGAAAAAAATAAGTAATAAATAGAGCTTAATAATTCACACCCAGCTGCAAAAGGCAGTGCTCCAGCAAAGCTCTAGTTGTGAATTATTCTACCTGAAGTGATGTCCTGGAGAGCTTTAGCCACAGAATCCCACCTGGGTGGTGGGAGGGGAGGAACTGGCTGAGGAGAGAAGGATGTTGCACGGATGTAAATATGTTTTAAGAACTAACCTACAGCTCAGTCCTGCCTGCTCAGGTGCCCTTCTGGCAGCAAACCACCCAGGGGGTGGGAGAGAGGGGAGAGTGCAGGTGTAAGTCATAGAGGGAGAGAATTCAGTCTCAAACTGCTGTTGGTTCCATCAGCTTAGCAACTGTTTATGCAAACAATCTGGCTGACTCATTAAAGTACTGCTCTGATCAGCTATTAACTGTAACTGACAGATTAAGAGGAGAACAGCATGAGACAGATACTTCAGAAGTGAGAGCAAAACATACTGGGAGCTTAATCTATGTTTTAATTCCAGCACCCTGCTCCCCTCCCCCAGCCCTCTCTTTGTGGCAGCAGCTCCACATGGCTCATATTGTTTGGTGCATATCTTGGCGCCCACCTAGATGGTTCTGCATTCTCAGCAGCACCCAGTGGCACCCACATGTCCCTCTGACATTCCAGGGAACCCATTGCAACAGCCACACATTCTTCCCTGCCTTTTCTGAGGGCTGCTTAGATCACAGATGCTCCTGGTATCACCCACGGTGCTTCAGTACTTCTCGTGTCCCGTGCACATTCTGCAGGGTCTAATCCTTTCCACTCACAGGGCTCTCCTTCAGATGCTGCCTGATACTGATGGGGAAAAAAAAAAAAGGGCTGAGATAGATGCTGCTCTTTTTCATTTCCCTAAGCTGATAGACAGGACTTGTCAAATGCAATCTAGAAAAAAACCCAACAAAACAGCTCAAAAGCTGCTACTGTTCTAGGCCATATTTCATGTCCTCTGTGCAGCAGGGAAGCCCCAGCCTTCAAGAATTCCCACTTTGAATTAGGGAACAGAAAATTCTTAGAAAAGCCACACCTGGCTCACACTGTCCAGGGTGAGTTTGGGGAAACTCGTTGTCACTGGATGTTACCAAGTCCACTGATAAGGGATTGAAAGTGCACGTAGACTAATCCATGGAAGAAGAGCCCACCTGAGCTGGCAAGCACCAAACCCACAGGCTGCCAGGAGTTCTGAGCAGGCTCAGGTCTGTGCAGGCATCACTGGTGCTGTTCTTCAACTCTCAGCATCATCTCCTGCAGGAGCTGGCTGAGAAGGACCTTGAACCAAGCACAACAGAGCTGATCTGAGGGACAAACTCTACAAGCTGTCTACCATGCACTAAACCTGGGAGGGTTTTTTGGCAGCTCTCAGGAAGGTTGGGACAGCAGGCCTGGGATAAATCCAGCACCCAAAGCTGCCTTAGCTACTGACTGAACCTTTACCCTTCCCCTTTCTCCTCCCCTTGATTTCAAACATGGATTTCAAGCATGGAAACATCTGAATCCTCTCTCTTTTAGGGCAGGGTGGGTCTTGAATGAGAAGCAAGCTCTAAATAAATGCACCTTTGCACTGCCCAAGCCCAGCTCAGCTCTGTTTCCTTTTCCTATGGGCCCTATCTTGGACAGCCCAGCTATACCCCACAGCTTCATCCCTGGCTGCCTCACAGCCTGAAGATGTCCAAGCAGCCCCTGAGCTCCCTATCCAGCCTGGACATCAGGAATCCTCACCATGGTGTCAGGTCCTGATCCCCTTAAACCTCTTCCCCCCTCCCATGACACTGGGGACACGTGGCTAACAGGGCTACAAAGTCTATTAGCCATTAAGCCTGATATCCCATTAATAGTTGCCACCAGCAAATTCCTGGTGCAGGGCTGAGAAGGGGGAATAAATGTACTCTGCATTTCCCCAAGATGCTCCTCTGGTTTCAAGTGATCTGCAGTGACTCTGGGACAGGGTGGGATCTCTATATTTGGACTATAACTTCCTTCCTTACCAGCAAACAGCCCCCAGTTCCCCCTCCCTGACTTAACTAAGAAGCTTTGTGAATGATGGGGTGTGTGAGCTGGTTACCATCTTGCTCATAAATATCACCCAAAACACTTTATTTCCTGCAGAGATAAGAATATCTCCCACCTTATAAGTTCCATATTGAAACCAATGTGGTCTGCATTTAAAAAGCACACACAAACATGCATCTATCTGTGTCTCCCTCTACATATATCTATTCTCTATGTGTTTCAATACACACCACATATATAGAATATATTCCCACATACTGCAGGATTAAGTGCATATTTCCATGGAGAAATAAATAAATAACCAACCAGCAATTTCCCCATTTCTTCCTGCTGCGTGACAGTGGGGAAAATTGCTGAGAAATGGGACTATTAGAAATATTCTATATATAACCACACATTGTGGAGGAAGGGGGGGGGGGGAGGAAAAAGGGGAGAAGGTTTGTATGCTTGAAAAATGTGAATACAAAGGAGGGCATAGAAAGGTAATCCAGCCATTTCCACCTCCATGCTATTTATAGCTGTAGTGTTATGAGGTGTTTGTTTAAAGGGGCACTGGAGGAGGATGGAAGGACCAAGCCCTCCTTCAAGGAGGGATGCAAACAATATGAACTTGGCAAAAGGCAAGCACACTAATCTGGCCTGAAAAATTGTGGCTGTTCTTGCTTTTTTCCCCCCTCTGTGTCTAGAAGAATTGAAGTTTCAAACTGTATTTGCTTCCTCATTAACACGTTTATTCCTCTAGCCCTGAGGAGGTGGCTCATTGGTTTTGGAGCTGGGCCCTGAACTGAAAAAAAGAGAGAAGAAACGGGGAAATTAGCAAACATTTCTGCCACCACCCTTCCCAAATTTCCCTTCCTTACAGCAGGCACTGGCAAGGGAGTCAAATTTCAAAATGTTCTGGTTAGCTCCACAGTTGGTCGAAAGTAAAAATGAGAAATATTCACTCCAGCACTGCCAATTCTCCTCTGAATGTGTTTGGTTTTGAAATTCCATAGAAATATTGAAATCAAGATGGGGCTGAAAAATTTTAACCGTTCTCCTTTGGGAATACTTTGCTTCTGAATCCTGAAGTTATAGCACAAACCCCTGAAGAGCTCTCTATTGTTCCCTTGGTAGATGCCATATGGAGTAGGAGGGGTGGGAGCTCAAGGGAAGAGTTATGACAATGAAAACAAAAACATAAATAAAATAAAGGAAGTTCTGTGTTCTCTGCAGGGACATGACTAAGGACTCCCCAGTTCAGCCACAAGACATTTTATTTATTTATTTATTTTCTTGCTCCTGGAGCAGAGCTTGGACAAGATGGCAACAGCACAGGAGGGTTCTTTCAGGGCTGAGTTTGTGCAGAAAATGTGGAGACCAGCAAGTGAATGAGCATCCCTGGGGCTGATCTGGCCAGGCTCTAGTCAGCACTTTGCCAGCTCAGCCCCACTGGCCAGACAAGTTCTGTATGTTTTGATTCAGAAGAGGGAATTGTGGCTGCCCCCCTGACAAGAAGATGATGTTCTCCCACACTCCTGGGTCAGTGGGTGTTGAATCAGGGATCCTAATTCACCGACGTGGCTGTAACTGGAGGGAAAAGCTCTTGCAGAGTGTCCTGTGCTGCTCAGTGTAAGGAGAATCACACACAGAATCACAGAGGGATGGGGGTTGGAAGGGACCTCTGGAGATCATCCAGTCCAACCCCCTGCCAGAGCAGGATCCCCTAGAGCAGATCCCACAGGAACACGTCCAGTTTTGAATGTCTCCAGGGATGGAGACTCCACACCCTCCCTGGGCAGCCTGTCCCAGGGCTCTGCCACCCTCAGAGTCCAGAAGGATTTTCTCGTATCCAGGTCAAACCTCCGGTGCTCCAGTTTGTGCCCATTGCCCCTTGTCCTGTCACTGGGCACCACTGGGAAGAGTCTGGCCCATCCTCCTGCCACCCCCTGTAGATATTGATCAGCTCTGATCAGATCCCCCCTCAGCCTCCTTCTCTCCAGCTGAGCAGCCCCAGCTCTCCCAGCCTTTCCTCACAGGGCAGCTCATTCTCCTGGAAACCTACAGAGACAGAACAGCCAAGGAGCCCCCTCCTGAGGCTGCACTTTTGGAGCCCACCAAGCATTTCCAGTTGCAACGTGTCCTTCCCACCCTGGCTGAAGCACAGGTCCTTACACGCTGCTCCAGCCCCTTCACTCCTGCTTCCCAAGCATGAAACCTACTAACAAAACCCACCCAGTTCCCCCAAAAAAACAACTGCAGTGTGGTGCTGAATCTCTGCATTCACTTCTAGGAGGCTGTTTTGTAATTGCAACTGATAGCTTTGTTTAATAAGCTTATGAAACCTATGGGAAGGAAAACGTTGGGCCTCAGTCTCCTCTGGCTTAATCCAGTGCAAAGTGGGAGGGAAGAGAGTTGAGGCGTGTGGGCTCAGCTCCCAGCAGTTGGAGTCAGGGCAGCATTAATGGGAGCTGAAAACTACACCCTGCTTGGCAGAAAACAACCCTTGCAGGAGCCCTGTCCCTTCCTGGGGGTGGATGGGGACCTGCTGCTGCAGAAGCAGGTCTGGGCTGGGGGCAGAGAGCAACAGCTCTGCCCTGCTCCTCTATCCCCTCCCCTGCTTCCCAAAGCTTGATCTTCACACATGATTTTATGAAGGCTACTGGGCCACTCATTCTAACAGTTTTCTGCCTCCCAAAGGGGTTGTTGACACACAAAAGCTTTCCAGCTTTGGCTCCGTGGTGGAGCCTGGAAACAGGGGCAAGGGATGGGCAGGGGACAGAGTCACAGCCACATAAATCACTTTTCTTCTGGTACAGACTGTCTGCTGTGCTGCTTGGGGAAAAACAATGTCTTATGTCTATATAAAAACCGTATAGAAATCTAGTGGTAAAACAACAGCTATCAGAGTCTGTGCTTAATTACGTGTTTTAATTGTTTAACTGCAGGGGCATTTGGCAGGCAGAAATACACACTTTTAAAAAAAAAAAAAGAAAAAAAAAAGAAAAAAGCAACAACAGAACCAAAACAACAACTTAAAAGAAGCTGAATCAACCTGAGAAAATAAAATATCATCCTACCAAGCGCTTGATATATTGTTACTTTGATAAGTTCAAACAAGTGTGACTCACTATACAACCATTCTATCAATTCTGAACAAAAAACTGCATGGGATTATTATGCTTTTAATCCAAAGAGCTGGGTATTTGGAATTCCTCAAGCCCTTTGTGGTGTCATATTAGCTAGGCCAGTCTCTCATGAAAAGAATGTATTGTTGAATAGAGTTGAGTCCGGATCTCTGCTCCATTGGGTTGATAAAATGGCAGTTGATTTAAAAAGAACCAGCTTGTCTGGAGAAAGGATTAGCAGATTAGGAGACTGCATGTAATTTTTTTTTTTATGTAATGTAAAGTTACATTTCATAACTAAAAGGGATTAATTAAAACGTTAATAGAAGGAGAGATGTTATTTTTTCCAGGGACAAATGCCTCACCACACATATGAACGTGCACTTTAGTTGCTGCTGCCTCAACAGTAGGAAATGAAATGCTGTTCTCTGTAAGAGTAGACACAGAAAAGAGGGACAAGAGGTTTGTGTGGTGGCTCAGCAGTTTATTTTTCTGTTGTGCTGATCTGGATTTCAAATCAGGAAAATTTTCCCTATAATTTTCTTTCTCTATATATATACATATATACACACACACATATTTTATCCCAATCCTTTTCACTTGCATTGAAGAACAGAGCAAAACTATTTTGCTTGCTGCGTTTTCTAGTCTAAAATGATGCTGTTCTTTCTTTCTTTTCATTCTTTTTTTCTGCTTTTTATTTAGAGGTCTGATTCTGCTTTCTTGCATGTACATTTGCAGGAGGTTAATACCAGTTTTCCAGTAGGAAAAGAGGGACAGAACTGTGAGTGTCCTGCTCTGTGGCAGTAATTTGCAGGGAAGTTGCAAACTGTGGCCATCAAATCCCTACCTGAGCACAATTTCAGCACTTTTGATAGTGAAAGTTCAAAGTGAGTCAATGCCAGGAGATGACAAGAAGCTGGGTAATTTAGTGCCTGTGTCACCAAGTTTCAGCTCATCTTCAAAATCCTGCTTTTTGGGGGCTTTGCTGTTTTGTTATGGTTTCTTTTCTTTCCTAGGTGTGAATTTTTTGCTCTTGAATTTTGGGCTCCCCAGGTTTCTTTGGATGCTTTTGTGAAGTGATCCAGGGGTGCTGAGCAAACCTGGGCTGGGTCCCTGCCCTGGCAGAAGGCACCCAGAGGGGTCGAGGAGGCTACTGGGGAGGTGGCCAGGGCAAGCACAGCACAGCCCCCCACCCCTGAGCCTCTCCACCTCACCCTCACCCCACCCCTCACCCTCTCTCACCCTGCCCCTCCACCTCAGCTGAGCATGGGCTTCTGAAAGTGGCCTAATGCTACTTCTCTGCTTAATTAAATGAAAAACAACCCACTTACATCCAAATTCATCATTGCTTTTACTCCTTTTCCAACTGAGCAAATAATTTGAGAATGATGCAGGAGCCTCATCCCCCCTATTAGGAATAACCACAAATAATCCCCCTCAGTCTTGGCATTTATTGCAGCACTTCTTTCTACCTGTGCACACCATTAAAATTGAGTGTTAGAAACTTGTTCAATTACTGCCTGAAGCATTTGGGTACAGATGTGCACCCGTGATGCCACATTGTTAATTAGGAGAAATTGCAATTCCCTCCTGAACTCTACCCTTCCTTTCCCAAACAACCTGGACAACGTGACAATATCCTACCATACAAACTGGGTATTACCATATTTCTTTAGACCTAACCTACTGCAGGGATCTGACACTGATGACCAAGTAGTTCAGGAGAAAATACATAACCCCTCTTGGATCACAACAGAAAAAAACCTTAATGAGGAAGTTTCTTCCCAGTCCTTTCCTCAGTCGCTATTTAAACCACGTCCCAAAAAGGTTTGGTGCTGGTTCTTTCCTAAGAATGGCATCCCACCCATTTTACTGCAGATGTTTCCATTCACTGTACAAATGTTCAATGAATTTTTCAATCCCACCAGATTCCTGGCCTCAGCCATGTCAAGAGACAAAGAACTCCACAGGTTTTTGTCAACTGTATAAAACCAAGTTCTTTTTAACCAGTTTGAATGCACTGCAATTCACCTTCTCTGCTCCTTTTATTATTTACTTCTATGTTCTCTCATCTGAACAGTCTCTTTCAAGAAATTATTCTTTTGAGAACCTTTGCAGGCTTCTAATTATTTCTGTTGTCCGTTTCCCAGCTGTTTCTATTTATTCTGTATCCTACTTGTGTGGGAGTGACCAATATCACGGGACCCTGATATATCTGTATATTTTCAATATCATGTTCCATACTTGGTATTTATTATTTTCCTGGCACTTCTCTGGTGTTTTTCTCAGCCCCTGCTCTAGCCTGAACAGTGATACCATTGAATTGTTGGGTTACAGACCTCTTTTTTGGGGGTTTTTTCCCCCCTTCAGTGATAACTTAGATAGATATGGGCTGTCCAAATACTCTTTTAAGAGTCCCTTGGAATTGGCAGCCAGAAAGTTCCACCCAGCCCCTCAGGTTTCCCTTTTACTGGGTTGGGTCCCATTAAAACCACTCAGCCAACTTCAGCTTAGCCCAAATCAGCTTCTCCTGCCCAACTCAACAGCAGATTCACTTCAGCAACTACAACCCCCTGACTTTTTGCCATCCATATTAAAAAATGGACCATTTACTTCCCTTCTTGGGGTGTGGGTATGGGGGGGGGGGGCTTTTTTCTTCTAATCCATGACAGTGCTTTACCAGTCAGCCCTTGGGTACTTGGCTTCCTGAGCAGCCTCTTGTTAGGGACTTTGTCCAAAGACTTTCTGCACGTCAATATAAATTATGTCAACCTCTTCTCCTTCATTCACGAGTTGGTTGACCTGTTGTGAAGCGTCTGCTATAGAGATATATCTGTATATTTTCAATATCATGTTCCATACTTGGTATTTATTATTTTCCTGGCACTTCTCTGGTGTTTTTCTCAGCCCCTGCTCTAGCCTGAACAGTGATACCATTGAATTGTTGGGTTACAGACCTCTTTTTTGGGGGTTTTTTCCCCCCTTCAGTGATAACTTAGATAGATATGGGCTGTCCAAATACTCTTTTAAGAGTCCCTTGGAATTGGCAGCCAGAAAGTTCCACCCAGCCCCTCAGGTTTCCCTTTTACTGGGTTGGGTCCCATTAAAACCACTCAGCCAACTTCAGCTTAGCCCAAATCAGCTTCTCCTGCCCAACTCAACAGCAGATTCACTTCAGCAACTACAACCCCCTGACTTTTTGCCATCCATATTAAAAAATGGACCATTTACTTCCCTTCTTGGGGTGTGGGTATGGGGGGGGGGGCTTTTTACATCTAATCCATGACAGTGCTTTACCAGTCAGCCCTTGGGTACTTGGCTTCCTGAGCAGCCTCTTGTTAGGGACTTTGTCCAAAGACTTTCTGCACGTCAATATAAATTATGTCAACCTCTTCTCCTTCATTCACGAGTTGGTTGACCTGTTGTGAAGCGTCTGCTATAGAGATGTGAATTTCCTTTACAAGAGCTGCACTGGTTCATCTGTATCATATCAAGTAGTTGTTACAGAATTCTGTTTTAAATAATCTCTTCATTCAGCCTGCCCAGAGCTTAATTAAGCCTTGCTGATTTGCAATATGCAGGATGAATGTTTCCAAAGAGGCAGCCCTTGCAGGCTTCCTACAGAGCAGCTGATTTGAGCAGGATTACCAGGTTTTTTCCCTCAATAGCTCAGTCACATCTTTCATAAATCACAGGTAGGCACTTTTTCTGGTCCTTGTGACTTGCTCTTTTACTGTTTGCAGCAGGTAGGAGCCATGAACCAGGCCCCCATAGTGCTGAGTGCTGCACAAAAGCAAATGAACAGACGAGGCTCATCTCAAACCTCCATCCCTGCCCCAGTGCTTCCTCCTGCCACTGCCTTGCATCTTCCTCTCCAACCCTCTGTCATAAGAGTTAATAGGTTTTTATTTGTCGACAGCATTGTTATTTTCCTTAAGGGTTCTTCTAACCTTCCTCAAGTGTAACAAGTATTTCCTTTGCAGTCCCACTGTTCCCTGCAAATCAATAAATCCTCTGCAAGTTGTTTGCGTCTTTATGTGCTCTTCACATTCCCCATTAGCCTGCCTCATTTCCATCTTGTATTTTAGCCAGTATTGTTTATATCCCATTCTGCTAATGTCACTAGGGTTGTTTTTCCATTTTCTGGTGATATTTGTGCTGTGAAAAAGCACAGTCTGACGGGATTATTACCCCTCTTTAAAGTGCTGCTGAAGTATAAGGGATGAATGGCTGACAGCACTAACGCTACATCCTAATTGTCTAGCACGAGCCATTGCAGAGAGATGTTGGGGAAGTGCAAAGCAACAGCAACAATTTCTGGATTATTACTAATTAGATCAGTCCTCCCTTGATCACATAACCTGTAGGAGTCAGGTTTCTTCCATCTTGGAGCCAGAAAAACAGCAGTAACCTCAGGGTTAAAGCTTTCTCCAGCACCAAGATAAGGCTTCAGCAGATCCTTATATCATTTTATGCAAGGCAGACAAGGTGATTTATAAGTTATTCTCCCTGAGCTTCAATTAATTTCACTTAGGACATTTTCACAGTTGTACAATAAATGTTTAAATTAAGACGTTTCCCTGCTCCCCACCCCGCTGTGGAATGGAACTGAGTATTAACTGGTTATTGGGTGCCATTCATGGCCTGTGCAATTACAGATAAAAACATCGATCTGGCAGGAAAACAAATTGGCTCTTAAAAGAGGGTGGTTTGGATCTGACAGGTTAAGATGATTAGGCATCTCTCTAATGGATTCTGGGTTTTGCTCCTGGATCCACGCAGGAAGCAGACCATCCACCCCACTCCTGAACATCAGACAATTACCTGCCCTCAAGGCAGGAAACTCAATTTGCAAATTACATCCTAGGCTTCAGGCCAGTTGTTTGCTCCCTAAGTTAACCTTCCTGGCTATCCCCTTTCAATGGAAGTTTATAGCACTGGGTAGATAAGGCAATATTTTAGGGGAAATTTAGAGCAAGTGACACTATCTAATGACTGGTGTCAAGAATACTCCATGCCACACAGACATGATCATCTGATTGCATTCTCAAGAAAAGAGAGGGCTGTGCAGCAATTTTTAGGCAACACAGGCAGGCAGGTCTGAGAAACCTGGAGAAACCCACCAGTAAAGTTGACCCAGCTCTGCTTTAGCTCTAGGACTTCAGGGTTTTCAAAGCAGGACACTATGGAGCTCCCTTGGGATTAATTCCAAACCAGGCAGGACACCAGGCTCTGGGATCCTTATTCCCTAATGAAATATGAAACTCCCAAAACACTAAAAACTTGGGGGAACCACCCTCCTCTAAGATCATAATGAAAAAAACAAGTGTGTGTGTATAAATATATATATAGTCCAGAAAAGTGAGATTCTGCAGCTTTAAAAAGAGACTTTTACCTTATCTTCAGGAGAAACTCAATAACATCCAAGCTCAAGCATGGCCCCAGCAGCTGTACCTTTGGCAGCCATTCCAAGGCATTGTTCTAGTTACTCAGCTGTATTTGGATTTAACCAGACTAAACTATACCCACACTGAGTTTGCACTGGCCAAAGATGTGACCACAACAAAGATTGGTCTGAAAATAACCAATCTATAGTCCTGCACAGCTCCTGGGCAGGACAATCAATTCTCCACATTTCTTGTCTTCCAAAAGGTCACTAGTTATGTTATTAATGTGCTACAAACACAGGCTACAGATTTCCTTTGCAATTGCTGGCTGGTCTAGTTTTTCATTTCTCCCACAAAGCTGAGATGTCTTCTCACTGGTAAATATTCTGTCATGGAGGGGTGACCCTTTACTGGAACGGCTTGAGAAATTAAATGAAAAAACCAACAAAAACCCAACCCTGGAGATATTAGTTGTGTTATTCACGAGACCCAAGAATGGTGTTTGCATACAGATATCTTGGTGGCCGTGCTCCTGACAGAACCAAGGGTCCCACTTCAACCTGAACAGAATTATAGACACAGATGACTTTCTATCAAGGATCAAACTGGCCCAGACTGGCAATGACACCACATGGAGAATTGAGCTTCTTGATCACGCCACTGGACTTTCATTTGATAACTTAATCTTGTACAGGAAGATAACCTGTTCCCAGCTAAGTGACATTATCACTGCTAGGCTTTCTCTCTGCCCACCCACCTACCTCTCTCACCAGTCTCCATTGGATCAGCAACACAGTCAGCAGAAATGTTGCTGGGTTGATTTGGGTGACAGTCAGAATGAAGTAGGACCCATCAGAGGGGAGCATGAGCCCCTGGGACACTAGATATCTAACAATCTCATTACAGCCCATCAGGAACCCAACCAAAACAAACAGGAACCCAAACATCATCAAATTGCTGGTTTCCACTGGCTTGAAATTCCATTTCAAATTGCTTGAATTGGGTTTATAACCTTTTTCATGTTCTTTGCAAGGTGGTTTTCCAGATTTCCTTCACTGTCCTTCCTTTACTCCCCTGTAAAGAATACAAAGGGTTTGATTTATTCTTTTTCTCCCCCACATTCGTATTTTTTAAATGCACTGAATGTTTTCTGTTGGGAAGAACAGTAAGGAGATGAAAAAAACCAAAGAGGAAATATGAAAAATAATCATTCTCTGTCCCTCCACTCATTTTATGACCCATCTCGCTCAGAATTTAAGCAAACCTAATGAAGTCGCAGAGACAAAGAGGTTCTGATTTTCTTCCTCCAGATTCCTCCCCTGTGTTATGGGCCATCTGTAGCTCCAAGGAAAGATATTTTCCACTCGGTTAATCCAGAGAATAAACCTTCCCAAAGTCTCTACATGGTTTGTGTTAAGGATACATTGTGAGATCCCGTTATCGGTGCAGCTTGAGATACTGCAGTGACATCAAATCTTGCAGATAATACAAGCTGAGCTGCATTCAGAAAGCACCTGATAAAACCAGCAGAATTTCACAAAATCCACTTCTTTTTTATTTTAACCGAGTGACCTCCTTGCCCCTCCCCAAACCTCCATCTAGTTCCTGACTTTTTATGAGCAGTTTGGCTTTAGATTTGATTCGAGGCCCTTGAAACCATTTGAAGGATTCCTAGTGACCCCTGACATCAATCCTGAGGACTACAAAGGAGCTGCTGCATCTTCATAACACAAAGATGAAGATTTGTGCCAAACCCATCTCTCATTTCGTAGGTACAGCTGCCATTTGTCCCTTGATATTTTTGGTGGTGCCCTGGAAACTGACTGAAGCATTTGGACCATAAATTTCAATCTTGTCCTCAGTGGTAAACTTGTATTTAATCAGTATCTGAATCTGCTCTACTAAAACCAGTAGCAGATTTGCCAGAGGTAAATGGGAGGAGGATCAAACCCTTAATGAACAGTATTTGTGAAGTCTTTTGACTTAGCAGCATGTGCCACTCTAAATAAATGGCTGCTCATTCTATAGTGAAATGTACAAAGTGGTTTTACTGCAGACTCATCACAAAGAATGATTAGAAATCCTAGCAATGCAATGTCATTCTGATAAAAGCCAGGAGTGCACCCAAAAGGAGCTGTGGAAATTTCAGCAAGATTCATTGAACTGTGTGCACATAAGGAGGACATGAAGCTCCTGGAGAGAGTCCAGAGGAGGCCACAAAGATGCTCAGAGGCTGGGGCAGCTCTTCTCTGGAGCCAGACTGGGAGAGTTGGGGTGTTCAGCCTGGAGAAGAGAAGGCTCCAGGGAGACCTTAGAGCAGCTTCCAGTGCCTGAAGGGGCTCCAGGAAAGCTGGGGAGGGGCTTGGGACAAGGGCAGGGACTTTGGACAAGGGCAGAGAAGATATCAGTTGGGACCCTCTGGTGGTTATCACCTTTGCAGAGCTTCCTCACAGCACTCCCACAACCCCAGTATCACCACCAGGAGCACAGTTACTTCTCTTTTACATTAACTTCAAATCAGGCCTGATAGTTACCTCATTTATTTCTTTTCTTTTTTTTTTTTTTAAATTGAGCTGGTCCATTTAGATAAGTAGACTCAGTACTCACAAGAACAGGCCTATTGATCCAACCTGACCTATTTTCTTGGTCCACCCACCAATAATGCACCAGGCAGCAGCAGCAACACAACCCCACACCACACTGCTCCATCAATACCCCTCATTTGCTCCAGCAATGACAAGATGCAAGTTCAGTGGTTGAGACCTGTTCAGCCATTGATCTTATTAATAAAATTGTCAATGGGAATAGATGGGGAAATTATTACCAATTGCAAAGGCAGGTTTTGTAACACAGACACACAGCCTGGGCTGTGCTTTCACAGGGCTGAAAGCAGCAACTCATTTTCCATATGCCAGGGAGCAGGCAGGCAATGGTGGGTCCCTTGGGTTGTAATTCTGGATATTCAAATGAAGACTGTGAAATTACACCTAGCAACTGCATTACCTGTAAAGATCCTTGCACCTCTTAACCCCATGGTACTTGGGAATTTCAAAGGACTTTAAAAAAAACCCCACAAAACCAAAAAAAACCCTCCAAACAGCCCAAACACCAAGATGAAGAAAAAATTATTAACTTCCTTTAACAGAATCAGCCACAAACACACCAAGAGACTCAATAATCTCACAGAAAAGCCAGGGACAGATTCAGATCTCCTAAAACATAAGTTAGAGTACCAACATTTTGCTCTTTATTCCATCCCATGTCTTTTTTTTCCTGAAGGAAACATCAGGGAAAATAACCCAACAATGCTGCTCAAGGGAAAAGCTGCACAGCTTCATTGCCCTGTTCCAGGCCCCGTGGTCATCCAAGCTTTCTTTAATATATTTATTTACTGGAAGCCAGCACCCATATTTCTTGGGAACTGGAGCCAACATTCTGTGTGACAGTCGTTCTTCCCAAATAATATTGCAGAAGTTTGGTATTTATCAGAAGAGATTAACTGAATCCCAACAGGACTGTACATCAAATGAAGGAACAGGGCCCCTATTTATCTCTTAAAGTTCTGAAAATGAAAAACATCTAATCACCAGCTCCCTTTGATGAATGCCTCATTGTTTGCCTCGACGAAGAGGCATTTCATATGGCACTGGAATACAGTGTTGCTGGGGAGAAGGGGGGGGGGAAGGCTGCAAGATTGCTTGGAGAATTTAAGTATAATTACATTTACGTCCAAGCAAAAAGTATAAGTTTCCATGATACAGTGGGGTTTTTTTTTCATTCTTCCTTCCCAAGGAAAAAAAAAAAAAATAATAAATTGCTCCTAAGGTGGAGCAAGAGGAAATTAATACAATTAAATACTTTTCTTTGCCTGCCAAGGATATTTGACTGCTACTGTGCTACAGCAGGTATGGAGTGAAAAGCAAATGACAAGGAACCTTAATGTGTGTGGAGGGGATTTTGGGTAACTGTAGTTTTATGGCAGGGATAGCTTGCTGGGGAGAAAAAAAAAAAAAGGCTGCATTGTAGCTGGGATTAGCAGAACTGCAGGATTTCATTAATGACCAAGCAGCTTTGTAGCAAAACAAAGATAGTTAGGGAGTAAAAAGAGAACATGACTAGAATGTGGCCCACTAATTGGAAATGTATATTATCTGCACTTGGGTAGGGAGGAGGCTCCGGGTGCTCTATATTGTCATCTGGAGAATGTCAATTTGTACAGTTTTTTCCCAGGTTGGGATGGTGGACTTAGAGGCAGCAGGAGTTGGGAATGATGGGGTTTGAAGGAGGAATTTAACAGGAAACATCCTGGAGTCAGATGGGAAACGAGTTCCCGTCCTGCCGGCGCTGGAGATCGCAAACCTGCACCTCCTCACCCTCCTGAACCAAGAAGAAAGGGACAACCCAGCAGGTTTCACACACAGATTGGATTTCTGCCTTTAAAAAAAAAAAAAAAGAACCTTCTTTTCAACCTATAAATTACATTTGCCAAAGGGAATGGCCTTTCAGACCAGAGAAGCAGACTTGCTCTTCACCAGCAACCCTTTTTTTCAGACCCATCAGCAACACTTTCTCACAGGCAGCTTCACTTCCAGTCAGCCAGCATTTTCATTTGCAAAACAAACTCCACTGGAAAACTACAGCTCTTATTCTACATGTCTGGTACCTCACAAAGTCTATTAAAACCAGCAGGA
>NW_009952719.1:1162533-1163452 GCF_000747805.2 Chaetura pelagica
ATAAGTTTCCATGATACAGTGGGGTTTTTTTTTCATTCTTCCTTCCCAAGGAAAAAAAAAAAAATAATAAATTGCTCCTAAGGGGGAGCAAGAGGCAATTAATACAATTAAATACTTTTCTTTGCCTGCCAAGGATATTTGACTGCTACTGTGCTACAGCAGGTATGGAGTGAAAAGCAAATGACAAGGAACCTTAATGTGTGTGGAGGGGATTTTGGGTAACTGTAGTTTTATGGCAGGGATAGCTTGCTGGGGAGAAAAAAAAAAAAAGGCTGCATTGTAGCTGGGATTAGCAGAACTGCAGGATTTCATTAATGACCAAGCAGCTTTGTAGCAAAACAAAGATAGTTAGGGAGTAAAAAGAGAACATGACTAGAATGTGGCCCACTAATTGGAAATGTATATTATCTGCACTTGGGTAGGGAGGAGGCTCCGGGTGCTCTATATTGTCATCTGGAGAATGTCAATTTGTACAGTTTTTTCCCAGGTTGGGATGGTGGACTTAGAGGCAGCAGGAGTTGGGAATGATGGGGTTTGAAGGAGGAATTTAACAGGAAACATCCTGGAGTCAGATGGGAAACGAGTTCCCGTCCTGCCGGCGCTGGAGATCGCAAACCTGCACCTCCTCACCCTCCTGAACCAAGAAGAAAGGGACAACCCAGCAGGTTTCACACACAGATTGGATTTCTGCCTTTAAAAAAAAAAAAAAAGAACCTTCTTTTCAACCTATAAATTACATTTGCCAAAGGGAATGGCCTTTCAGACCAGAGAAGCAGACTTGCTCTTCACCAGCAACCCTTTTTTTCAGACCCATCAGCAACACTTTCTCACAGGCAGCTTCACTTCCAGTCAGCCAGCATTTTCATTTGCAAAACAAACTCCACTGGAAAACTACAGCTCTTATTCTACATGTCTGGTA
>NW_009952719.1:1163471-1170937 GCF_000747805.2 Chaetura pelagica
AGCAGGAATTTCTGCACTGCTCGCTCTGTGCTCAGCTTCCCATTGGCCTGCAGTTTTCAGGCTTTCATTCTGTTTGTTGCCACTGAACTCAGAGCTTTTCTTCCTTCTCTTTTCTTTTCTGAAACCTACAGAAAACACAAGGTGTTTTTTGGTCACATCCAGCAACTGTTCACTCAGGACAGTGAGGAAAAGAAACGTGGGGGAACAATAAACTCCCCCTTTTATGCAAAAAGCCAAAATTATTAATGGGACAGACCCTCCTTGTGTGCCAAGATCCCCTTGCAGGGCTTGGGGGGCTAACATTTACACCCACCCAAGTGCTTTTCTACATGGTCAAAGTGGTGTAAAATGGCTCAAGTCAAATGACAATTAAGCTTATTACTTCAGACAGCTTTTTTTTTTTTAAACTGCTTGCCCTTGACCACTAGGCATAAGGGAGGAGGGGGGAGGGAGGGAGGAGAGACTCCTTAAGACAATTTTGAAACAGGCCAGTACTTCCCTGATCACTTTGCAAAGTTGAAATATGATTACACCCTTTTTTTTCCCTTTTGCATCCAGAACGCAGCCATTTAAATGAAAAATTAGCTGCCTTACCAGGTCAAGCACACAGTTACATTAATGTTGTGTAGAACAATAAATCAACTTCGATCCCCAATTGAAAAAAATGCTAATTTAGCTCAGTGATTCACTGATTGTACTTCCCCCCAGTGATAGAAATCTTTTCTTTCTTGATTTTATTTCATGCGAGCCAGTGATTTGACGGCCCCTCCTAATGGCGCTCGCAGACTATCAGCATTTCAGTGGAATTCTGATCATGGTTTTAATATTCCATGCAGCTTTGCCCCCTCTGATTTCATGCTGAAACATTAACAAGAGCTGACACTGGAGATTAGAAGCAGACAGCTGGAATGCCAGGTCTTTGTTGCAGCATGGACATGAGCCAACATCGTTCAACCGCAGCCAAGAGGGACCTGGGAAAGTCTTCTTAAGAAGGGGAGGTAGAAAGGGGGAGACAAGGTAGTTTACTGAAGGGCATATACAAGTAGATAATTGCAGAGTCCTTTCATCTCTTAAAGCCAAATTCTAATCAATCCTGGATTATTAAGGGGGAAAGAGGGTCATTAAAGGTAAATTTTGCGCTGGAAAAGGGGAGAGGAAGAAAAAAAAAATCAATCACCGTTTGAACTCGGCGAGGAGAAAAGTTTGCATAGAAAGCAACTGGATGTCCACAGCCACCTCTAATTTGTCTGCCTAACAATTGGGATTATTTGCAGTGCTTCTATTTGAAAATGCAGTGTTGGTCTCCTTTAAAAAAAAAAAAAAAATCCATAAAAAACAAGATTTAATCCATTTAGTTCCAGGTGAATAAATTGAGAAATCAAACTGGATTTATGTGCTGGTGCAGTGTGTGAACTGTAAATTCCCAGACAAAAAAAAAAAAGAGGAGGTAGTATAACATAACATTCTTCTGTCTAATAAATTGTTTCCTGAGAACAGAAACCTAATAAAGATACATAATTTCATCCAAACCATGAAGCAACTCTTATTCTTCACAGGATCTCCAGAGAGAAGCTCAGGGATGCTCCACGTGGGGTTTGGGGGTTGGTTTGTGTTCTTGGGGGTGTAAAAAAAAAATCAATCACCGTTTGAACTCGGCGAGGAGAAAAGTTTGCATAGAAAGCAACTGGATGTCCACAGCCACCTCTAATTTGTCTGCCTAACAATTGGGATTATTTGCAGTGCTTCTATTTGAAAATGCAGTGTTGGTCTCCTTTAAAAAAAAAAAAAAAAATCCATAAAAAACAAGATTTAATCCATTTAGTTCCAGGTGAATAAATTGAGAAATCAAACTGGATTTATGTGCTGGTGCAGTGTGTGAACTGTAAATTCCCAGACAAAAAAAAAAAAGAGGAGGTAGTATAACATAACATTCTTCTGTCTAATAAATTGTTTCCTGAGAACAGAAACCTAATAAAGATACATAATTTCATCCAAACCATGAAGCAACTCTTATTCTTCACAGGATCTCCAGAGAGAAGCTCAGGGATGCTCCACGTGGGGTTTGGGGGTTGGTTTGTGTTCTTGGGGGTGTTTTGCTTGGTTTTCTTTGAAATAAGGAGTTCTGAAGTGTAAAAGCTGGGAAGGACAAGCAGAGCAGGTATTGAGAGAAAGCCTGGCTAGGAGAAATTTGAATTAATAAGCCAAGAAAGGAATTGCAAATGAAGGGAGGGGTGGGTGAAGCTTCTGGGGAAGGAGTTTATCACTGAAAATTCTCTACCTGGGGGGGCAGCCCAAGGAATGGGGCTGAGCCTGAGCAAATAGTTTGTCCTGCCTTGACCAAATGTGTAACCTTGGGCAAACCATTTCATTTCTGCATCTCCCCCTTCAAGCTTTCTTCTCTCCTGAGCACATGAACTGCCTCGTTTCCTACCGTGAGCCTCAATGGTTGACTCCTCTCAGCTCAAGCACTCAATAATACTGATTATTTCCCAAAACAAACCTTCTCTCTCCAGTTATCAGTTATTATGAAACTGAGCTCACTTCCCCACCGTGCTCAGTGCCACCCAAACACAGAGGCAAAAGCAGGGGGAGGTGTCCCAGTCCTGCAGGATCCATCTCCTGCCAGAAGAGAAGCACATCCAGACACCCTCTGAGCCCTAGTGACTTTCTGCTTGGGGAGAGGGGGTTGTGGGGATCTATACAGAGGGGGGCCTGGAGTGATTAATGTGATGACTGGCCTTTTATTTACTTATTTAATAATTCCCATCTGCCCCTCTCACCAGCCATTCCTAGTTCCTGCCCTTTTCAATCTTAAAGAGACGCAGAAAAATAAACAAAGAGCAAATATTTGCAGTAATAATCAAAAGGTGAGCTCCAGACACCAAATAGAAGGAAAGAGAGTGTGAATGGAAAGCATTCCATTTCATACATTGCCCTTATATCTTTCTTTCCACCAAAGGCATAAAACTACTTCCTGACAATTATTTACAACTACCTTCTGCCTCCTTTGATTTCTGTACAAGGCTGGAACAACTCTCCAAGCTCGGGAGAGTCAGCCCAGCTTTACAAACCCCACTGTTAATTATTAATCCTCATCACAGCACCTCTCAGGTCAGTCATACCAGCATCATGGGGTGTCTGCTGAACAGGTGGGTAATCATGGAATGGTTTGGAAGGGACCTCAAAGATCATCCAGATCCACCCCCCTGCATGGGCAGGGACACCTCCCACCAGCCCAGGCTGCTCCAAGCCCCATCCAACCTGCCCTTCAACACTGCCAGGGATGGGGCAGCCACAGCTTCCCTGGGCAACCTGGGCCAGGCTCTCACCACCCTCACACTACATTAATGCCCAGGGAGCCTCATCAGCAAGGACATACCCTGTGCTCCAGTGATCTTCTAGTGAATTTAAAGTGGTGCAGAAGGTCCAAGATCCATCTGGGAAGATGGGTCTACAGGTCAGGAACAGCAAGACACCTTCCCACAGCAAAACAAAGGTGAATCTAGGGGTGGGGGGATGACTCACCTGAGGTTAAATAGAGCTGGGGGGGCAATAGGCTGCATGGGTGGGGGCCACAGGTGAGGCTGGGGCAGGTCATTCACTTCTGCAGCTGCTCTCAGGTCCCTGAGCAATTGCAAGAGGCAGTTACTGATCTACTGACAAGCTGCTGACTCTGCCTGGTCACTTTCATTTAAAAATAATACAACCAATTAATAAATAAATGTACCCTTCATTTCCATTTCAAATTTGCCTGGCTTGGTAACAGGCTTCTGTGCTTATCTCTAGTAGATTAAATGGCTTTTTTGGTATCTAGCATTTTCTTCTCATGACTGTGCCAGGGGAGTGCCAGCATGGAGTGATCAAGTTATCTCTCTCTTCTTCCTAAGTAGACAGCTCTCTCAGTCTGCCACCAGGAGACATTTCCTTTACCCCTCAAACCACTTCTGTGGCCCTCTATAAAAACAATGTTCATATCAGAATTACAGCCAGTGCCAGTTCCTGTGGTGACTCAGTGTAAGGATGGAAATACCCTTCCCCTTGCTGCACTCTGCTTCCACATCTGCCCCCTCAAAGGAACTTATCCAGGACCTGAGGGCACATCCTGCACTGCAGCCCAGCCCAGCCTGGCCCTGCAGCCTTCTCCACCTCCCTTCCAGAATTTTTCACCCCTTTTGCAGGGTTGCTTTGGTGTCCTGTGCAGTCAGGGTGGCAATGACACCTGTGGATCAGGCCCATGGTTCCTGAGCAGGGACAAGGGGTAGGTTAGAAAGCCATCAGCACAGACACGTGCCTATTGGTGTTAAAGCCAATTCCATTTCATAAAATTAAAAGCCTTTTTAGTACCAATCCAAATAGTTCCTGCACCTCTAGACCCTGCTGTCCTGAACTTCCCAGTCCAGTTCTGACATAGAAGCTCCAGTTCTTGCTTCCCTGTAGGACCCTTTTATGTCTTGCTGTTTGATCTCACTGCCACTAGCATTGCCCTTTCCTAAGTCACAGCAAGCTCCTGGTGGTGTCCACCTCCCTGGTTTGTCATCTTCTGGGGAAAGGTTTTGCTGTGTAAATGCAAAACGTTGTGATTGTCTTAGTGCCTCCTGTTGTACCTGCTTTTCTTCTGCTAATTGATTCTTGTTGTAGACTTGAGCTGATTACAGGGAGTGCTAAAGCTCAGCATCATTTACTTCCATCTGTGAACCAAGTGGTGGGGCTCCAGATTGGATAAGGAACATGTTCTTGCAGATGTAAACGATCTGGGAAGAGAAAATAAAAGCTGAACCAGGTAATGACCAGAAATGGAATGGCCATCATTGAATCCACAAATACCACTGACCTTTCTCAGATTCACATCATTATCTGAAGTTCACCAGGGACTTTCCATCCTTGTTATCATTATCCCTCATTAGAAGTCACTCTAGAAGCATTAACAAGCTTCTGAAATGCTGGAGTAATTGCTTTAATAAGGCAATATCAATAGTTCCTCTGATCAGATATAAGGCAGAGGCCTTTCAGACTGTGTCTTCCTGGGCTTTACATGCTGTGATTTGGGGCTGAGAAGAGAAAAAAGCCTTTATTTTCAGGGTAGAACACCCATCCTGGACATAAACTGGCCTGATGTTGCAGCTATATTTGAAGTAAGTGGGGCTACACCATTCTGGTCAAGACAGGATATGAACATTTTCTGGAAGATGACTTAATCTAGGCAGGTTTTTTGGAAGATGACTGCATGGCCCTTCATCTAGAAATGCTTTGGCCCATGTCATCAGGCCAAACTTAGAATGGGAAAGCTGGTGAGCTTCCAAAGGCAGCCATTTCTCATACAATGTTACAAAAGAGATTAAAAAACCCATTTCTCTGGGCCTGATCCTCAGTCAGCACAAACCAGCACAGCTCAGTTTTGCTCCAGGAGCACTTCCCTGAGTCACACCAGGAGGAGCATCCAGCCCACGACTCTGACCAGGAGCTTTCTTTTAAGGATGGAGAACATTACTAGAGAGCAGAGATGGACCACATGTGCAAACACATCCCTGTCAGCACAGGCACATCAAACTGCTGCCATCCTGAAACCACACAGCAGTCGTGCTCAGAGACCAGGAAGAAGCTAAAGGACAGAACCTGAAATGCATTTTCCCCACAGTCGGTGCTGGAAGCAGCAGAGGAGCTGGGGGAGGGTTCCCCCCTGTATTCTGCTACCATCATGCTGGGCTGCATGTGGGAACATATTGTGCTTCCCATGAGCTGTCAGTCCAGCTCCTTTCACCTGGACTGAGTTTAGGCATCAAAAATTGATAACAAACATTTCTTTCTGTGTGCATCACCTCTACTCTCCTCCATATGTGTCCCTAATTTCCATTAATGCTCACAGGATGCTTCCAGGGGAGGGCACAGTCCTTCAGTAGATACTGTCACTCTGAGAATGAACCATTACCCTGCTACCTGTCACTTACTCTGCCTTCTAAATTGCAGGAAAGAAAGTACCACCAGGAACTAGTGCACCAACATCCTTTGTCTGCAAACTCCTCATCAGCTCTCAGTTGCTGATTTGCATTCAAGGCACAGACTTGGAATCATTTTAAAGGGGGGAAAGGGGGGAAAAAATCCACATACAACAAACATCAATACATATTTAATGAGGTTCAATAGCTCTAAATTTATTCTCATCGATCTCAGCATAGAAAGGCTGACTGCTCAAACTTACAGTAACTTGAATAAGGTTGCCTGAGGGAGCACAGATACAGTTTGTGTGGACTTAGGAAGGCTTGGACCTCAGGCTGCTCACAGCTCTGCTGTGAGCTCAGCATCACAGACTGGTTTGGGTTGGAAGGGACCTTCAAGATCATCCAGATCCCACCCCCCTGCATGGGCAGGGACACCTCCCACCAGCCCAGGCTGCTCCAAGCCCCATCCAACCTGCCCTTCAACACTGCCAGGGATGGGGCAGCCACAGCTTCCCTGGGCAACCTGGGCCAGGCTCTCACCACCCTCACACTCCACAATTCCCTCCTCATGTCTAAAACATCTCCTCAAAGATGAGATCACTGAAGGACAGACATTGGTACTTCTAAAAATGAGCCCAAGAGGATGACAAGGTGGCCATCAGCTGGGCAGCTCACCACTGATCCTCCCCAGCACTTGCAACCCTGCAGGACCAAGTTCTCACCCAGGCTCTCCCTGCCAGAAAGACCCTTTTCCCCCTTGCAGTGGGCACAAAACCTTCAGCTTTTCCAGCAACAACTTTTGCAACCAGTTCCCTGCTTCCCCAGCCACAAGTCTGCAGCACATATAAAATGGAAACAATAGGGCCCTCCCAAAATAGACTGGATTTCATAACAAACTAAATACTGAGCTATTGTCAAAGAGGGCTATTGTATAGGGCCATGGCAGAACATTTGGCTCCAATACTCAGTAGTGAGGGCCATGCCTGTTGCATTAGAAAAAATGCTAGGCCATCAGTTTTCACTTTGTGATGCTGTTTGCTTGGCAGATAATAGCAGATAATTCCTCCAGCCACCCTGGCAGCTTCAGCTGATCAACATACCCAAGGGCAGGTTTGGATACCCATGAGGAGAGGACTCCTTTTGATGGCTTTTTGGTTTGTCCTGATTCTCTCTGTCAAATCTCTGTGAGCAGTTTTAAGGGAGGGAAAAGAAGTCACACCTAAAATCATGGAGGGGCATTTTTAATGTGGATGAACTTGTCAGAAAGGGGGGGGGGAAATTTTTTATAAAATTAAATTGGGAAGGTAAAGTCATTTTTTAATGGGCTTGTTTTGGTTTGTTTTAGCAATGGATCCTCTGTTAATAGCTTCATTTCACCCTCTACAATTTATGTAAGCATTCTTCAGCTGAAATGGTCAGGAATTCTCTCCCAGACAACCTGTCTGCTTTGGATTCAGCCTGGCAGGAGGAATTTTAAAGGTGCACTTGGAGAAAAGGGAATCACTTGTAAGGGAAACCTGCTTAACTGAG
>NW_009952719.1:1171353-1189989 GCF_000747805.2 Chaetura pelagica
TGCTGAACTGAGATGAAGTCTGAGGATAAGATGTTGCTGGATGATGATACACAAACCTGGTGGCTTCTGCTGGCAAAGGACAGAGGCCTGGAACTGCACCCAAAGCCCATCAAAAAGCTCCCCAGTCACTGATTTTAGTGACTTTGCAATTAACCCCTATGTTTGCAAACGACCCAAAGCAAAAGAACATCATTTTACCTCCCCAAAAAGCTTAAAAACTTGGCTGGCAACAATTTAACAAAAAACAAAACCAAACCTCTCCAAGACCTTTGTGTTCCTGGATCATTCCAGCCCCTGGCCCATGAAGTGGGTTATTCTGCTGCTGACCTTGTTTGTGCAGCTACATTCTGGAAGTGAATTAGTTACCAAACTATTTAAACTATTGTGTGTGGGAAGGATCAAACCAGCATTTTTGTTCATCAATTCAGATTAAAAATTTAATTTCATGGTACAATGAACCCATACAGAGTTATATCTATTAAGGTCACCTATTTCTTGTACTTCAGCTTACTTTAGGTATTGATGACTGCAAAACTCTTTAGGAGATAAGAATCATAGCTTCAGAATTCTCAGCTCTCAGGGTTTTCATGTTAGACACAATTTTCCTGACTCTCAAACACCTTGGGACTTTATGTTTGAGAGTGAGGGGGGAAAAAAAAATCATGAAACTCACTCTCTTTTCTCTCTCAGTTGCTGCCTGGAATTTTTAAATAACAGAGATCTGGCTTTAATTGAGGCTTTCATTGTTTGAAAAGGAGCTACAAGGATTTTTTAAACTAAAATATTTGCATAGTTTCTTGCTCACTCTGCTAAATCCTGAGAGGTGCTGGACTTCCCACTGAACTGTCCCTTCTAGAGAGCACAATTACTATCCTGTTGCTGTAATAAAAAAGATTTGAAGAAAGGTCTTCTGAATCCATATTCAAAATCTAAATGTTTTCCTTTCTGTCTTTGGGCCAAGTCCTTATTTGATTGTTACTCAAACAAAACTCCCATTCATGTCAAAGCAAGCCAGCCTTTCATTAGCTCAGGAATTTAGCAAATTTGTGGTTAGTGCATCCAGAAATTGGTAGCATTTAATTGATCAAATAAAATCATTTTCAAAAAGGATTTTCACCACTGAAACAAAGATGTGTGGCCGTTTGGAAACACTTCAGAATAAACTCCCTGCTTTAGCCAATATGGTTTTTTGTCCTTTTTAAAAAAATCTCTGGCTCTAGAGGGTTTCTTGCTGAGCTCTGTCAAACACATGGCCTGGGAGGAGCATTGTGGTCCCAGTGATGAGCTCTTATGAAGCTCCACCTGGAGCCCTGTGTCCAGTTCTGGAGACCCAACATCAGAAGGACATGGAGCTCCTGGAGAGAGGACAGAGGAGGCCACAGAGATGATCCCAGGGTTGGAGCAGCTCTGGAGCCAGGCTGGGAGAGTTGGGATGTTCAGCCTGGAGAAGAGAAGGCTCCAGGGCGACCTTAGAGCAGCTTCCAGTGCCTGAAGGGGCTCCAGGAAAGCTGGGGAGGGACTTGGGACAAGGGCAGGGAGGGAGAGGACAAGGGGGAAGGGATGAAAACTGGAAGAGGGAGATTGAGGTGAGAGATGAGGAGGGAATTGTGGAGTGTGAGGGTGGTGAGAGCCTGGCCCAGGTTGCCCAGGGAAGCTGTGGCTGCCCCATCCCTGGCAGTGTTGAAGGGCAGGTTGGATGGGGCTTGGAGCAGCCTGGGCTGGTGGGCGGTGTCCCTGCCCATGCAGGGGGTTGGATCTGGATGATCTTGAAGGTCCCTTCCAACTCAAACCGTTATTTGATTCTACGATCATCTCCTTGGGAGGGGAGTTTTGATCCTGAACTATCCCAGACTCACAGAAGACCTAGAAGAGCAAGTCCTTGTGATGTCCTGAGAATGAAATAGAATCAAGAACAAGACAGGATGGTTTTGGAGGCAGGTATTGCTATCAACTTAGTCTGTGGCAGAAAGAATACCAAGGAACTTCCATCACCTGCCTGCAGATGTGCTTGTAATTCCTGATTTCATTTGGTTTCAGTTTTGGGGATCCCAGGTCAGGAGCTCAGGCTGCTCAGACACAATTTTCCTCAACAAATCAATGCCATCTCCTTCTCCCTCCTTCTTACCCTCTAGGTGTGAACATATACTTGGTTCAACTACTTTTCCCAATAATTCTCCAGGGGCTGACATTGGACTGACTAGTCTGTGGTTCTCCCCTTCCTGGACTTCACTCCTCCCCTTCACAGTCTTTTTTTGGAGCCAAACATCACACGTGTCCTTCCAGAGCTTTTCCTTCCCCATCCTCCTTGTGCTCTCAAGGACAGCAATTACCAGTACAGAGGTTGCACCAAGTCATCTCTAACTCCTACAGGAATGAAGCTCCCATTTTAGGTGTTTAACTTCCCAACACCATCAAAAATCAAACAAAGAGAAGCACTAACCTCCACATTTTTTCACCACCCTGCAATGTCCTCACTCCACTGCACAGGAGATCAACTTTTCCCTTGGTCCTTCTCTTGTTTCTAATGAGTCAAATGTTGATGTGTGTTTAACTGCAAACAGTCCCTTGAAATTAAGGAGAAATAAAAGGATTACAGGACTAGAGTGTCAGAAGTGCCTTAGTTGCTAAGCAGCAGCAACTAGAGCAGAGAAAGTGAGCAATGGACAGGACTAGTCCAGCCTGGGTTACCTTCAGTTACCAGGCTCGAAGATGCTTTCATATATAGGATGATAAGCACCTCTGACCTGAGTTTGTCAGATCTCAGCAGTGGAAATGGAAAGGGAGGATCACCTGGTTGAAATCCAGCCCACTTTGGACAACAACCTGAGTCTGCAAATTGGCAGCAGTCACCAACATTTTAAAGTAGTCACTTTGGTTTAGCCTGTTGTTTGAGAAATACCTAAATTGACTACCTAGAAAATCTGTACCTTCCACTGCAGATGCAAACAACGTGGATTTAGATGAACTTTTAAACGTACTCTCCTTTTGAAATGCTGTGCTGGAATTGTATGTGCAGCTTTGCATGTACATGTGTGTCTTGTAGGGTTTAGTTGTGGCAGGAGAGCAAATACAAAGCAGACCTCAGGAAGGTTTTGGAGCTGCTGGCCCTGCATTTTCTCTTGCAAATCAGAAATGACTCGACTGAAATTATGTTCTCAGACCTAGCAGTGTTAATCTCCATCCCTAATTGCTGTCGTTCCACCCTGTCTGTGATCCCAAGCTCCAAAGCTGGGCAAATCTTTGCCTCTGTGGACCTACACACCCTGGAGATACAACCAGGGCCCATCCTGGGACCAGATAGACCAGCAAACTGGATTCTGCAGTTGATTCAGTGCAGAAACAGATGCTTGTTTCATATCTAATCTGTGACAGCATGTGTGTCTTTTTTCCACTGGCCTCAGGAGCTGGAGTGTGTCTGTGCCATGCACAGCACCAGGAGGTATTTTGGTCAAAAACCCCTCTGAAAGAGCCCTCTTGTCTACAAACTGGGGAGATGTTTTCACTGCTGAACTGGAGCCACCTCCATCCTCCTCTTCCTGACCAAAGGGGGATCTACAAAGATAGCATTCCCAAGCAGCTGGAATGACTCATGGCAAGGGGATGGAGCCACGTTGTCTGGGCATGGGCAGCTATTCATGGTCCTCCCATGGAGTTGGCCCTGGATTCAGTAACACGATTATCCACGCTACTGAATATCAAGTTCATCATGAGCAGGGGTAGCCCAGAGATCAGCTCATGCAGGGATGCCAAAGGCAATAAACAAAGCCCCCCCAAAGAGGTACAAAGCTCCTGGGATTTGCAGCAAGGATGAACTCACCTGCCCATGGAAGAAATGTTCATTTTCTTTTTAATTGTACTGCAGCCAGGTAAGCTGAGCAGCAGGACAACAACCCACCACATGCTCAGAAGGACATTAGACACAAGTGGGAAAGCTTTTTCTTTAAGGGAAAATGAGTGTGGGGCTCATTCCTACAGGGAACATCCTCCTCATTTCTCAAGAGCAGAACTGGGGTGGGCCAGAAGAGCTGGCAGTGCCTTTATCTCCCTGCACAGGACTGGAACAGGCTGCCAGAAGAAATCATGGTGCTTTGTGGTCTGTGAAGTCTTAGTAGGTAGTGGCAGTGGGAGGGAAAACAGGACAGACTAGAACCCAATATTCTCTGGTGGTTTCCAGCTGCTGGAGTGGTCTTCTAGGATGGATCAGGTAATAGAAAAGGTGGAACTAGGTCTGGTGTGTGCTGGACCTGATGTGACTTCCTGCAGCCTAAACATCAACTGCCTCCAGAAAAGGTGAGGAACTAAAATTGCTCCAATTGTCCTCTGGGATGGGGAAAGCACAGGCTGGAGCTTCCTTGGTTCCTTCCCAGTGACAGTGTAGGGAGGTGAAATTAGCAGTGCAGATCTCTCCTACCTGTGCCAAATCACTTCCTTTGAATCATTTCTGGGCTCTGAGCAACCTGGGCTGGTGGGAGGTGTCCCTGCCCATGCAGGGGGTTGGATCTGGATGATCCTGAAGGTCCTTTCCAACCCAAACCACTCCCTAATTCTATTATTTTTCTTTTCTGCATCAGCACCAACTCTTTACTGTCCAACTGTCCAGGAATTGGTCCTGAACCTTTTTTTAGCTGTTCAGTCACTTAGAACACTTTAACCCTAATCTGGACAAAGGGGACGGATTAAAAACTGGTTCAGTTAAGATTAATAACCTATATACTCTGCTTTATTATGTGAAAGGAGCTGATGGGAACCCAACCATTTTACCTGGCTCTTACAGAAGCAGTTTGGTAAATTGTAATTTCTTCCTGAGACTCAATTGTTCAAGTTTCTCTTAGACACCAAAAGGTCAGAGGTTTTATTAGCCTACTCTCAAGTGGCTAATGACAGATCCTTAGAGCTTCAACCTTAACCTTGGCTTGTCCTACATATTCTTTAATTGTACATAATTCTTTTCTACCTTTTGGGTTACATTGACTCTTGTGAAGGAAACATCTAAGAAAGGAGAGACTGATTTCTGGCTTGATTAATGAAAAGAAACAAACTGATTCGTAACAACATGGAACTTCCTCCTACATATTACTTAGATTTTAGTCTTCAGTTCTATCCCCCTGCTGCTGTTGGGCATGGAAGTTTGAACCAGTACATTTAGCTAAGTCTGTGGGAAATTCAAATATCTTGACTTCAGTAGAGTGATCCTGTACTTCAGTAGTGTCTCTGTGCAGCCAAGTAGCTTGTTCTGCTCTGAAGGAGAGGCTATAAGAAGAAATCTTAGGTATTAGGCCATGAAATTTTCAGAAGAAAAAGAGCAATTTCTCATTGTTTCAACTCTTTAGCCCTGTAGTTCAGAGAACAGAACAAAACACCTCTTTTAAAAACCTCTCCCATTTTTCCTTCTCACATCTTGTTGATAATTCAGTGGGAAAAGAGAGAACAACTCACAACACTATTTGCCCTTTTTAACAAGCCTCATCTTGAAATACCAATTTTTCATTATTATTTTTCCTTTTTGAAAAGGAAAAGAGTAAAAGAATGAGCACAGATAAGGTGTTTGAAATGATTTTTTGAAAGAAAACAATGTTAAAAGGTTCCTGGTATTGAACCCTGAACTGTGTCACTCCTGTCCTGCAGACAGACAGGAAAATAGCCTCTCACAGAATCATTCTGGCTGGAAAAGACCTTTAAGTTCCTGGAGTCTAATCATGCCTGTGGTCTACAGAAAAATGGTAAAGACTACATGAATTGTTTAAGTAACAAGCCTGGTTTTCTCTGGGCAGGGAGGGAACAGGAGAAAGAGCATCACTTCCTTTGAGGGTTAAAAACCTCCTCTCTATTCCTGAAGTTCTGCTTGTGTATCACCTGTCTGTGCATCCATCTGTTATGTATCCTGGATTATCCTGACCTTTTCAGCACTCTATATGCTGATTATCCAGCAGCTCCATCCCTCCAATGATTCCAGCCCCCTCAATTTGGGGCCAAGAGCTGGGATTGCCAGTCAGTCAAACTGCAGAATAATGAAAAGGTCAGAGCAGTCCAGCACACAACTGTATTTCAGAGGCTACATCAGGCATTAAATTTTGGTACTTCATCTTCTTGAGAGAGACTGTAATGAGGTCAGACACCAGCACAGGGGTTGCCAGACTGAGGGAAGGACTGGTGGAAGAAACCAAATATCTGAGATTTGCTGCAGTCCTGAAATCATTCAGAACTTTGATCACAAGGGCAGATAATTGAGTTGGCACCTCTGGTTTGTGCTGAAGAGGTGATTCCTATGTAATAAAATAAGAGGCAAAACCAAGCAAATCCTTCTAGGTGTCTTATAACATATGAATCTTATAGAAAGTACAACATTTCCTCTGTTAGAAGAAAAACAGAGCTCATGGCTGGCTTAGCTAACTAACTACAGCAAGTTGCAGGCTGGTTGTCCCAACTGGATAGCTTATTTTTTTGGCCACAAATGACAAAGATGTTGCTGTAATACCAGCAGAAGTTGTTCAACAGTGGGGAAATAAGAAAACCTGGTCCCTGTGCTTCTCCACAAGCTGATTTCAGGATGGTGGGATATGGCTATTCCCTTTATAGGCCATAGTGGGGGACCTGCAGGACCCTACACAGGGCACAAGGAAACAGCATCATGGAGTAGTTGATCACTTGAACACACACATCTTCCAGGGCACACAACCTGGTACAGATACTGGTAACCAACTGGTGACTACTCACACCTTTGGGTCTGACACATCAGCTGTGACTTCTGGCTGAAAGGATTCACAAAGGAGCCTGACACCAGCAAGAGGGCTGAAACCCACTGGTATCACTTGTCTATGAACTGGCTGTGTTCTGCATTGGAAGCTGTGGCTGCCCCATCCCTGGCAGTGTTGAAGGGCAGGTTGGATTGGGATCTGAGCAACCTGGGCTGGTGGGAGGTGTCCCTGCCCATGCAGGGGAGTTGGATCCAGATGATCTTGAAGGTCCTTCCAACACAAACCAGTCTGTGATTACACACCCCTGCCTCTCTCATCCTCTACAGATTCCTTGTCCCCCACCATTGCTTCCTCTTCTGCATCCTCTTCTTGCAAAGCATCACACTTGTGTCCTGTTTTCCCTCTCTTTAGTCTACCTGATGGCTCAGGAAGATTTGGGAAACTACCCCAGTTGTTGTTGTTTCCTCCCTGGAACACTCCTGCCCCAGTGCTGCAGACATTTGAGGGAACACTCCTGATCCAGTGCAAACTCAGCCAAGATGGCAGAAAAAACCAGCACTTAAAGAGAATAAATTATTAACCATTGGGGAGCTGGTTTGTTAAGACACTGAACCTGGCTCCACACCTGCACATCCACCCAGAAATCACAACCTCAGAGTGTTGAAGGGCAGGTTGGATTGGGATCTGAGCAACCTGGGCTGGTGGGAGGTGTCCCTGCCCATGCAGGGGAGTTGGATCCAGATGATCTTGAAGGTCCTTCCAACACAAACCAGTCTGTGATTACACACCCCTGCCTCTCTCATCCTCTACAGATTCCTTGTCCCCCACCATTGCTTCCTCTTCTGCATCCTCTTCTTGCAAAGCATCACACTTGTGTCCTGTTTTCCCTCTCTTTAGTCTACCTGATGGCTCAGGAAGATTTGGGAAACTACCCCAGTTGTTGTTGTTTCCTCCCTGGAACACTCCTGCCCCAGTGCTGCAGACATTTGAGGGAACACTCCTGATCCAGTGCAAACTCAGCCAAGATGGCAGAAAAAACCAGCACTTAAAGAGAATAAATTATTAACCATTGGGGAGCTGGTTTGTTAAGACACTGAACCTGGCTCCACACCTGCACATCCACCCAGAAATCACAACCTCAGAGAAGGATCTGTCCATGACTGGCCACCATGAGGGCTCTCAACTTGCTTTAATCCCAGAAGCTGATCCTAAACATCATGTAATAACACACACTGACAAATTGCACCAGAGCCTTGCCCATGTCAATGAAAAATAAAAGAAAAAGAGAGAGAGAAGTGAAAAGTATAAGGGGATTTCATGGGATTTGAGTGCCAAACTCCAACAGGCTCTCCTGAAAATCCCAGCTTAAAGCAACAGAATTGTATCCTGGCATTTCTTTCTCCTGATGTCAGGAGACTGCTGAACAAGTTTAAAGATCTCACATATTGCTCCAAGTTTTATTTGTTCCTTTATTTTCTGCTCAGAAAGTTAATACAGGGAATATCCCCCTGAAAGCAAAAGGAGAAAAGATAAAATCAAAGAACAGACTGAATTTTCATGCCATTTAAATCCACAGCTGATAACTGAAGAGCAAAGCTGTTTTAAATGAAGGATCTATTTGAAAGATTTTTGTTCCTGTGTTCCCAACTGTGTCCTGCATATTCCAGAACCAGATTCAAGTGCAGAGCTCTGGCAAAGTCCATGCTTAAAACTCAGCCCAGGCTTAGAGTCCCTTGATTCCAATGAGACTTGTTACAATTTCAGCCTGAGCCACGCTCAGCAGAGTTGAAACGAAGTGTGTAGCTAAGCATCTGCTTAAGTGTTTTGCCTGGTCAGGACATTTATTGCTCAACCCAGCACAGGAGGAGGCTGGGGGAAGACAGTAAACATGCTGAGAGACCAGAATGTTCCCCAGAAAAAAAAGCTTCTGGAGACCTCCTTAAATTTTGAAGTCAAACTGGGTCCATCCAAGAACGGCCGATGAGCTGTACCCTGAATTTCATCTGCATGAGACATCCAGGAACAAAGAATTCCTTGCTTTGTCTGGAGAACCTGATTCATCATGAGGTGTCCATCTCACCCTTCACCCACCATTGCAGCATCTGGGCTGTTGGCACATTTCTTTTTCACTTCTGAACTACAAGCAGGATGAAAACAAAATGTGCCCTTAAACTACACGAGAGGCTGCGAGTTTGGTGTGTCAGGCTTTGATGCCAAGGAAGAGTTTTTCCAAAAAGCCAGCAAGGAATTTCCCTGTGGGATTTTTATGGTTTTTTTAGCCCACTTGGAGAGACTCAAGAACTCAGGAGGAAGTGCAGAGTCCAGCAGTTAAACCACAAAACTGGCCATCACCTGGGCCATCACCTTGCCCCATCCTGAGTTACTCTCTGTGACCTTCACCTCCAAGCAGAACCTTCAAATCCCTGTTAAAATCCCTGTTAAAAGAGGAGGTGGCTCTTCAGGGTGCCCACAAAGCATGGGCCATGTCCAGGAGGGCTGAGAGTGCTACTGACCTGGACCTTTTGAGGGAGATGCAGGCCCTTTCTACTCTGCAATAATGGGAATGTTCAGCAATGTAGCCAAGTGGTCCAAATAATCTCAAAACTGAGCGTGTTATTAGTGCTGTCAATTTAGCCAAGAATGTTATGGCATGTGTGTCACTAAGAGAGACAGAAGCTATTATTGAAATGAGATTAGAATCGTTTTGAAACATCAACAGTGGCATTATAGTTGGTAGCATTTCCATCTCAAATAGATGACATTGATGCTATACAATCAACAATGCCACCGGGAACAGGGTATAGGACTGAAGATGAGATTGTTTTCCTCTATATTGGTTTTCCCTTAGTAGTTTTTGATTAACTGTCAAATCAATTAGCTTTCCCCACCCAAATATCATCTCACATGGCTCTGTTTTTTGGTGGCCCCCTCACAAATGCCCCGTGCAAGAGCAAACAAGAAGCAGCCTGGGCTGAAAGGCTCAGAAGTGCTCCAAAAAGAGAGGTTTCCAGGCAGTGATAAGCCCCCACAGATAGCCTGCTTCTCCTCATAATGCTGGAGTCCAGCCATGTTTTTATTGAATCAAGTTCTGAAGCTGTCTAAGGCACTAAGAGATCTGATTATAGCTTTGCCATAATGTCCTTTTAAAATAAAACGCGTGGCATTTTCACGGTGACATGATGTTCTTTTGGCTCAGGAGAGACAGTGTGTCTAGAAGTTTTTGACCTGCTTGGCCTTCCCATATTGCAAAGGGAACACATCCTTCCATCCACCTACCCACCCACCTACCTACCCACCCACCCATCTCTACCCACCCACCATAACTCCACAGTCCCTACCCAGCCAAACACCTTGATAATTTTATTATCTTTACCCCACCACAGCCCTAGAGAAGCTGTAGGAAAATGTTATTATTACAGGTGGGGCATTAAGGGGAATCCTGGATGGACCAGGGAGCTTGCCCAAAGTCTCAGGCAGGCCCCAGACTTGTCTGGTTTGCTGTGGGCTCCCCAGTTATAAGCTCCCACCTTTTTTTCCCCCAACGATTCCAGTCCACACAGCATGAAAAAGAGGGTTTGAATCTGCAAAGGAAATGATGAGAACACGTTCAGCTCTTGGAATTGCTTCATACCTCTCCAGGAGCAGCAACAGGCAGCACAGAATCAGAAGGTCAGATCCAGGCTGAGTCTGGATTCTCTACCCACCCACCATAACTCCACAGTCCCTACCCAGCCAAACACCTTGATAATTTTATTATCTTTACCCCACCACAGCCCTAGAGAAGCTGTAGGAAAATGTTATTATTACAGGTGGGGCATTAAGGGGAATCCTGGATGGACCAGGGAGCTTGCCCAAAGTCTCAGGCAGGCCCCAGACTTGTCTGGTTTGCTGTGGGCTCCCCAGTTATAAGCTCCCACCTTTTTTTCCCCCAACGATTCCAGTCCACACAGCATGAAAAAGAGGGTTTGAATCTGCAAAGGAAATGATGAGAACACGTTCAGCTCTTGGAATTGCTTCATACCTCTCCAGGAGCAGCAACAGGCAGCACAGAATCAGAAGGTCAGATCCAGGCTGAGTCTGGATCAGAACTTTTTGGATGTTTGGAACCTTGTTGGACCTCATGTTTTGCTGCATTACCCAGCATCTCTCTCCTACACCTTCTCTTTGTTTTTCTAATTCAAACTGTGTTCATTATGGGCATTTAAAATCACCCAGGGATGCTTCACTCTCTACTCTATCCACCAGGACTGAGAAATGGAACCACATCAGTGACTATTTGCACTGCACCAGTGCTCATAGGGCCCAACTGAGACCAGGCACCTTTCATGCTGGTTTGTGCAACGTGCACCAGAAGCCACTTCCAGCTCCTGGCATTCTGAATGGGGACAGCAAGGTGAGACAGGGAAAACTCAGTCCCACAGCAGGTGAGTGTCTGGGACAGATCCTAGGTGCCTCAGTTCTCAGCCCAGTGCCCCAGTTCCCAGCCCAGTGCCCCATCCATTCAACCTCACTCCCTCAGAAGGAGTCACAGTGGATGCCTTGGGTCAACACAGCAAACAAACACCTCTAATCAAGACTTCTACTAAAAACCAGATCAGCTGAACAGCTTCTCAGGACTTCATTTCCCCTCCTGCCTGCTTCCCAGTCCCCTAAAGAGGGAAAAGGGGTCTCTACCCAAGTCAAAGCTGCCCCAGTGTTAGGTGTGGGGAGCCACAGTGAAACCAGCTGCTGCCACCACGTCGGCAGCCAAGACTCCCATTTGTTTTGGCTGGCACTGCAGACTCAGCTTCAGCATCTTTGGGAACAAAATGGTGCATGGAACCAGGCCAAGCTGCAAAAGATAAAAAGCACTAAGAGTGGCAACAGATTATTGGTCTGGTAAAACAGAAGGAGGATTCTATGGATCCTGGTCCAGTCCTGGGAACAGAAGTTCTGCTCGCACGGAGCCAGATAAAAGCTGCACAACAGGTGCTGAGCTGCAGCTCTTTCTGGCCCATAAAAAATTGCTGCTGCTGCAAAGGAAGGAGAGAGGGAAAGGCTTTCTGCACCTCTGCTGGAAAGGAGAAGGCTCCTCAGCAGCACAGCAACACTCACAGCCACCAGGGCACAGGTGGAGGGTTGGGATGGAAGTATCTGGCCTGAATCAACAGAAGGAACAACTGAAAATAACCAGTTTGCTCTCCTGTGATGGGGGAACAGGAGCTTGGGTTGAAGATTAGCCACAGCCCCCCCAGCTGATTCTCAGCAAGGCAATTAACCTCTCTGAAACTGGACTGAGGACAAAGCTCAGCACCTCCTCATGCATTTTGGCTTCGTTGGACCCACTTTCCCCACGTTCTTTACACAGAAAGAGAGAGCAGAGTGGAAGTGAGAGGGAATAGACCCAAAAGAAATCTAACCAAACAGGTCTGAAATAAATAAATAGGGGATTCATTAACCAAATATAAGCTTAGCAAGCAAAGACTAAGGATTGGTATCAATTCTAGGACTAGGTTTTCACCTGGCATACCTCAGTCTTGCTGAAACAGCCTTAAAGGACCTAAAGTCATTCTTATAACATGAGGTTTCCTTCCTTAGTCAAAAATAAACTTATCAGTACTTAAAAGTACTGCTTTCCCTTTTAAGAAAATATTTTAAATTGAGATTTAACACCCATTTCATTACAAGTCAAGCAATAATCTTCTGAAGTTCCCCTTCAGGCCTAGGTTAATTCAAACCCAACCCTGAAATGACACCCAGGGAGGAGGTTCTGAACACGCACAGAACAACACACAAGTTCAGCCTGAACAGCTGATATTTTACATATATTCTGCTAAAAAAATAGCTTCTGCAGTGCAAACACACAGACAACTGGACTCATTTCACAGCAAACTTTTCATTCCTGTGTGATTTCATAAGTGTTCATTCCTGCATTGGTCCTGAAAAAGGGTTTGAGTGCCTGAAAATGTCTTGCTTTTCATTTTCTTTTGTTCTTCAGCACCATGAGACAACCCAATAAAAGAGACTGCTCCTCCCTATGAACCCCAACTCCCTTAGCAGCCCACAGCATATTTTTATTTTATTTTTTTAAATTCAGAATGTCAAAAGTCTTTATGATAAATACATCTCTGCAGCCAAAGGGATTTTTAACCTCACTTGATTTACAAGCATTTCATTGCATGCGAGTGTAACGTATTTTAATAGCAGGGTGGAAATTGCAGCAGGGGCTAATTAGAGCAACTCAGATTTCTGTGCATTTGGAAAGCAGGCTGCATCCTTTTAATAGGATAATCAAAAGGGATCACCCTGGCTGATGGAGTTTCTCTGTAGATACCAGGAGAACTCCTGCCTGCAGCCTAAATGGAGGTAACTCCATTGGAGCTTGTGGGACAAAGATACTTTATTCCCCAGGAGTCTGCAGCCCATCCTGCAAAGTACTGGGCATCTTCACTCCCCACAGAACTACTGGGAGATGTGGGGGCTCCAAACCTGGTAGGACAGAGCCCTGAGGACAAAACCTTCTGCTTTCACTGCCATGTTTTTAGTAGATGCTCAACTTGCCAGCACAATCCACTGTTTGGGGTTTTCAGGACTCACAGTCATGGTCTGAAACTGAATTACAACCCATTTGGCCTCAACCAAATTTGACTTGCTTCAATGCCACCAGGCTGGTTTGAATTTTTCTCAACTTGCAGGCATAGCTTGCAACTAATTTGAAACATATTGGGAAGGTCAACAAACTTGTCCCTGGCTCTCCCTCTTATTGTTTCCCAAGGTAAGTTCTTTACTCTTAGACCTAGTCATCCTTGGCCCCTGCTACAGTCCCAGGAGAGAAACAGACAGATTTAGGGTACAACTCATCTGGCCTATTTTGTGCAGGCACTTTAGGATAAGATGAATCACATCCTACAAGGAGCATTTCTCTCCTCTGAGGAGCACCAGTGAGTCTAGACAATTAGCTCAGCTGCAGACATGCCCAGATTTTACTAGTTCAGGTTCTGCCCTGGCCTCTAAAGCTGGGTGACCTCTGAGTGACAGAAGCCTCATCAAAAGGGACCTTGGCTTTACATTTTTGTCCCAGGCTCAGCCAGGAAACCACCACTCAGCTGCTCCACCACTACCTGAATGTCACAGCCATGGGCTCCAAGACCTGCCAGAGCCACTCACTCCTGAAAGCATCTGCACAGTGAGAGCAGAGCAAAGCCAGGGAACACAAGATGTCAGGACACACTGATTGCAAGTCATAAGCAACCCCATTTTCTGTCACCTCCAGTGTCAGAAGGACACTTCAAGCCCACTAGGTTGGCTGGGATGTTCAGGCACATGCATTCCTGCTCCAGGGATTGCCCTCTGCCACTCTCCATCACCTTCCTAAGCTTCTCTGGACCCACTTCTGTTCTCATTTGTATTAAGTAAAATATCTGACTTCAACAGTTCCTTGGGTTAAGGAAAAAGAGGAAAGGGAAAACTGCTTTTCCAGGGGCTCCCTGCCTTATCACCCTAACCAGGAGATGTTCCACCTGGGCTCAAGCAAAAGCTGGGGAGCATCTTTGATCCCCTTTGAAATTTCCACAGAAGGATTTAATTTAATTTTCCAGGCTTCTTTGCCTTTCTCGTGTAATAATAGCTGATATCATTTAGTGCAAAGCACAACAACAGCCATTAAAAATGGTTATTAGTCTGGAACTGCTTCCTTAATGGGAAACACACATGCCACACTCTGGGAATTCAATGGTTTTTAACAGACTTCAAGGTAAATGCCACTGTGACACTTATTTTTAAGGAGGGAAGGAGAGAAAGGAATATGTTTCCTGGGCTGAGATTTTTGCCTTCAGGCAGAGCCTTGGGCAAGAGGTGGAGCAGCTCCACCTCCCCCCTGCTCCTCCCCTCAGGAGGGTTCCTGCTTCTGAAATCCTCCTCTGAGGTTCTCCTGCTCTGCTGGAGGGCAGGGAGGTGGGTTAGCACTGCAGCATCCTCCCCCCTGGCACCCAGCTGGGGCAGGGGAGCAGAGCCATGGCACAGCATGCTGACAGTGTTCTCCTCCCTCTCCTTCCCACAGGCAAAGGCCTTGCACAACTGGGGTGTCCTCCAGGGGCCACCCTGACAACCCCCCAAGCCAAGCAAGGGATTTGCATCTCCTTGGAGAGTGGCTTTAAGACTGACCACAGTCCTGCCTCAGTGCCCCCCTGTGCCTGCCCAAATGCCCCTTCCAGAGCACAAGATGCTACAAATTCCTGCCTTGGGGAAGAGGAAAACAGCATCCAGCAACCTGCAGCAGACTGAAATGTTTGTGTGATGTGGGACTACACAGCTAACACTTCCAAGTCACATCAGCACTTAAGACCCTTAAGAGTTTTTTGGATGTATCCTCTCCTCCCACACCTGAACCTGCTGTTCCAAAGCAGAACCTGAGACATCCTAAATGGAAATGGTAACAGCAGAATAAGGAACCAAGGAGCTGGGAGGGGGCACTGGACCTGACAGAGAGTCTGAACCCACCTCATATCTACTATTTTCAGTTCTTTACCTTAACTAATAAAATATATCCCCCTTTTTTACAAGCCTCTCTCACTCACAGGGTATTTCATGCTGGCAGGGTGCAACCCAGTGCCTATCCTCTGTTTTCACTGGGGTTTGTTGTTGGTTTGGGGTGTTTTGTTGTGGGTTTTTTTTCCCTCCTTTCATCACCTTATAAAGGCCACATGATGATTTGTGTGATGTTGAGCCTTTTGACAGATGTAACATATGTGCACCAATATTTATCATTTATTTAGCAGGCTGGGTGCAGGGGCTGGCAAGGAGCTGCCGTGCCTGGCTCAGAGGCTGCTGGCATTTCCAGGAGAGAAAACCCCATCATGCAGGGGGTTAAGAATTCAAGCATTTCAAATCGCATCAGCCTGAATCATGATCCAAATCAGAAAAGCCAGTTTTAGGTTCACTAGGGGCTGGCAAAGCAGGGGCAGGGGGAGGGTCAGGAGGAGAAGAATCGCTGCCAGGTCACGAATAACGTTCCCCTTTCTGAAGGGATGACCAAGCCAAGGCAGTGGAGCTTGTGTTTTTAAATAACTGGGGGAGAGGGGAGCTCTGCACAGCTCAGATGTAGCAGCTTTTTCACAGTGGGATGTTCAAAGTCGTTCATCTCTTGGCCTGGCTGTCTTGCTGCTACAGACAGTTTTGGTGGAAGCAGACATAAGCCAGTAGTCATCTGCCCTGAGCCTCCCCCCCTCCTGCAAAGTGCCTGACAGTTGCATTTTAAGGACCACATGCCTGCCAGACAGAAAGCCTGCTACTATGCACTGAAGTCCTGCAGCTCCCAAGAACACAGAGAAGCCTCTGGGTTGACCTGAGCTGATGGCAAGATGCAGCAAGGCTGAAACAGCCCCAGGTCGAGCTCAGGAGCTCAGCATCCAAACCCTCTGTGCTGTCCCAGCATCTGTCAGCTGTGACAAACAAAGGTTGCACCCCCAGTTTGGTGCTGGAAGGGTTACCCCAGTGCAAACCACCATCCTTCAAGACAGGATAAAGCTCACAGCCTTAGTGATCGTGTCCATTTTCTCTTCCTTACATTTAATTCTCAAGGAAAAAGGAATTGAAAAGCCAAAAGCAACCTAGGGCTGCCAATCCACCCAGAGCCTGGCTTGCCTGAGGGACAATAAGAAGAGTCCTTTAACTTCTGCCCAATTGCAGCTCCCTCTGCTCTCATGGAGCAGCAACATACCACACATTTCATAATTAGGGCGAGAGTGAGAGATAAGGCCATTGCTCTGTGCACATGAAAGGAATGTGCTGGGTGTGGGGAGATGGTGCTGAAAGGAAGAAGAGTTTTATATGGGCTGGAAAAGACACGGGGAGAGGAGGGTTGTGGAAGGGGGAGCTGTGGGTGGCAGTGCAAAGTGCATTCCTGAAGGGGGAAAAGTGCAGCTTCCTTCCCAAGGCCTCCCTTTTGGAGGATTCAAAAGAGGCTGGTAAAGATACTTCGATTCAGATGATGTGTAAACACAGACATTTGTGAAGGAGTTTTGGCATCCAGGTAAAAGGAACAAGTGCTGCTGGTTCCAAAAGGGACAGAGCCAGGGAGAATCTCCAAGGGCTGTTGTCACCAAGGTCCCCCAACTAGCCTGTTCTCAGTGACAGTTTTGCACAGATCCACCTCAGGGTAATATTTACAAAGGCCCACTCTGCATTTTGGAGGGCTTTTGTGTTTGTTTGTTTTGAATAGCCTTGGTTTTGGCATTGGAGTCTAGGAAACTGCACAGCTCTACAGACTTCCCAAGCCAGAAGAGACCTTAAACACCCAGCACAAAAACACGCGCCCATGGCAGAGGTAGAAGACACCCTTCTTTGCTCAATAAAACCAGAGAAAAATCAGGAAATATTAAATTGCAGCAAAATACAGAACTTGCAAATGCTGATATTTAGTCTGGTCTCTGCTACCGACGAATTCCATGACCTTTGGCAAGTCACTTGATTTTTTTTTGTTGGTGCTGGTCTCGCCCCTCAGAGCTTGGGTTTGTTTCCTCCAGTTCTAACTCCGGGCTCTGAGCCCACAGCACTGGGTCTGCTGCACTTCTGACCTTTCTGGAGACTTGCAGCTGCTTCTGAAAACACCAATAAATGCCCACACTCAATATTTCAGCCCATAACACTCACTGTCCAAGCAGGAGACTGAGATACATCTGAATACTGGAGCCTGAAATGAGTCATGTTAAAATCCCTAGGTGTGAGTAAACACATATTCACTAGCAGCCCCAAAAAAACACCACAACCCTCCTCTACTAGATCTTTTTGGTCTTGATTTTAATATTAAAATGCAGGTCTTGATGGTTTGGCTGCTGTGCTGTGTGAAAAGGGTGGCCCAGAGCATCAGGTGCAGGAGCAGAGGGAGCTCCTTTGTCTCTGAGCAAAGAAACTCTCCTGATTTCCACTTTGTTCACAGGAGTCCAAAAGAGATTTCTGGTGGTGATCAACCAGCAAGAAAGGATCTAAAACTACTCTTTGATTTTAATATCTATTGAAATGCTGGGACTCTACCTGCCAACCCTTCTCCTGAGTGTTTTCTCCTCTGGGCAGTGCCCCAGTGGAAGCAGCAACTTCAGCAGCAGCCCCACTACAAAGAGGCTTGCACCAAAGCCTGGCATTTTACTAACAAAAGCAGCCCATGAACCCCCTATATAAATGGCATGGAGCATTTTCCTAAAATCAATCAGGCTCTATTATTCAGTTTAAGCCCAATCTCATTGTCTGCTTCTTCCTCCGGAGGCCGATTTCTGCCAGGTAGAAAATTAAATTTCCTTTACTTTTCTACACAATTTTTCAGTGTTTCAGGGACTGTTGTTCCGTGTGGGAAACCGACTTCCTGTCTCAATAAACAAGTGCACACAAGGCTTTTCTGGACACATAATGGGGTCTTTTTTTTTTTTATTTTATACAAAAATCATTCCACACTTAACACATCAATGAAGCCACTTAAGCTCTACTGCATCTGAATTAAAGGGGGAATTGTGTGATCAAAGAGTGTGAAGGAACCACACATGGAGTTCTTCAGACACTTCACTTTTGTTATATTTGATACATAACAAACCCAATAAATATGCTTATCCCAGTAGCCTGTTTCATTATCTCATATCCTTATGTTTAAGAGCATTTCCTTCAAGAGCTTTTCTTTTCCCTTTGTTTTACAGCATCATACTTTCAAGGCAGTTTATTTTGAAGGAAGATGCTAAAAAGACAAAGAAAAGCTTTTTCTTTTCCCTGGCTATGCTCTAACAAGACCCAAAATCCCTCTCTGAGATTTTCCACTGTGCTTCAACTGAGCAGAACACACCTATTCCATGGCAGGATGCAGCTCCATGTGCAGTAACCTCAGAAGAGGGTTATCAGAGACAAGACTTGCACAGGACACAGGGATGGAAAGGAATGTTTCCTAAAACCCTTTGCAATCATTCTCCTCATTTTTAGCACC
>NW_009952719.1:1190347-1215221 GCF_000747805.2 Chaetura pelagica
TCAAGTTGCTTAAAAAAAATATGAAGATTTCATGTACCTGATGCTTTCAGTTCTGAGGAATAACTGCAGGTTTGCAGTTATTTTCTCCAGAACAACATCAAAATAATGAAGATTAAAGCCTTTCTTTTCCAAGCCCCCTGTTGTTTCACATGGAAGTGACCAGTTTCTCCAGCAAATATATTTCTTTGAAAGTCATTGTCATTTGTAGCCAGCAGGGATGTCTGGCTGGTCAAAGGGTTTGCTGCCAAGATTGCTCTGGCTGAGCCAAAGCAGGACCTGGTTCCATCCCTGCACTGGGCAGGAGGTTTTGGGTTGGTAGAGCAGGAGGTTTTGGGTTGGTTTGATTTACCCCCATGCAGAGTAACTGGCTAAACTCACTGCTCCTGTAAGGAACCTGTATTGACAAGCACTTTCAACTGTATTTTTCAGTTGGCAGCTGTGAATACTCAGAATTATACATGGTCTACCAGAAATAACCATTGTAAAGCAGCCACCAGACCTTCAAGGTCACTTATTTGGAAGGAAGTGGCAGGTGCTTTTAGCAGAGTTGCTCATTAAAAGGCATTTGAAAATGTAATTTTTAAAACTGCCTTTGTAACTTCTAGGTGTCCCTGTCTTCTCCCCACTTTCCCCAAGGGGTAGTGTCAAAGATTCCTGAGACAAGAGCTTATGTCAGTTGAAACACTGAGGCCAGAACCTGCTTTGATAAACCTGCTTTCTGCCAGACAAGGCTGGTCTCTTTTCTGAAGCTGGATGAGGAATTCTCCTGCACTAAAATCATAGCTTGGATTGAACACATCTAAATGCTTCTCACAGACTCATGTGCAGTGAAGGCAGTGGGGAAAAAGCACCTGAACTACCAGAAAAATATGTGTATTTTCTGCTCTGTTTAATCCCCATCATTAAATATGATGTTTTTGTAATGAGCACAGGCTGGTTACAGCCCCCTTTGTTTCACTGAGCAGTGTTTCTCTTCCCAAATCAAAACAATTCATCAAAACAACCCCCTGCCAACAGGACAGGGTCTCAACTTCTAAACAGGACACATCTTCATCTCCTCCTTCCAGCTGAGCTCCCACCCAAGGCAGAGGGACTCAGCTAAGCACAGATGAGGTCAGACTTGCAATATTTGACCCCACGTCCCTCAACCACAATCTAGAAATGCCATTTACAGCTTAGAACCACCCAACTCTCTGCTAATAGAGTTTTTCTGCCCCCATGTTTTCTACCACCTGTTGAACAACGTGGTTTTTTTGCAGTGCCTGCCATGAAAGACAACCCTGGAATCATGGAAACCTGGGACAACAGCAGCATCCATTACAAGGGGGCTAGAAAAAGGTGCCTTTAACACTCACGGGTGAGGAGGAAGATCTTGTAAAATGTAATCCAAAGAGAACCAACAATTTCAAAAGCCAGAAGGCACCAAGTCCCACATATTACTTTCTTAATCTCATCATTTAAAGACTCATGATATTAGGCACCTGACACACTAGCCTTGAATGCTTCAGTTAACAATACTACACCAACATCTCACTGCTGCAAAGTGTAAAAATAAAGTGTGTTTGGCAGAGAGGAAGAAAAGGAGGATCAAAACCAGCAGCTTGGCTGATAGTAAAAAAATCAGGCTAAAACACCAACCACAGCAGCCATGCTCACCCTTTGTGGTGCACAGGGAAATGGAGATTTATAGAAGGCAGTTTTCAGCATCTTTCCTTCCCCCTTGCCTTTTTCTTTTCCCCTGTGCAAATCTATCTTGGCCATTAAATCAAAATGTGAGCAGTTTTTAGCAGGCAGCAGCTGGGTGGCAAAAGCTGCTCTAGCTCCTCTAAGCTCCTGCATCCCATTCCTTGGTTGTGTGAAGCATCTACCCCCTGCATGTGTCCTCATCTCCAAAATGACCCAGTTGAAGCAAAGTTGGCACTTCTGTCTCATTTTCTAATCAACTTTTCTTTCTGAGAAGATATTGTTTGGAGGAGGCTAATAGAGGAATGATCAGATAGCAGCTTTTTTTAACAGCCTGATTACAGGCATTTGAGGGGAGAAAAGGTGGAAAGGCTGTAAAATCTTCAGGCTTTGCCAAAATACTTCAAAGATAATGAAACAAAGCAGCATTTAGGGGTTTTTTACAGATTGAATTCAGGAAAGAGACCACAAAGACCCACTGATGCCTCACTAAACCACTGCAGAAATTTAGCCTGGCAATGCACTGCTCTCCATGATTAAACCAATTCCCTACTCAGAAATTCTTCATCTTGATCTAAATGGAGAGGCAAATTTCAAAAAGAAAGAAGGGGATATTTAAATGGGGCCATTTGGTTTGGCCTACTCTAAGAAATGAGCTTTTCCTAGTTGTATTAATTCAATTAATTTCAAAAATTGTCCTGGGAGGAATAAAAAAAAAATTAAAAAAAAATTAGAAAACCTGTCTTATCTATATATAAACTAAGGCTTTTCTATAGATTTACCAAAACATAAAAATGTGGACAGAGACCATCCTTCTTTGGCTTAATGAGACAGAAGGAAATTATTTGAATATTTCAGCTCTTAAAGCTGTTTCTGACAGTGCAAAGGGATCTGCAGAGGTTCAGAAATTGACATTTGCTGTTCAAAGTTTAGAGGAGCCCATTTGAGCCCAAAATCCTTAATTATGAGCCATAATCAGTGCAGTCCTCATAGGGCATTGACAATGGTCCCCTTCCACTAGTGGCAAACTCTGTTCTGCACCAGATGGAAACCCTGTGACACATCCACCCCAAGGCAGGAGCTGAACATCAGACCTCAGATCTGGAGGGGATAATATTAGAGACTAAAAAGAACCCACAGTGAAACATTGAAAACACATTAAATAAAATTCCTGTTTCTTGCTTGATGCAAATAATGTAACAAATTTCTGGATTGCCCAGACTCCAGCATCCATAACACCTCTGGAAACTCCACTTCCATGGCATCCAGCAGAAGCCACTCTCACCATCAACATCTCACCACTCTTCAACTCTCCAACTCCACCTTTCACTCACTCTCACTCCATTTGAACTAATAAAAACAAATAAAAAGTAAAAAGTGTTACATGTCAGTGCCTCCAGAGAGGAAAGAAAAGCTGGCACTGGAGTCCCCTCCTCTGTTCTAGATCTTAACCCTTGGTGGAGCCACACAAAGCAGGGATGCCACGTGCCAAAATAGTGTAGGAAAATCTCCACTTCACCTGGAAATGCATGAAATAACATGAGCTTTCCTCTTGCTGTCCCACAACTGCATCTCACTTCCAGAAAGGCACCAGTCACCTCAAGGAAAGATTTGGAGCACAAGATATAAGTCATCAAGAGCAGGAGGAATCTGAGCCATGGTATTTTTAATTTCAGGACATATTCAGAGGTAGCAGAGGTTCTGTTCTGGCTGAACTTTCAATCAGCACACGCTGTGCCCTGGTTTTGATGGGCTCACACCATTCCTCAAGTTCACACTGCAGTGGGAGGAAAGAGGGAGGGAGGTGGAAAAAAAAAAAAGGCAAGGAAGGGCAAGAGAAAGAGTTTGGTTTACAGGAGCTGTTTTATTGTGTCGATACCCAAAGGCTGGATTCAATAAAACCCCCCATCTGGCTCTCACACAGAGCTACCTCCCCCCAGACCTCTCAGCAGCCCTTCCTCACCTCCACAGGCAGATGTGTGGGTATTGCAAGGGCTTCCCTCCTGCCCTAGCAGGACAGGGCTTTGTCCTGAGCAAGGCCCATAGAAAGCATCTCCCTGACTTAGATTTATTGCAGAGCTGAAGGGTGACTTCAAACCCAGAGGATGTGCCAAGTGTGCTTTACAAAACTTGGCTTCAGGGGATCAGCCACTCCCTGTCAGCCAGAGCACAACCAAAGCTCAAGGAGCTGCTGAAATGCTGCACGTTGGGTTTACTGAGCAAGGTTCCCCAGCCTGGCTTCCTGAGAGGGTCAGAAAACCCATTCATGAGGGTCTCCTCTAGCCTTACCACCTGCAAACACATTTTCATCCACCCAGCTGAAAATCCAGCCAACAGCTTTTTCCTTTTTGGTGGCTGAATGAGAATTCAGGGTTAAAAATGCTGAAAAATACACAAAGCTCAGTCCCAGTGCCCTTATTTTCTGATCTATGACATACTCAGGTAGCAGGACTATCAGCAAAACAGAAGAGGCTGGAAAAACAGTGAGATAAATGATCCCCACATCAAGAGGCAGAACCCATTAATTAGATAGATCTGATAGATGGTTAGTCCTTCCTCAAGTAAAACTAATATCAACTCCCAGGGACCTGCTTTTCTCCTTGTAAGATCTGATCAATAAATCTTGGTTAAAATACTTTTAAAAAAAATAATCAAGCAGCATTTTCATCTTTCAGTAGGACAAGTCTTAATTGTTAATTCCCACCAGCCTTTTCTCCTCTTGAAAGTTCATTTTATACCTGGCATTTTGGCTCCCATTTTGTTTCACAGCAAAGGCACCCAAAGAGACAAGAACAGAAAAACCTATTCCTTTCTTAACAGATAATACTCCTGTCTTCTTATAGGATTTTCAGGCTGTAAATCAACTTGAAAATCTAATTTAAGGATATTCACTTGCACTATTCAGGGCTGTATAAACATTCCCAACTCCAATTTTTCACCAAGACATACGTGAATATTTAAAAGGGGCTTTAAAAAGCCATTTTGCAGTGAGGAAGGTCCAGATCTAGCATTTTATTTTCCGTCAACGAGATTATCATGTAATATTAATCCACAGGGGGGGGAAAAATAAATATATATTCCCAGTGCCTCTATGTATTTATGAGGTCCCAAGGGAGAGCAGGATTCCCTTAGCCCAGAAGAAGGTGGGAAGAAACTGCAAGGATCGGACCCAACTGTTGGAACATCAAAATACAGGGCAGAATTCATTCATCCACTGCAATTTCTGGGAAAGTGCTGTGGTGTTGGTTTTCACTGTATCTGCTCGTTTAATTGTTCCTGCCTGTTCATTTCTTTGTCCTCTGAAACCACTAGCCTAAGGGAGATTTGGAAATCAAAAGGTAGGGCCGAGGCCGCACAGGAAATGAACGCCGGTGTCGAGGTGTTATTAAAAGTCAAGAGGAGAGAGTTTAGAAGTAGCTCTAGGAACTGGTGGGTTGGGACAGGGTTTAAGTGGCATCTCCCTCACTCCCTGCTCTGTTTGTTGCTGGGTCACTGCTAAAAATCCAAGCCAACCCCACACGGCCAAGGGGATCCATGGGGTGAAAGACGCGGCGTCGGGAGCCTTTCCCTGCGCTGCAAGGATCTGCACTGGGTTGGGAGCCACCACCACCCCCTGTTTGCCCCCTGGACCACTCACTCGTGGTGCTGTGTAGACATAAAGCTCCAAGGCAGAAGGAAAGCAGCAGCAAAGTTTATCTTTTCGCTGGGGTGGGAGCAGAAAGTGAACTGGCCAAGTTCAGAGCCCCTCGCCCCACAGCCGGGTCCCACGCCAGTGACACCCTTGATGAAAATAAACAGAGCTGGCACTAGAATCCATGCAAGGAATTCCCAACCCCCCCTTTTTGATTTTAAGTGCACTCTATCTTTCTCCTCCACTATCTCTCCTGTCTTTTTTTTCCCCCCCCCTCCTCTGATCTCCAGGACAAAAGATTCAACAATCAGAGATTCAAACCCCAAGCAAAGATATGTACTTAAAATACCACATGGCCAATAAAACCTATTTTACAACATATCTCACCTTTAACAAGCAAATTGACCAATGTAAGCAAAAACTGACCCAAAAGCCTTTTATAAAAGAGTCAAAAACCCCTCAGCCTTTGATTACAGCTATTTAAACAGCCATACAATTATCATATTTTGTCATATTTTTTAAAACAATGGCAATACTGGGAGGTTCAGCACCAAAACCTGCTCCTGAACCAAAAGGTTTGAGGCCACAGATTTCAGGAATTAATTTGGGTTAATTCAAATGGCAGAGATGAGGTAGGCAAAATAACAAGCAATTACCTTTTCCTGCCTTTGAAGAACAATGAACTTGGGACTGGTCCAACTTCAGAAAGAGTGATTAGAGATTTTTTTATGCTCCAACCTCCACCTTTTTCATACGTGCAACATCTATATGTGCACACACAGACAAAATGTCCTTTTCTATACATACAATGATCTGTAGCCCATAACATTCTGCACTTGAAGAAGGAATGAAAGATAAAATTCAATTATTTATTGCATAGCCTGCTAATTATTTCTGAAGCTCTATAAAGAGAGCAGGAAAAGCAACCAACACAGGACATAATTAAGCAGAAAAGCAGCATTTGTGTGGCCACTTGGTGAATTCAACATGCAAAACGTTTATCATTTAACCATTTCCTTTATATCATGCACCAGGGGTGGAAGGGTTTGAAAGCAGAACCACAGATTTAACTCAAATCTTAGGTTTGAGGAGGAAATACCTATTTCTGTGAGCATCACCAATCACTTTCAGGGATAATAAGCAACATTAAATAAAACATGTAACTAAATAGGCATTAAAGGCCTTTTACATACTTGGAAGAAAAGAAAACAGGGTGGGGTTTTTTCCCCCCTTTTGCCTTCTTTTTTTTTTATGCTGCAGACTGCAGGCATTTTGGTCTATCTCTGTCAAGTGCAATTCTTTCTTGATGAATGACAAGGTACGATAATAGGCTCCCGTTTCCAGGGCAACCAGACAGCAGAGCTGTGTGCCTTGAATTTTGTCATCTGAAAATGAAACCAGAAGCAAAAGAAAAGCTGAGAATCTAGCGACAGATTAACTCGTGGTGAGAGGGGAGGGAGAGAGGGGGGCAGGACTGGCAGGGGGAGAGGGAGCACAGGAGGAGGAAGGAGAGAGCAAAAGGGGGGGGAAAGAGGGGGCTACATCACAGGCAATTAAAATTATTGTAATGTGGGGTTTGTGTGTGTGTGTGTATCTGCATGTGTCTGTGCTGCAACTGCAGATATCATTTGTCAATAGAGCTTTTCTCCCAGCTTTCCCTGCCACTCTCTTTGTTTCAGAGACACACAGAGATATTTTTTTTTTTCCTTTAAAAACAACAAAAAGGTACCTTTCAGAGAGGCCTCTCCAGTTGCAGTGCTGCTCTCCACTCTGCTCCCAGCAGCCCACCCAGGTCCTCCCAGTTCCACTCAGCTTTAAAGGCTGCAGCTGGGGACTCATTTCTGCAGATAATGCTGGTCTGCTGGCATTGGACCTTGCCATACAGGGAGTTGTTCAAGCCATTGTTCCATGAGACCCCCCTCAACCCAAGGATCCCCCAAGGCTTTGTCCAGTGTGTTCACCTTGACCTGGGAATGTCCTCCTGGGGCAGACCCAGCCACGCGGGGACCAGCTGTGGCTCGTGCTGAGGTTCACAGACACAAAGTTAGGGGACATTCAGCCAAAGGCTGGAAGCAGAAAGGTTGAGGAGGAACCAGCTGCCACACTCCAACCTGTCAATCAGCTTTTAATGACCACCTTGTCTGGACCTGGGCTGGGTTCAGGCTTGTGTCTTTTGGAGACAAGCTGAAACTGCAGCAAAATGTGAATAGAACACAAGTCTTGGGTTTAGAAATTTAAAAAAAATACCTAACCTGCAGAGCTCAGCCTCCTGATGAGCAGAAGAAGAGCCACTGGCCTTCATCAACACAGAAATGGTCACAGCTGAGACAAAGCCTCTGCCTGCTCCAGCCTTGTTAATTAAACCTGGAGCACGTTTCCTCAGCAGCACCACCTGAAAACTCATCATATTCATGTTTCAGAGCCACCATCTTCCATACCCTTCATAGGTTTTTGTGGATGTCTTACCAACCTTTGGGCTAGGAGATAAAAACCCACACTCTTACCATTTTGGGGAAGAACTGCTGATAAAAGAACCCTTTCTGTAATTCCTCAGGCAAAGCTCCCAAGGACCCTTGCACAGGGTGGGTGAATCATGAGGCTCCCAGACCTAAGAAATGGGAATTTCTGCCAACTTTAAAGATGAGGAAACCAACACAGAGGAAAAGCTGCCTGAGTCAGACCCTTTGAAGTCAATGGGACTCTTTTGTTGTGTTTCATCTGGTTTGGGACAAATTTCTTCCCAACGAGCTTTCTCTCAACATCCTGATTTAAAGAGTAGTTAATTAAATAAGAATGCAATGCAATAAATGTTGCTTCACCAAAATTACCCCACCTTTGCACAGGGAAATGCTACTCTAAGCATGTCAGTCATGAGGATGACATGTTCTTGAAATAAAAATTCACAACCTCTGCATGTCTTTACATGGGGAAATCAGAATAATTTTTTTTAAGGAATCTAAACAAAGTGTTCATCCCCAATGTTCCCCCAGTGTAATGGACTAAAGAATGACTTATTTTTTTGGGCATCTTGGCTGCTTTTGAATATATTCCATGGAAAAAAAACCCCAACACAGTGATTTTTCTCAATATCATTGCTTGCATGATTGACTTTTTTGCCATGACAAGTCCAGGATATTTCAGTTATCCTGATTTATTTTTGCTTGACTGGTGCCCTATGACTGTGTCTACATGGCACTGCAGAGAGAAACCCCTGCTAGCTCTGGCACCAGCAGCAGTCTGGTTGCATCAGCAGCTTCGTTCCACATGGACTAATTAACTTCAGTTTTCAGGCAAGAACGTTGCATGAAGTACATTTATGCTGAGTTTTGAAGCCAAATTGAGACCATCTACGTGCTACATCTGGCTTTAGCTGACACCCTGCACAGGTACCAGGAAGCCATTGACTTTTTCAGGCTGAAGGAGGGATCTTCCTCCTTCATTTGGCAGCCTCTGCTCAAGCAAGTTGTCATCAGGGCAATTAGAAACTTGGCTTGATTGCAGGTGGCTTTCCAAGCCCTTCACTTGAAAGCTGGCTCATTTCTTCTGCATGTCTTTTCCCTTCAGTTTTCCAGAGGCAACAGGAATCTTCCTTAGAATTTGTTACCAACTGGATTTATAAAAAGTGAAGGTCTTACCTTGCAGCTTCCAGATGGGTTTTGTCCTATGCAAAATAAAAGAAAGATCTAGATTGTTAAATTTCCATCCTTTCTGCCTTCTCGTGTTCCTACTTTGTGAGGAAGGAAGTAAAGAAGATCTGCTTTATCTGACTCACTAATTCCCCCAAAAAATCAGGAGATGTGGAGGACACAGTAAAAAGCAGCACTTCTCCAGCCACCAGGTGCCAATCCTGTTGCTCCCCTGTCCCATCCCATCATGCAGCACAGGTCTCTTTTCATATGGGACAACCCACAGATGAATGGCAGAACCAGGAACACCAAACTCTGGGAGCTGCTTGGACACCCCTTACACCTGCCTGGGCCAAATGGAAAAGCAATCCTGTATAAAAGAAAATATCTTCATATGAATCGTATCGACTAATTCTAAACTGCTTTTCTTTTCCAGCTCTGCCTAAACCCACAGCTGGGCAAGGCAGTTCAGCCACCAGGATGGTGTATTATTGTAAAGATGGGGCTTGGATTAAGATCTTCCTGGCTGCAAAGCCCTGTCTTGACCACTAGACCATCCCACTGCTGCTTTCTGATCTTCCTTCTGTGCACTCCTGTGTTAACTCAAGCTGAATTATGGCTCTTCTTATCCCTGATAAGCCAAGGGAGCTGTGGAAGAGCAAGCTGGAGTTTACCCAGCCTCGTGCATCCATCAGCAACATGTCAGCTAGTTTCCAGTTGTGGAATCCTTATTAGCAGTGATGATGGAAGAGGCACATGGAAAAAAAAAAAGGGGGGGGGGGGGAGGTTGATTCAAAACCCTCCTTTGAGCACAGAGGGGTGACAGCTCAACAAATCACCTTCAGATTTCTGAGCTCAGCAGATTGTTTCTGGAAGTTGTTGAGAGAAAATAAATATGGAAAACCACAATGTCATTTCTAAGAGTCACTTTTCAGAGCCTGACCACATTTTAAGTATCTGCTAAGTGATGTCCTTTCTCCTACCATGCTCCTGGCCAAACCCAATGTTGTATCAATCTCCTGACAAAGACAAGTTTGACGTTGGGATTCCAGACACCAAAACCAAATAATACCACCTACAGCCCTGGTGAGTCACTGAACTCATATGATTTTAAAAAATGAATAAATAAAAAAGAAACCCAACTAATTCTTCGAGGCTCAAAGAAGGAAATAACTTGGTTAACAAGGCTTTCCCCTTTGTGAATGATCTTGTGTTCAAAGGAGAGAGAATGATTTATAAATATCCTGAAATACTACAAAGAACACATCTTTATCTACTTAATGAATTCTGGATCTGGACCCAAAACCACTCTGCAGGGTTTGGCCACATGGACAACCCCTGGGAGAAGCATTTCCTTGTGACAAGGTGAGTAGCTTCCCTTGATTTCCACAGGGTTTGATGGTCTTGGATTCCTGTGCTGTGGATTTGAACCAGCTCCAGCCTTGCTTTACATACCCCAAGATGTTAACAGGGCTGCATGATTCCCAGACCACAGCCTGCTTGGTTTGGCCAGCTTGGACACATGCTTTGGTCTCTTTGCACCTGCCTGTGGAGGTAAGTCCCCCTCTTGCTGCTGGCTGTTTGAGAGAGTTGACTCAGGCACATCCCTTGGCCAGGCAGGCCCTCAACAAGGCTCCTCCAAAATTCCTCCCCCAAAAAACTCTCTCAGGGATGAATGCAGCACCTCTACATGAAACCTGGGGAAAGTGGTTCTTTGGGAGAGACACGATGCCCCACTCAGACACGTGGCATCTGGATCCTCTGGTTATGGGCACATTAAAATGTATTTAAATGCTGGTGTGAAACAAGAGCTTTCCTAGTGCTTCTTCCTCAGACTGCAGATGGCCAATTAATTATTTTAGAAATGGCTTTAGACTTTTGCAATAATAGGCTTCTGGCAAGCAACAGGTCTCTTAAAAGAACCACTTTATCATGACGAGAAGATGATAAAGGAGAGTTAACTCACAGATATGGTCATTTCCCAACCATCAGAGGTCAGAGCAAAATATGAGCCACTTCTCAATGGGCTGCCAAGGAGGAAGCTGGGGAGAATAAAACCCAACCTGTCACCAATCCACAGCAGACCAACCAATGCAGGCAAAATGTATTACACCCTGCAGCCTTCTCTGTCAGATTGTGTTGGCACAATATTTTTTGTTTTAATTTGAGGAGAACCACAGCCAGAGAGAACTGGCTTGTGGGCCTCATCTCCAGTGGACACGGAGAACAATGTGCTCCCTTCTCTGCCTCTTTCTTTCACACATTTGAAGGCAATTTTCAAGTTTCACTTTCAAGCTTCTCTTAAATGAAAAAAAGCCAGTTCTGTCAGATTTTTTATGATTTTTTTTCCCAAAAAAGGTCATTGCTTATAAACCTCTGCCCACTCTTGCTGCTTTCCCCACAGGGTGGTTGCTTCATAGCAACACTGCAGCAAGGACAGAAAGGAAAGGCTCTGCTTGGTAGAGGGGCACATTTCTTGATCACACACAATATCATGGAATGGTTTGTGTTGGAAGGAATCTTCAAGATGATCTAGATCCAACCCCCCTGCATGGGAAGGGACACCTCCCACCAGCCCAGGCTGCTCCAAGCCCCATCCAACCTGCCCTTCAACACTGCCAGGGATGGGGCAGCCACAGCTTCCCTGGGCAACCTGGGCCAGGCTCTCACCACTGACATGTCTGGCTCATACTGAGGGAGCTGGTGCTATGGAGGCATGTTCAGAACCTAGTAACTGTTGGTCTCCACACGTGCTATGGGGGCCCTTCAAGCATTAAGCAACGTCCCGCAGAGTGGTGAGCAAAAATGAATCAGTTCTCCATGGAAACCTGCACCCTGAGAACAGTGGAATAATCTCCAGAGGGAAGTGGTGGAATCACCTACACTGACAGTTTTAAGACTCAGCTTGACAGGGTGCTGAGCCATGTCATTTAAACTACGTTATTACCTAGATCCTTGAGGTCCCTTCCAACCTGGCATTCTATGATTCTCTTCAGAAAACAAGTCTCAGAACCTGGGGAGATGGGGCCCACACTGGTAGAGAGCTGAGGGGCTCTAGCTGTGGTGACAAAGGAGACCAAATATTTGGAGTGTGACAAGAAGCAGCCTAGTCAATTAACTTAGCTGTTTTCATAACAGTTGGAGAGTCTCCTACATCTCCATTGGCAAGTGGGGGGTGGGGGTGAGGGAGCTGTCACACTTTGATAAGTAGGACACTCAGTTATGAAAGATTAAGGCCAGAGATGTGGATGCAGCTGAGTGTAAATGAGACTCCCAAGAGTGAAGATCAAAGTTGGTAGGAAAACCATAGTAAAGCATGAAAACCAAACTTCCTACCAGGAACTGAAAACATGAAAGGGCCTCGGGAACTTCCAGCTTCAAGGCCAGAGGCTGAAGCCCTCACTGAAAGCTGCTGAAGAGCCTCTGTGCCACACTTTGTCCTCACTGCAAACTGAGAGGAAAAGAGGGGCTTCTTCGTGGCCAACAGAAGGAGTCAACTTTGCAGGCTGGGGAATGGTGGGAAGAAACTGAGACAAGATACAGCTTTGATATTTCTTGGCATTTTTCATTATGAAGACCACAAGGCTTTAAAAAGGCCCAGAGGGTTCTTGTCTGTTTGTAGTCATGTAAACCACTGCTCATCAGAGAGTCCTTCTGGCCAAAGAATTAAAGCTGCTTCCTCCCTGGCCCCATTTGTTAAAGATTTTCTCTCTGCTGTTTTACTACATTACAACTGGCTGGGACTTTGCAGGATGTGAGAGGTAACTGGGAATCTCTGCCTCAACAAAGGGATATGTGTGCTCTCTCAACTGCAGTAGGAGAAGGTGGTGCATCAGTCTCAGCTTCATCTGCTGCTTCTTGCAGTGACACATTCCCTACTCAACTCAGAGCCTGCAGCTACCTGATGAAATCCTGACAGGTTTCTCCCCGCTGTCAATAAAGCCATGTTACTACTTTAGCTGTTTCCCTCACTCTTTGAATGACTTCAGATGAAATTTGGGGCAAATCAGGCCATTTCGCCATTAAAAAAATGTTGTATTTACCCTACAAACTGTGACATGGGCATTAGATCCATCTTATCTGAACATCTGATAATCTCTTGCTCATTACCACACTGTAACCATTAAGCTTGTGGAAATATGGTATGGAAGTAGGAGGAATGAGGTCTGTGCTGATGTTCTGGGCAGAGGGAACAAAAAAGGGAACACTGAAGAGCTGGTCTGGCAATGGTGCTTCTCAGTTTTCAACTCCCAGCTTCCTTTAATTAACTTCACCAAGGCATGGAAAGAGAGAGGAGTGGAACAGAAGGGTCTCCTTAGGGATGTTCATGGGCTCTGAGAGAACTCAAAGGGTGTTTCCAGGAGCTGCTGCTCATGGCAGCTCTCAGTGGAGGGGGAAGAGAGGAGACACCTCCCAGTAAAAATGCCAGCACAACTGTGTGTGCTTCTTAACCTGGGTATAAAAGTCCTGTTTTTTTTTTTAAAAAACCACAAACACAACTGCTTCTTGTGCTGTGGAGCATTTGGAGCAGGCAGGGGCTGCATTCTGCCCCAGTGCCAGCAGGGCTGGGCAGCTGGAGGTTGGGGTGGTCCTGCCCTCCATGGTACTTGCACCACAGTGACTTCTGCTGTCCCCATGGGCACCCAGGTGCCTCCTCCCTGTGAGAGGGAGCTGCACATCACAGGCTGATACTGCCCAGCACCTCCCTTTTTACACTTGGGGTCAGAGTTTATAACAGGAGACATATCCCTTGCAGGTTTATTGTCCCCCTTTCCCACATTGTCCTCCTCTGGCTTCCCATTTCATTATCATCTTTCTTATCAAGCCACTACCTCTTTTGATCTCTTATTACTTCTCTCTAAATCTGGGGGAAATGAGTCAGATGTACCAGTCCCCCTTCTTCCACTGCAAGTGTGTACCAACCTCATCCCCCCCCCCCCCAGGGGTTTTCAGGTTTGTCCTTGTAGCTCTGCAGCAATAAATTGAGCAGCACCACAGAGGGGCTGAAATGCAGCAGCAGTTGAGAGCAGGAGATGCAGCCAGGCCTGAACTAGTTAATCTGAACTAAATCTTCAGCCAAAACACACAGTGTGCACTTCACCATGAGCTCCCTCACTAAGGGCTCTGCATATTCCTCAGGTCACCAGGTCAAATTCCTGTGCTGCTGCATTTCCACTCCACCATTACCTGTTGGCAGTGACCCTGGCTCTGGTAGCTCCAGCCATCATTTCATCACACCTTCACCTCTGGGAACCCACAGACACCATCTCGGGGGGGGGGGGCACCAGTTTTTTTCCCAGCAGGGTTATCCAATGTTGTCCCTCCTCCCTTTTCCTGCAGAAAGCAATCCTGACCTGGGTGTACAAAATGATTTCATCAGCAGCTTCCAGGAGAGCTAGAATGGTTTACATCAGCTGGGGACCCGAGCAGATTATGTTTAGCTTTAGTCCCCTGTTTCTGAAACAACAGTTATGAATAATCCTTTTATGTTCATACATCTTGTATAAATATCTGCAACATGTAGAAAAACCAGGGGGAGGAGGGAATCCATTAAGGTGGTCCAGGGAAATAAGACTCTGAAAAATAAGGGACTGCTTAGGAGAGTTAAAATTATTTTATCCCATTCCTTTCACTTCAGAAAGGGTTTTGGGGGGGGAAACTAAACATAAGGAAATTTTTCCCAACCATTATAGGTATTAGTTTGTGGAAATATCTTCCTGAGGGCATTAGTGTGTTAGTCCAGGTGTCCTAAAAATACACTACAGTAATTTTTCTTTATTTTACTGCAAATTTTCTAATCAGTCAGGTCCAAAGTCTGGAATCAATAGAAATCTCTCCATAGAGGTCAATGGGCTTAAGGGCAGCCCCATGTGCTCATGATTGGAAGGAAATAATGGGGAGAAATAAGGAATCAAAATGTGACACTGGCAGTGATTTTAAGAAAATCCCTGCAATTTTTAAAGAGACCCATTTAAGCCAAGTTTGGAAGACAAAACAGGGCATGCATTGAATTTCCAGTTCAATGACATCATGTCACACTGGTTTCATCTGGTGACCGTATGGTATTGGTGGGAATGTAACTTGATGCAGCTCAATACAGCTTGTGGCATCCTGTGATTTATTACAATTTGAATGATAAAGCACCCAAGAATGTTCAGGCAATTGGATGATTCCACTGCCTGAACACTCAGACATCTATTTTGAGAAGAGAGAAGTCAGTCTGGGCAATTTTAGATGGACTGATCCATTGCTGCTGAAGGGGCAGAGGAATTTCCCCTGTCCCATCACACTGCTTGATGCTCCCTCTGGGTTTTTTATTCTGTCCAAGTGGTTTGTGTAGAGCTGGATGTGACAGGATTTTACTCATCAAAGGTGGGACCAAGTTCTCAACACTGGGGTCTCCTTCTGAAAGAAAAGAAAAAGGGCTGAGTGGCAGCACAAATCAAGACCAAGTCCAAATGTTGGACTCAGGACATGAGGTTCTTCTGGTTTTGCTGCATTTTTCTAAGGATGGGTCAGTACTAATCGTTGCTGAGGAGCAGGAGCAGGACTAGAACTTGCCTAGAACACATGGAAGTCTAGAGAAGTCAAGTTCTTGACTTCACACCATCCCATGCTCTCATAAATTATAAGCTAGATGCTCCAAGCTGGAAACTGTTTGGACCCACAGCTCTAGACAGACAGACAGGAAGTGGCAAAAAAACCCCATGTTCCTTTCTTTTGTGTTACAAATATTTTGAAGCAGGCTATCTGCCAAAACAAAAATAACCATGAAACTGGAATAATTCATGAGTAACATGGCACAACAATAAAAGGTTGGGCATAGCTGCAATGGATTATTTCATTCAGCCAAGAGGAGAAAGTGCTAAAATCAACACAAAGGGATCCCATTAGACCATTAGTAGATGAAAGGCTGGTTCCAATGGCTTTGGTTTACTCAGCTGGATCTCTTTAGGAGCACTGAATGCTGAGGTGGGGCCTAATTCTCCATTTTCTGGCTTCCCAAGCATGGCACAGGGGCTGTGGGTGTGTGAAGGTAGGAAAGGAATTGGATGTGTGTGCTTGGAGAGACAGTAATAACCTTTATACCTCTCCTGTATCAAATCAGTCCATCTCTTTGAGGCACCAATCAGAGAAAGTCTTGTGATGGCTCCAAAAATTCATTCCTGTCTTGACAACAAACTCCTCAACTTACATGAAAGGATCAGCAGCTTCTGGGAAATAGATTAAATCTAGTTCCAAACTTCCTCTTGATATGGATAAAAAAAATGTCTAGGAGGATGGGTTTGACTAATCTCAGCAGGACCAAGACCTCCTGCTGATGAGCTCCTGGTTCAGTGTTTTAACATATGATTTTATTGTCTCTGGCTCAAAATGATGCCTGGTGCAATTCTGACTAACATTAGAGTCAGATTAAGAAATAATCTATCCCATTGCTTGCGTGGGGTTTTTTTCTATCAACCAAAGTCCAGTTCTTGGGAAAGAGGCAAGGCCCTGAGGGGAGCAGATAAACAGATAAAACAACCTCAGAAAGAAAGACACAGGGAAAAAAAAAGAGCTTATTCTTTTAAACATCTCTCCTTTTGCATCTCCTTTATGAGTAAAAATGGTTGTTTTATAGACAAAACACAGGCACGACAAGAGTGCTGAAGGTTTCTAGAGTGAAGTGCCCAGAGGTGGTCAGGGGAGGGTCATGAAAGCCTGTTACCTTTGCCTTCTGTTTTAGCAGCAAGCAGGGAAAGGCTGAAGTCCACAGGAAAATACCCTCTGGCCCAGGAGAGGTAAAAAGGAGGGTGTAGGTTACCAAAACCCAAAGATATGTTCTCCAGGGAAGACCCCTCCCACTGAATCCCCTCCAATCACAGCTTCCAAACCTTGCTGGGCTTGGCTATTTGGGACCACAGGGCAAGGTGGGCATCAAGGTGACTCTGGAGTTACTGTGGTAGAGCTGGAGCTGTTGAAGTGTAGAGGAACCCAAACATCCAGGCTCCTCTTGTGGCAAAACCCATTTGTCAGCTAAGGTGTGCCCAGCCCTGCAAGCATCTCCCAGACCTTCCTCCTAGTTGTTCTCACTGTCTAGGGAGCTGGTTATCCATCCACCCTGAGAGGCAAAACGTAAGGCTAGAAGAGAATATTTGCAGACTGAGTGAGAGTTTTCTCATGACCTATTCAAAGAGAAAAACCAGGGGTTTCCCCTGTATGCCAACAGCAGCATTTTGGTTTTGAGGTCAAAACAAACTTCGCATCTGAGAAGGGTCAAGTTTTCATTCAGCAGGGAGTTGTATGTGCACCTTTGTCTTACTCAGGCTAATCACCAGTTAACAAGGGAACTTTTATTTTCCAAATCCCAACCCCAGATACTACCTGGATCATGGAGCTGACTGGCCTTGCAAAGCCACCTGAGCCCAGCACTTGGTTCACTTCATGGGACCTCAGAAGCTTCAACCCAAGGTTGAGCTCAGATGCTGAAGGTGCTGTGGATGGAGCCTGCAGGTCACCATCCTGTGCCTGAACTTCCCCACTCTGGAGAGCCAATCCCTTTGTCCTCCAGCTAATAGTGCAGATGATCAGGGAGTTTGTGTTGAAATTAGCCTGGCATGACCCAATAAATATAAGAAAGCAGCTTCCCTGACAAGGATGTAGAATCCTTATGGACGTAAAAGCTACTCGAGCTGCCAAATGTAGCACAGTCATCAGCTCTGACCATCCAAAACTGCTTTATGGAGGGGGATAATGCTGGGCAGGATTCAACAAGCTCCACTGCACTGCACTAAGAGCTACTGAAGGCCCAGCTTTGCCCCTCCACTGTTATATTACCTAGATTGGAGGTGTCTTCATGGGCACAGATGGAAAAGGCTGTAAAGGAAACATTTTAAAGCCAAGGGTGCATTAGACAAGTGATTGCAGGCAGTGTGATTTATAGCTGTCCATTTAAAGTAATGGACTGGATCTCAGAAAGCTGCAATCCAATTATCAGCTCTGCCATCTCAGGCAAAAAGGCTTAAGCCAAACTTTCTCATCAGTGCTTTTAGGTTAGGTTGGTTTCCAGAGGTGCTAAGCACCTCCCCACCCCACAAACTCTGCCTAGAATAACAGATCCCCAGCCCTCTGGAAAGCCAACCCTCTGCAAGGAAGGCCAGCCCAGCCTCCCCTCCCCTGCCCCAGAGGAAAACAAATCCAACAAAACAACCAACCAAAGCAGATGATGCTCCAGTCTTCTGTGCTTGAGCTAGTCTGTCAATAGTTGGGTTGAAAATGAAGAACTTTACTCCATGTAAACGGGAAGAAGGAAGTGTGGAAAGGAGGACACAGAGGTTAAGAATCTGGAAAATAAGGGGTTTCCCCTCCTGTGAATGAGGAAGAGGAACATTTCCATACCCACCTCACAAAGGGACTTGTGAGAGTTAACTCAGCTCTCTGCAGAAGGTGCCTGGAGATCCACAGGTGGAACTTGCAGTAGAAGTGAAGCATTACTTAATCATGAGGTAAGATCATACATGAACAAAACACACTCATATATTGCTCCATATGTTTTATCACATTAAGCCCTGTGTTGTTTTCCAACAAAAAGAAACATTCCAACCTGGAGAGGCTCAAACACATCCCAGGATACTTTGTCTTTTTATTTCTGAGGTGATGAGGTAGTTCCAACAACGTCGTTGCTTCTTTTGGGGGACTGAAATTAAAGTAAGTGTGTGTTGTTTGGTTGGGGTTTAATTTATTTGTTTAAAGAGGAAATAAACCAAAAAAAGGCAGGAAAGGTTTCACACAGCAAGTGCCAAAGGAACATGACTTGTCCCTGGATATCTGTCCCTGAACAACAGAGGAGACCTTGGGCTTTATATCTCAACTGCAAAGATGGATGTGGAAACACACCTCCCCCAACTGTCCCTCTGCAGCTCCATGGAGAGACTTGGAGGATCCCTCAGGAGAAACAGAAATCCCAGCTTTCCCACTGGAAACTCCCTTTGCCTATTTCCAGCTCCCAGGGAATTCACACCAGCTACACACTCTCTAATAAAGTGTCCTCCATGCAAGCACAATAGACAGAGGTTTGTGTTTGGGGGGGGCTGGAATTTGGGGAAAATTCTTCCTAAAAAAAGGGAGTGAGGAAAAAAAAAACCCAAAACTGGAGCAATTTTATTTGCCTTGGCAATGCCAGTTATTAGGCCACAATTGTAAGTAAAAGAAGCAGTTGGTTGCCTGAGGAATATTGGGACTTTAGATTCTTATTGAACAGTTTCAGCAATTGTACCAAAATGTCATGTTTTTAACTGGGTTTTGATCACTGTTTTTAAGTCTTCTATTCATATATTCCAGAAGGAACTGAATGCTGACATAAAGACAGCAAGCAGAATACCAGGAATTCAAAACCAGGGCTTTCCTCCTCCTCCTGCAATTACATTTCAGCATCTTTCAAAACCCACATTATAACCCCAAAAACTACACATGGGACCTTAGGCCACATGAACAAGGTCAAAGGGGGGTGAAGGAGAACAGGAACCATCCCACAGCTGTACTGTTATTTCTGAATTACCTATGAAACACAAGAGAGAGAAAAAAACCCCACAGGTTTCAGGAGCTTTTCATGTATTTGGGCCCTCAACAGTGAGATGCATCACATCTTTTCCACCTCCTTACCCACCTGTGAAGTGAAAACATGAGAAAGAAAACACTTGAAGGCAACTTTTCATCACCCTGTGTGTGAGGTGCTCCAAGAACCCACCAACCCTCTTCCCAAGATGGTATTCACCCCCCATCCAAGCCCCTGGAAGAACCCAGCCCCAACCACTCCATCCTCTCCTCAAGATGAATCAGGTGCTCCTAAATTAAGGGGGAAAGGGGAGAGCAAATGAGACAAAACACACTTGAAGGAACTGATTTTCAGATTCACCATTTACTGGATTCCTTGTGAACAACCAAGTGTATTCATTGCAAGTTCAGACATGATACAAGCACAGGAAAAACCAAAGTCCACCAATGTCTGGGTTTGTTTGTTGGGTTTTTTTTTAATCCTTTCCACTTTTTTGTCCTCCGTGGAGAAGGTGGAATCCAGGTGAGTCTCAGCTTTTATCCAGAAATGAGTCCATACTCTGGGAGAGGAGGGCTCTTCCCAGTCCTCAGCTCCTGAACGTCTGATGCTTCACAGCATTTCTTGCATAATTTGTCTTAAAAGTAGAGTTAGCAGCAGGGCAGTCAAGTGAGAGGTCTAATCATGGCCTGTGATCACCAGGGACAGTTTCCAGGAACAGAAGCCATGGGCTCAGCTTCTTGCAGTAGCCAGAGGGAGCTGTTTGGAGACTTCTCTCAGGAGCTGACTTAGCTCGTCCTCCTCTTTGGCACGTGGGACACCAAGGGGTGCCCCTTCTGTCCCCTCTCCCAAAAGGCACACAACAGCAAATGGCACCAGGTTTGGGGTCAGCATGTTGCCTGTTGCCTGCTCCACACCAGCAGCCACGGCCTGAGAGGCAGCAGTGAGGAACAAATCCTGCCAGAGCTGATCTACTCCTTGTTACTTCAACAGCTGCTGCTGGGAACTAACCCTGACTGAAAGGATGGCATGAGAAGCACCCACTGCCCAGCAAAGCCCACATTCACCCTTTTGTGCCCTCCCCCAGCTCCTTAAAAACCATACCATTTCTATCCATCAGCCCACTGGGAAGGCACTGGTGCAGGTGAAGCTCCAGGAGCACAACACAGTCCACCATGGACACAAGGGCCAGCAAATAAATAATTCCATAAGTGTCAGACATTTCAATCCAGGAGATTAGAGATTCATTGACTACAGTGTGGGAAGAGCTGTTAAATAAAAACAACTGCAGTAATTTCAGCCTTCCACAGTCACTTTGACTACCATGTAAATCAGAAACTCAAGCTTTCATCTTGACAAACACCTTTTTTAAAAAAATAATAATAAAAATTGGTTGTCATGCTCTCATATATTAAATACAGTTGCCAGAACATTGAATAAAAGACACACCAAAAAAAGGAGAAAAAACATATGAGTTGCTTGCACAAGTAACATATTATTTCATAATTACATCTGGGGGTGCACGAGAGGGTCCCCTGGCATATCAATAACCTTATTCACAAGCTGCAAAGTTCCACAGAAGAAGAATGTCTACTATGAAGTACAGCAGCCCTGTATACCAGGAGACATCCATGATTGCTTTGCCAACTGTGCTTCCTTGGGCAAATCACTTCTTGGTGCCTCTTCCCCTCCCATTCCCTCCATCTCCCTCATATAAATCAGTCCCCATGTCTTTTGAGAAGGGAAAAGTCTCTTCCCACATACTAGGGACACACTGTGAAATTTCAGAGTGAGTCTCTAAGTTCTACCTTAGGTGTTTGACAAAATAATGACCAACCACAGCATCTTACCCCACTTGTCTGAGGAGTCACCAGAGTTACCAGAACTGTAACACGGGAGTAAACTCCACGTTGGGCCCAAAGTAAAAGCAAGGACTGGTGCTGTATCCCTGGCAGTGTTGAAGGGCAGGTTGGATGGGGCTCTGAGAAGCCTGGGCTGGTGGGAGGTGTCCCTGCCCATGCAGGGGGTTGGATCTGGATGGTCTTGAAGGTCCCTTCCCACTCAAATCATCCTGTGATCCTAAAAACCTGGTGCAATTCCCCTTCTTATTTCAAGGGAGAGCTGCACGCTGACATTTGGCTTAACCCAGGAGATGTTTAACTCACTGGCAAAGTCAAATTTCCAGACATTCCTTTGTTTGGCAGAGGAAAAAATAACCTTGACTATCTCAAATATAGAGGTAGTAAATTATGCTTTGTGAATGCATCCCATGAACTTGTGGATACATTTAGATCAAGGGAGCATGATGAGCTCATCTGAATAATACAAGGAGATATTCTGAGTAATATTTGATGCACCTAAGAGAGTGTTCCAGTGGCAGCAGCAATGCCCTGCAGGTTCTTGTCCCTGCTGCCCTGTATAGGATCTGCAGATTGCCAACCTGGATTGAATTTCTGAACATAGAGAGTCACTGATTCCAGCTAAAATACTCCTGCACCTGGAGGAAGCAGTGGCTGTGTGGCTTGACACTTCCAGCCACCCTGTGGAAGACTTAAAACAACTCTGATTTCTTCTTCTTTCTACCACTGGCAAATGAGACAAGGCTCTGGCCTCAAAAATAGCATCCACATGAACCCAAAGGGCCCAGACCTCTCCTAGACTCTGCCACACGTTTCTCAATGTCAAGAAAAGCTGAAAACAGGCAATCAAGGTCCCCAATTAACTCTATAAATAAAGATCTTGGACTCCAGCATTTATCCACCAACTCCAAAAATGAGTCAGCTCCATCACTATCTACCCAAGAATGGCTCCTGGCTGATAAAATCATCTTTTTAATGGATCACTGAGAATTGATCTGGCTTTTCTGAAGCTATGATCCCTTTCCCTGTTATTGACCAATTCCAGCTGTACATGTTCACTGCCCCTAAATACCTCATCACCTTATGCCAAAAATATTATCTGGAGAAGCAGCCCAATTAAATCTGCAACTATTTGTAACCTTTTGTGTTATTGTACCAGGTGGTGAAGCACTGGAAAACACAGGATATCTTTGGGAAATGCAGCATATTATTAGATTTGATGAGCTCCATTTTCTTGATGGCTCCTGAAAGATCTTTGTGCTAATTAGCTAAGAATACCACTGAATTATTTAATTATCTCTACTTTTGTGCAGGGAAATATGTTGTCATATCACACACTCTATCTTGCTGTTGCTGTTCATACTTAATGATGCCTTTATAGTTAGTGATTTCCTTTGTTCTCCCTCTGTAAGTGGATTTTGGTGGTGCTGGAGAAGGAGGAGCAGGGAGGGAAGGCAAAGGAAAAAATAGCAGTTTGAAACCCCATTTTTTAGGTGTGGGAAAATCTTTACACAGGTTTTGCTCCAGTTCCCCATGCAAAACGTGTCTCAGTGCTACAGCAGAGCTAGATATTTATTGTTAATGCAACAAGGAACGTTTTCCAGGGGAAAAGGAAAGAAAATCTCCTTTCTAAAAAAAAACAACAACACAAAAAACACAACAAAACCAAATCAGCAAGGAATGTTTTTTAACAAGGAAGAGGTAAATTATGATAATTACTCTGGTAGGGTCCTTAAGCATTACTAATGAGCATTTATTGCCTGGATTATTGAAACAATGTGTGTGTTCCCAAGAGTGAAGAAGAACTGGGATGCTCTTTCCTTCTGAGCCCTGGGAAAAAGGCAGGGACACTTGGCAGAGGGGCTGGGCTTTCAAGCAGGGTGAGCACCAGCCTGGAGCAGCACTGCCCAGGGATACTGGGAAACACTGGGAATCCTTTAGGACCTTTTGTAAGCCCACACTGTTGAGGTTCTGAACTGCACCTCTGCATCCCACCTTACAGAAAAGCCAGCACAACTGGGGCAGCACAAAAGGGAAGTGGCCACTAAACTAGTACCAAAAAAATCATTTGGCAATAATTAGAGGTGCAGATGAACATTGACCTGATGCCCTGGTTAGTGTCTTTTATTCTTGGGGTTGTGCACAGACGTGCTCTGAATAAACATGGCTTTAAAATACTGAAACGTGGCCACAGACTTCACCAAAGGGTTAACAAATTCAAGCAAAAAAAGCAGTATATTATATACCCTTTGGGCTGGGTTGCTACGAGTCTGCCTGGGAAGAGGCAGATTTCAACCTAACCCCCAGTTTAACAGCAAGGATTGATAATCTGGACAAGGTTTTGAATTAGAAATCAATTAGAAATCCATTAGCTAATCACCACTAAAGCCACCACCTCATATCTCGACTATAATTTGGTATCTACCCCCCAAAAAAAACAACCCTGAAGTGCTTTAGAAACGACTCAGGAGAGAAGCACAGCAAAAGTCTTCCCCATTTTTCGAGCTGCAATGCAACGTGAGGTGCTGCTCAAGCCCTTGAAATAAAAGAGCAACAAAGGAAAACTGCAAAAAGCCTTGGACCTTTTTGCTTTTTTTTTTCCTGTACCTTTTCCTGCCACCAAACCCCCATCCAAGCCTTTCAACTTGGGAAAGCAAGTCCCAGCCAAGCTGCAACGAGGTCAAAGTCACTGAGCTCGATGCTACAGTTGCTGCTCAGACAAAACTCCTGGATGCCTGAGTTTAGTAAAATTATTATTTAAAAAAACAAACAAACCCAAAACAAACCAAACCCACAAATATATATATATATATATAATGTCTCACTTTGTCCAGTTTAATTTTTTTTTGCACCCCATATTGCACAGAACACTTGGGAATGTGTTACATGAAATGTCAGGATAGCCTATTAGATCTACTTTAAATTCCAACTAGTCCCAATCTGGTAGATTTTTAATTTTTTTTGATAGTGCTGAATAATCTTCAGCCCTCACTGAGCCTGACTCGTTTTATGTGCTGCTTAAATAAAAGCTTCACATTGATATTCTCTTCTGCTTTCCTCCTAGGATGAAAAAAAATGCCTTTTTCCCCCTTTTTTCTTTGAGCCCAAAGAAAATATTCCAGAAAATAAGGAAGGACCTATGGAAGAGAAGGGAACCAAACCTCACAGCTCGACCTAGAGAAAGCTCAAAATAAATAACCAAGCCCAACAAACCCAACAGCACAAAACAAAACCAAAAGGCAACATCCCTTCTTTTGTCTGCAGAAGGTTGAAGGACGTTGCAGGAGCAGCTCGGCACGGATTGATTCCTATTTGCTCCCAGAGAAATGATTCCAACTGGATCTTTCAAATGGATCTAAAGCTTCCAGAAAGCTGCGAGGATGAAGAGGGAGGAGTGTGTGTGTGTGTGTGTGTGTGAGGGGGGGGGATGCTTTATATTACCATGATTCCCTCTTTTTCCCCTTTATGAACCTTTTCCCTTCGGAAATGAGGTTTTGCTTTTCCTCCTGATTTTAATTCCTGCCTATTGTTGCGTTTGGGGGGG
>NW_009952719.1:1215745-1218314 GCF_000747805.2 Chaetura pelagica
GGGGAAGGGGGGGGCTCTGGCGTATCTGCTTTACCATTCCGAACAGGTCACAGGGAGTCAAAATGCGACTCGGAATTGAGTTTCCCCCTTTGGAACGAAGGGGGGAACGTTCTGGGATCACGAACTGCCAAATAAAAAAGGCGTTTTGTTGCGTTTGGGTCTGGTTTGGTTTTTTTTTTCCACGGGGCTGAAACAGTCCATGAAATTACAGCAGCAAAAGAAGCTCTAAAACCCCCCCAATCAACCCCACCCCCACCCCAACCGACCTTTCCCAGGGGAATAAGTGAAAACACCGGGAACCGGACACATCTAGACTGTGAAATAACCACAGTCATGGGGTTTTTTTGGGGGGGGTTTTCAGGGAAAAACATTTGCACTGGAAGCCCAGGAGCAGAGCGGGTGCCATGACAAGGTGCAGGGAGCTCCACAGGAACCGCCTTTGCACAACGCACAGACAAGAAATGCAGTTCCAAGCACAGTTCATTTTACAGCCAGGTATCCATCAAGAAATAAATCCCTCCGAGCCAGGCGAACAGCGACAGGAAAGCACATTTTTTGAACATTTCTGACTCGCCCTTTACACAAGTTTCGAGCTCTAGGAAAGGGCTGAAACAAAACTTCGGCAGCGGCTCAGGATTCTTAGTTCATTTTTTGTTTGCCAGCAGTTTCCAACCATTGGTACCTGCAACCAGTTTGTTTCTTTTGAACCTCACGAGCTACAAGATCCAACCCGTCTCCTGGACTTTTATTATGATTTTATTTTTTTGCCTTTTTTTTCCCTTTTCTTTTTACCTTTTTGCTTTTTCTCTTTGCTTTTTTTCCTTTCCTTTTTGCTTTTTTTGCCTTCCCTTTTTCCTTTTTTCCCTTTTCCTTTTTGCTTTTTTTTTCCCTTTCCTTTTTGCTTTTTTTTGCTTTCCCTTTTTTCCCCCTTTTTCCCTTTTCCTTTCTCTTTTTTTTTGCCTTTCTCCCCCCTCTCCCTCCCCCTCTTTTTTATTTTCATTCCATTTCCCATTCCCCCCCTGCAGCCCAGAGCACATTTCTAAGCCGAACCGTTGAAGTTTCCCCAACACGAGGCACGCTGGGCTCTCAGCTGAGGTCAAGCACCACCGTACCGAGCTGTTCCTGTCACGCTCTCAGGGTACTCTGTGTTGCTCTCAAAAAAAATCAGGGGGTGTTTGTTTGTTTGTGGGGCGAGGAGGGGAAAGCAGAGAGAAGCAGCAACTCTCCACACCCAGCGGCCTTGCAGCAAGGCAGCCCTCTCGGTAGGAAAACACGCAGGAATGTGGGTTAAAACACCCCCAGATGGGAGTGGATCTGTGTATCTAGGGGGGTTCTTTCCCCCCGTGCACACTCATCCCCAGGGCTCATCCCTCTGTGTCTCTGCACACCCCTAAGAACTGGATTTACACGCACCCAGGTCGCGTCTCTTCTCTACACTAGCAGGTAGCTCAATAATAATAATAATAATAATAATAATAATAAATAACTGTGCACACACATTCTCCCCATGATCTACAAAATCCTCTCTCTGTATACACACCCGCAGAGTGAACAATATACAATAAATCAATCAAATACACCCAAACGCTCATTTTAATTTGAGATTTACAGTGCAATGGCCACAACCACCGCCCTGCTAAGCAGCCCTAAGGAGGGGAGAGACCCTTTTTTTTCCCCTTTTTCTTCCCTTAAAAAGGCTACTAAGCACTAGTAACGTGTGTGTTTCACCCTGCACCGCCACCCACGCGCGCACACGCACCGACCCACGCGGATCGAGGCTCTACTTGGCAAATCGAAAGCAAAGATGTCAAAGCACAACTCACAGCTCCCAAGAGCCTAACCCGTGGATTTAAAAGCTAAACATCACAAGTTAGGGTCTCAGGGATTGAGAGGGGCGCAACCAACTACTTCTTGCAAAGGAAAAATAACAATAATAATAATAATAATAATAATAATAATAATAATAATAATAATAATAATAATAATAATAATAATAATAATAAGGGTCCAAATATTTTAAAAAGGAAAAGAATAGGAGGCAAGTTCAATTCATGGCTCAAGATTACAAAACAGGACACACAGGTGGAAGGAAAGAGCTTCTCTAAGGACGCTCTGTTGAGAGAATCCATTGGATTTTTAATCGTTTCCAGAAAAAGAAAAAGCAGTGCCCAGGCACTGCAGGTCCTTCCAGCTCCCACCGACAAACCCAGGGGGGAAAAAGAGGGGGGAAAAAAAGGAAGGGAAGTTCGGGGCAGTGACGGCATTCTAGATATAATTTTTTGTCATTGTTTGAAGGAAAAGGAATGCAGAAATAAGCAGCAGGAGCAGGCGGGCTGGCCCCTCCAGCCTGGCACAAAGCGTGCAGCTGCATAAAGGCGCTGCCTCCCCGCCCCCTCCGCCAGCCCCGCGGCCGGGAGGGATGGAGGGATAGATGGAGGGATAGATGGAGGGATAGATGGAGGGAGGGATGGAGGGATGGATGGATGGATGGATGGATGGATGGAGGGAGAGATGGAGGGAGGGAGGGATGGAGGGATGGAGGAAGGGATGGAGGGATGGATGGAGGGAT
>NW_009952719.1:1218469-1218994 GCF_000747805.2 Chaetura pelagica
GATGGAGGGATAGATGGAGGGATAGATGGAGGGATAGATGGAGGGATAGATGGAGGGATAGATGGAGGGATAGATGGAGGGATAGATGGAGGGATAGATGGAGGGATAGATGGAGGGATAGATGGAGGGATAGATGGAGGGATAGATGGAGGGATGGATGGAGAGATGGAGGGAGGGATGGAGGGATAGATGGAGGGATAAATGGAGAGAGAGATGGAGGGACAGATGGAGGGATAGATGGAGGGACAGATGGAGGGATGGAGGGATAGATGGAGGGACAGATGGAGGGATAGATGGAGGGATAGAGGGAGGGATGGAGGGAGAGATGGAGGGGGAAAAAAAAAACCAACCCAAAACCCCGAGTTGCGAGAAAAAAAAGCAGGTAGAAACTCACCATTTGGAAGCGGGGGAGGCTCCGTTCTTCAGCGCCAAGAGCAGGGGGGAAAAGCCCGGCGGTGGGAAAGGGAGGGTTGGGGAAGAGGAGGAAGGGAGAGGAGCAGGGAATGGAAGGGGGGGGGGTTGTGA
>NW_009952719.1:1223736-1223992 GCF_000747805.2 Chaetura pelagica
AGGTGTCTGGGTCCCCAAACCCCCTCCCGGGGGGGGCTTTTCAAAACACCCTTCTCAGCTCCCACTGGATCCTTCCTTTGTGTTGAAGCCAAGACAGCAGGTTAGGAAGGCAGCCCATGAAACACCCCTCTGCGTTACATGTGCTGGGGATTTCACGGGCTTTTTAGGGCTTTCTTCCCTAGTTCTCTGGGGCTCAAATGGGGGAGAGGCAGGAGAAGCTGCCTCTGGGGGTTTCTGGCCAGGTTGACCTCTTGTG
>NW_009952719.1:1224379-1239915 GCF_000747805.2 Chaetura pelagica
GAGGAAGCAGCTCACGCAGGAATGAAGGCAGGTTCTTTGTTAAGGCTCAGGTGCTCGGGACTTTTAGGTGTCTGGGTACCCAAAACCCCTCCCGGGGGGGGGCTTTTCAAAACACCCTTCTCAGCTCCCACTGGATCCTTCCTTTGTGTTGAAGCCAAGACAGCAGGTTAGGAAGGCAGCCCATGAAACACCCCTCTGCGTTACATGTGCTGGGGATTTCACGGGCTTTTTAGGGCTTTCTTCCCTAGTTCTCTGGGGCTCAAATGGGGGAGAGGCAGGAGAAGCTGCTTCTGGGGATTTCTGGCCAGTTAGACATCTTGTGTGGGTCTGGCAAAGAGAAAGTGACTGCAGTGTAAGTGTTTGGGAAGTTGGGGAGGGTGGGGCTATCTAGAAATCTTTGACTCACTGGGGTAACTCCCTGAACACAGGCATTAAATTATTACTCAAAGCAAGCTACATTTTACGAGCTGCAGCCTTAGAATTAAATTCTGCAGGCACACAGAGCTCCAAACTGCTAAAAGAAACATATGGAAATAGAGATGAGATACATAATTAAATTATTGGGTGCAATGCAGAAGTCCCTGGGTGATAGAAGAGGTGGGATTAAGCAATGAAGTCGGTCCAGGAATCCATGGATACAAAATTACCTTATTTACACCCACATAATCCTGATTGACATCAGCCTAGAGAGGGGAAGAATCAAACCCTGGGTACTGAAGGATCTAAGCTTTGGGAAAAGCAGACTGGATTAGGGAGACTGGATCTGCCAACCATCCCTTCACTCCCCTTACACTCCTCACCATCACAGCACTGGGCAAGATTTTGCCACTGCCCAGAACAATTTACATTGTCTTTTTCCTGTTCTCTTCTCTCCAAAAAATAATAAAATAAAAAATGTTTGGGTTTTTTTTCTTTCTTTTTTAAAGTTTTGCTGCAAACACATAATTTCTTTATGCAATTTAACTGAGTCTTTAGAGGATACTTATTTCAAGCAGTTAACACCTGACCCCAATTTTTGTGGGTAATTAGTGAGCTAGATAACCACACAAAGTGGGTAATTATTTAGTACTCAAGGGTACTGTACAAGAGGGTAGAGGCTGGCAATGTTAACAAAAAGCACATCTCTAATTATTGTATCTATACTGGTGATGTTTCAAGAATAAACCATCTAATGATCCATGATAAAGCAGTAAACTATTTTGCTTCTCTTAGCCTATATACCCATGGGCTCCCCAAGGGCAAAGCAAACTGGAGACCCAACCTTGGAACAGGCAGAGGCCCCACGAGAAGCAGGAGGCATCACCCACCTGGAGAAGGAGTAAGACTGGAAGAGTCAGCAGAGCCTCAGAGCCATCACTAAGAGCTAACAGGTTGGTTGAGATGACTTGAAAAGCCATGTAGGAAGGAGCTTGGAGATCATGCCTCAGGGGCTGCTTCTTGCTTAGGTAATGTGGCTGTGCTGATGGATCTTTGTGTACAACAATAACCCTAATCATGTTTTAACCGAGTTCAGTCTTGCTCATTGAAAATCACTTTGAAAGCTGCAGAAATGAGGCGTTTTGTGTTTGTGGAAGGTCAGGGCTGAGGGGGGGGGGAACCATCATATCTGATGAATTTCAATTATCTGCCATCTCCTGTACTTATGTTGCAAAAAACCCCACATTTCTCCCATGGAAAATATCAGATCCTCATCAGATTTATTTTTTTTTCAGGAGAAGGAAGAGATTGGGAACCATTTTGAAACAGAAACAAAAGGATTCAACTACCAAAAACCCCCTATTTTGATCACCAGAACCGTGTGAGAAGAAGTGTTACGCTGGCAACAGATCCCTAACCTTAACCACAGTGGTCAGTACCCACTGTGTGCAGCATCACACACACACTTAAGGGCTTCTTCAACCCAAGACTTTACACTCAGAGGAAAAGCACTTTCCTTTTTTTAATTGCTTTTATGAATCATCACTAACATCCGGACACTTCATTTACTAGAGTCCAGTCACCTTGTTTTTTTCAAAGACTCCAATTCCAAACCTAAGGGCCTCCAGGGCTGGCACACACCAAAAATAAATAATAAAATAAAATAGAGGTGTCATTCTCTTTTGATCATAGCCATGTATTTAACTTTGCTTGCTGCTCTGGGAGCCTTCAAGCCAGGCACTACAGATGAAAACACAAAAGGGCAACATCACCTGGCACTGAGACCACCAGGAATTTGAAATTTAAACAGAGAATGTTTGAGGGGTTTGCACAACTCCTCATATTTCTCTTTTCTTCTGGTTTTGGGGATTGTTTTTTGTTGGGATTTTTTTTTTTTTTTGAGTGAAATAAGTGCAACTGAAGGAGGCCTGAAATTGTTTTCTTCCTTAAAAAGGGGCCAAGCCCCAAGTCCAGTTAGTCCTGAGCTTCCCTTTTGGGGTTTTTTTTTTTTTTGAGTGAAATAAGTGCAACTGAAGGAGGCCTGAAATTGTTTTCTTCCTTAAAAAGGGGCCAAGCCCCAAGTCCAGTTAGTCCTGAGCTTCCCAGTTCCCAACACCAGTGTGAGCAGGTTAAGAAGGGGGAAAAAAAGCCAAATGCTGAAACTGGGGATAAGCTGAGAGCAGCTGTGAGGCAGACACATGTCCACTCTGAGCTGCCCCAGAAGCCTGAAGCTTCTTTCATGTGCTACAGGCCATTTAACAACCCAGCAGCTCCCAATGTTTGGCTGCTACCATGCTGAGGTGGGTATAAATAGTTTGGGAGCCCCTTCATTAATCCTCTTAGGAACCTGGTTTGCAGGAACAGTTCTTGCAGAAGTGGAGTGTGTGTGGGGGGAAAGTTTGCAGAGAGAGGCTGGAAAAGAGAAAGGAAGAATGAATTTAATTATGGAGACAGGTTCAAAGCAGGAAGAGACCTTGGCAGGTGAAGAATTCTGGCAGAAAGCAGAGTCAAGACAAATTATTGCTATTTTTTTCTGAGGCCAATTAGGGATTCAAAAATGAAGACAAGACAGCACAAGGGATGCTCAGCCAGAGAGGATGCTTTAGGGCCTGAAGTATTAACTATAAAATCTTAAGGCCTTTTTGAGACCAGTCAATAACTTCACTCTAGCCAAACCATCCACAGATCATTTAGGAAACACCTTTAAAATAACAGTTCTACCTCAGCTCTACAGAGAGCACAGGGGAGAAGAGTTTACAAATGAATAAAATACCTTCAGTGGAGAAAAAAGTATTTACTAATACACATTTAGAGTTCCAATGATGTGAGGAAAGGCACAAATTGATAGTGTGGGGCACATCCAGGGAAAGCAAAGCTGGTCAGAGATGTCATGATGTGGGCATGACCAGAGCAGCCCTCTATCAAGTGAGGAGTTTGACAACCAAAAGCTGCTACTTTGAACCTTGCTGCTCAGGATACTATTGCCCAATTCCACATCAAGTCAGTGATAAAAGCACTTCTCCTCTTCCTACCTTGCTTTCCCCATACCACAGAACCATCATGACAATGCTTACCATGTCCTTGGAGGGGTTTTGAGGTCCTTGGAAGAAAGCTGCCATGTCCAGGTTACTTTGGTTACCCTCATCTGACAGCCTGACAGTCAACAGAGAGGATGGAGCAGGGTTGAAAGTCAAGTCAATTCCCTTTCATCACCAACAATTCCTTCCAACCTGACTCACCCACCACCAACTTTCACCTCCAAACCCAACAAGGCAGCTGGTAGCAAATCCCCTCACCCCAAGCACTATTCTGACAGCTTAAAATGGGCTTCTTGTGTTTTTTCTCTCCATCCCCCAGTTCTCCTCAGAGGCTTCTCAAAGATCTTGAAGCTCCAACTCTACCAATCCCTGGATAACAGAGAACAATTAGAATAAGAAGGTGAGAAAACCATGAAACAATTCAATCCCAAGGTAAGTAAAGCAAGGCAAAACAACCCAAAAAAAGGCAGAATGAGGCAGTGCTTGATCCCCCCTGGAGAACAGGGCCTGGAATTCTGCACCACTCGCTGCCCTTATGGAAAACCAAGGTTGGGGAAATGGGAAGAGTTCAACAAAAGGTCAGTGGATGTGACAGGGACTTGAAAAGCAAGGTTAGAGAGATGAATTCATCTGACATCCAAGGAAAAGGGTGAGAAGTGGGAGCACAGGACCTAGAGTCAACTATCTGCTCTCATCCATGAGCTCTCCTCTACACACCAGATTTAACCAAGCTCTGAAACTCGAGGTGGAAATTGAATTGATGTGGATAAAGTCACACAAAAAGAAGTATTACATCTACTCTGGCATGATTTTCCATTTCCATATCACACAGAGCACTTGAAAACCCTCATATATCACTTGATTTCAGGTCCACCAGAAGTTTTCAAGACTCAATTCACTTAAAACAACAAAAGCTGCAAGAACCTCACGAAAATTTCAAATAAATCTAACCTGTTTTGAGCTGGTGTCATTTCTTAAGAGCTGAGGTTTCATACTGGAAGTCTGACAAATTTGGAAATATTTCAGTGATGGAGCTCTATTAATATGTTACCCCACAAGGCTGCTACAAAAACTTCCTGTCTGGTCAACATTTAATACCTTTTAAAAAAATTACTTGGAATTTCAACAGAATAATTAGATGAAAAAGATTGTTTAATTAATCAACTCTTTTCTTTTTTCCTCTGAAAAAGCCAGTGAAATTAATACATGCTGAGGCTGCTCAATTCAAATCTAAACTGCTGAACCTAGATTGAACTTCAGAAACATGCATAAAGTTTAGGGACGTTTTGGGAATCTGCTCTGGCAGGAGAAGTAGAACCTAAAATTAAAACTGGAAATCCATGCAACTAAGAGCAGAGTCAGAATGAATTCTATTTCAATAGGCAAGAAGTGCTAGGGTTGCTCTGGAAGAAAAAGAGGTTGTAATTCAGAGATGGGAGGGCAGAGCCTGCAACCTGCAGATCTGATCCCATCTCCTCCACGTGGACCATCAGTCCTGCAGCCTCTTGTCCAGTTCTTCCCTAGAGAAAACCAACACAAATGGGTTGCAAATACCTGTTGCACATCAGAATCATAGAATCATGGAATGGGTTGGGTTGGAAGGGACCTAGAAGACCATCTAGTCCCAACCCCCTGCATGGGCAGGGACACCTCCCACCAGCCCAGGTTGCTCCAAGCCCCATCCAACCTGCCCTTCAACACTGCCAGGGATGGGGCAGCCACAGCTTCCCTGGGCAACCTGGGCCAGGCTCTCACCACCCTCACAGCACAGAATTCCCTCCTCATGTCTGATCTCACTCTCTCCTTCTACAGTTCAAAGCCAATACCCCTTATCCTATCACTCCATGTCCTTGTCACAAGTGCCTCCCCAGCTTTCTTGTAGGTCCCCTTTAGGTACTGGAAGGCCACTGGGAAGTCTCCCCAGAGCCTTCTCTCCTCCAGGCTGAGCAACATCTCAGAGGGCATAGTTCACTCAGGAAAAATAAATATTCATCTCAGCCACTGCCCAATAATTAAATCAAAGCATATTTTCTACAGCTGGTTGGTGGGGCCACCCCTGAGCACAGAAGCAGCTGCAGGAACCCCAGCTTGGTGCTGATGACAGTGGTGAGAAATCCCAAATCCTGTTCCTGACCCCAGCCCTTGCTCAGAGAAGTCTCTCCATCTCTTTGTGTCTCCTCTTCTGCCTGCTTTATACATTTATCCTGCAAGCTCCTGGGGACAGGGAGTCTCTTCTCCCAGCCAAGCCACTCAGGAATTGCTGTCAAAGAAATAACAGGTTTGGACACTTGAACAGCAGGGAAGCCTGGTGGCAACTCAAGTTGCCCTTACCCCTTGTGAAACCAGACACAGAGGTCTTCATGGACAAGCCACTTGTTTTCAGTTGCTTCACTGGTATTAAAAATGAGAAAGCCAGATATCAAGAGGCCTGGGCCAGCCAGGATGGATGTCAGGATGCAACCTCTGAGGTTTGGCCCATCAGATGCTGCTCAGGCTCTGAGTGCCAGGAATAGCAGCAGCTCAGCTCCCTGCTCCTGCTGCATCACTTCAGGGTGCTGGGCAGGCTCTGGGACACCCTCAGCTTAAATGTAGTTGGGTTTATAATGCAAAAGGCAGGGTAACATCTTTGGGTGAGATGCCAAATGAAGGAAAGAAACAGAACAATCTGAGGATCAGATTACTGAGCTTTTGATAATAAATGAGAGTCTTTACTTAGGATTTTTCAAGTGTAATAGTAACATGTTTAGGCTGATTTTGCTTGTATAAAAGTAGTATCAGATTATAAATATTGTCCCTTTTAACTCTGCACAGCTAATGAATGGATATGTCAGCAAGGAGCCAGTCCCTAGGAAACATTTCTTAATGTACAATGTCCTCACAATTCCAGCATGACATGCAACATGACTACCCTGAACTATTCCCATATGATCAGTTCCCTTGCCTTTACAATATTCCTCATGAGGAACAAAGATCCCTATTTCCTAGAGAGTGCATAAAAACACCAACAAGAAAAAAAAGTGGTTCACCCAAGATCCCACAGGGAGCCTGTAGCAGAACTTCAGGGTTTGCACCAGCAGCTTAATAAAAAACTCCAAATTGTTCCACTATTATGGCAGAGACTGTTCACAGCCTTTGCCCCATTAATAATAAAACAAGAGAGGCCCCACGAGCCAAATATGAACAAGAATCCTTCACAATGGAGACAATTTTAAAATTAAAAAGCTAATTCACCTGGTGCCTCAGAGAAATCTGAACTCATGGTTCCCAGGAACAGCAATGGACAGTAAACACCTATTCCCTGGGTGCCTGTGACCACAGAGAAACACAACTCTGATCCTGGTGCACAGAGGAAATCCCCTCCCAAACCAGCCCCTACCTGGGATGACTCAGTGACAACATTTAATTTGTAAGGTGTGACCCTGGTGCTAGAAGGGGCTGCCCACATGGGACCAACTGCAGCAGCAGGTCCCAAGCCATTACTTGATCACTTCCCTGCTTAATTGCCACTTTTAATGACTTGCACTGTAACAAGAAAAAGTAAATCTAGCAACACAAATCTATCCTTTGAACAACTTCAGCCTTTTCCTCCTTAAATGCAAAGCATTGCTCTGTAAACCATTCCTGACTCACGTGGGGCCCTCCTGCCTCTTGATTTCATCCCCTACGTCTCCTCTTCTTCACTTGACAGCTCCAAGGTCTTAAAAAATAAGGGCAAAAGATCTCTTCTTTGATCCTTGCAAGATGACAGTGTTTTTTTTTTCCCTTGCTCTTTTCTTTCAGGAAGGTATCTTAGCCCTGCATTTGCTCCTCCATGTGCTGGGATTTCTTAAATCAAAACGTATGTTCTATACGTATGGACTTGGAACCAGAGCTGCATTAGCCTATTAACCATCCCCATTTGCTTCAGACTTGGCCAGCCACCTCAAAAACCTGCCAAGACCTTTCTGGCAGCCTTTTCCCAACAGTTCCAGGAAAACATGGAATATTCAAAGAATTTCAGGGCCTCCCGGCTTCGTTTGTCACCACTCTCCTTGTCCACTTAAAACTAAATCACAGGCAAATTGCTCTAATGCTCTATTAAAGATTTAAAAAGGCCCTTCTCCCCAGCAGGGTATCTGAGGACAAATCTATGTTCATATATAATGCAAAGCCTGCCTTAAGATGTAATGCAATGTGGCAGGAGGCAGAATGAAGGTTTCCCACCAAGTAAGGGAGCTGCTCTTACAAACTTTGAACTTCCCAAGTGAATTCTGTCCTCTTTGGAGCTTTCAAGCCTCCCTCAGATACCCTGGAAAAAGAGATTCATTTTGTCCTCATTATTACTCTGGCAAATTCATTGAATCACAGACTGGTTTGTGTTGGAGGGACCTTAAATCCCATCCAGATCCACCCCCTGCATGGGCAGGGACACCTCCCACCAGCCCAGGTTGCTCCAAGCCCCATCCAACCTGCCCTTCAACACTGCCAGGGATGGGGCAGCCACAGCTTCCCTGGGCAACCTGGGCCAGGCTCTCACCACCCTCACACTCCACAAGTTCCTCCTCATGTCTAAATCATAGAATCATGAGTAGTGGAAGGGTTTGGGTTGGAAAGGATCTTAAAGATCATCTAGATCCTCCCCCCTGCATGGGCAGGGACACCTCCCACCAGCCCAGGCTGCTCCAAGCCCCATCCAACCTGCCCTTCAACACTTCCAAGGATGGGGAGGTTTCAGGCTTGTGTGACACAAGAAGCAAACAAAAATCTGAGCAGCACATCTGAATTTGCTCCTTCTAAGAATCTCAGCCACTGCTTGAGCATGAAGATATTCTTCAGTCCCACTGGCTGGAGCTTTTCTGTAAGCTCACTCCCAGGCTTCAGGAGGGCCAAATGACATGATAGTGTAACTGGGATTCAGAATAGGGCTCCCAGCAATGGCAACTGGCAGCAAACTAAACCAGAAGCTAATTCTTTTTAAAGCCATGGCAGGAAAAAGAGAAAAATCCTGCTGTCATATTACTAACCAAGAGCAAAAAAACTGGCCCATCTCACTTGCACAGCTTCCCCCAGTTTTAAAACAAGAGAGAAACATGCTTTAAATAACGTGAGGAGGCTTTTCTTTGAATGGCACAGAAAAAGCCTCCTTGTGATTTCTGATGTCAAGCAGCCTTCCTTAATTCCCAGCACTAATTTATGGATTAAATGTTTAACCCTTGACTTGGATATGGATTGAGAGCTGACAGGACTGCTCCACTGAGCACCCCCATCCCTGCACTCCTGCTCCACTGGAGCATTTCTAGGCTCCCCTCAGCACCTCTGGGCTCAGTTTTGGGGCAGGATGTCTCACTGCACACAGGCTGGCTGTTCAGCTTCCACCTGGCATTCCATTAGTCTAAGAAGTTATCACCCATTTCTCTTTGCTCCAGATAACCTTTCCTGCCTCTTCCACTCATTAGTCACTGCTGGTTTGCAATTTGCTGCTTCACAGGCAAGTGACCAACATCTGTACAAATATATGTACATAAAATGCAGCACCACGACAGAATGTCTTATAAGACAAGGGGGGATGGAGTAAAACTGGAAGAGGGAGATTGAGGTGAGAGATGAGGAGGGAATTGTGGAGTGTGAGGGTGGTGAGAGCCTGGCCCAGGTTGCCCAGGGAAGCTGTGGCTGCCCCATCCCTGGCAGTGTTGAAGGGCAGGTTGGATGGGGCTTGGAGCAGCCTGGGCTGCTGGGAGGTGTCCCTGCCCATGCAGGGGGTTGGATCTAGGTGATCTTGAAGGTCCCTTCCAACCCAAACCATTCCATGATTCTGTGATTTAATAACTAGTCTCACTTACAAATGAAGAGACACAAGTGACTGAAATATCTTAGGGCTCCTATAAAACAAGTTCTCCTTTCACAAATCATTAGAAGGGCAATTTCCCAAACCAACTCAACCCACAAGATCTGGAACAGAGAGCAACTGTAATATTGCCTTCTTCCCTTCCTACTTCCTTCCTGTTTTTTCCTTCTCTTCCTCATTTATTTTTTATTTATTTTCTTTTTTTTTTTTTTCTTAAATCCTGCCCTCTAGATCCAACAACCTCATTCATGAGAGGAAATGGAAAGCCAAGGGGAAGCTGTGGCATCTGACAGGCTGCAAACCCCACTGCTGCAAACCCCTGGCTGCTGCCCCAACTGCTCCTCCTTGTCACCAGAGATGAGAGGCCACTTCAAACACAGGAAAAACAAACTTGAAAACAAACCCAGAGCAGTGGCATTAATCCGGGAATGAGTTTGACCTGCTGGTTACAACAATCCCTTAAATCTCCCTTAAGCCAAGGAACACAAAGGGTCTGCCTGTGCTCTTTAGGGGTCTGACTGCAGCCAGCCCAAACCCTGCACCAACCTGAGCTGCTGCAACCACACATCTCCAGCCAGGAGCACTTGGAAGTGCCAGCTCAGGGCAGAAGGACTGCTCCTAGTTACACCACAGCTCCTCACATCCCTCCGTGGGCACTGACTCCTGGCTCTGACATGTTCTTGCATGGGGAAAACCAGCTCTGACCTCCTACTGAAAACAGGTGGGAAAGCAGCAGCAGGTGGAACCGTGTCTGAAACTCCTGTTACTTCTGGTAATACCAGGGTTCCAAGGAATGTATTTCACCAGGAAGGAGAAGGTCACAGCACGTGTTTAGATGCAGATCTGCAAGCCTGGCTTTTGTAGGCAGCTCTTCCAGCGAGGTGCTGCTTGGCCTTGGGTCAGTCCCCTTGCTCTGCTTTCATTCCTGGACAGTGGTCATGCAACCCCTTCCCACTGCACGTGGCACTTGTGTGGAGCTGGGCAGCCATTTCTAACCCTGCTGTGTTGCAGTTACTCCATCTGCAAGCCCCACTGAAGGCCAAACATCTATCAACCCCTCACTTTTCTTTGTCAGTGGCAAACTATGTGCTTAATCCTTTGCAGGAGACAGATATAGACTGGGTCAGAATCCAGGCTTCTCTGACATACCTTCAGGGATAGTGACAAGTCTTAGCAGCTTTGGACAACCAAGAGTTGTCCTTCCTGCTGGTTCTCCCCTGGTCTGGAATTGCTCCACTTCATCCTAAACCTTGAAACTTAAAGTCTAAATTCTGTTCTAATGTTATTTAAATGAATTACCATAATTCTATGTATGGTTATTAGAAACATAAGTATCTAATCTGTTCTAGACTTGCAAGCTTCCCATTAACTTCTAAAAGCAATTAGGTTCATTTTTTTAATTAAATAGTGGTGGAAAAGACTTGCTTTTTAAAACATTTTCAATTTGTCACCATTTAATTTCACTGCACGTCTCCTTGTATTCACTTTGTGAAACTATGAGGATTTCTCAGTCTACCTCCTCATTCTTTCTTTTCTTTTCATTAAAATATCAATTTCAAAGAATCCCAGAATGGCAGGTTGGAAGGGACCTCAAGATCATCTGGTCCAACCCTTCCAGGCACTACTCCAGTTTACATGAGGGGGCTCAGCTCCCTGTCAAGCTGAGACTTCAAACTGCCCCACGTGGGGGAATCCACCACTTCCCTGGGGAGACTGTTCCAATGTCTGACTGTCCTCATGGTGACAAATTTACCTCTTGTGTCCCATTGGAATCTCCCCGGGAGCAATTTGTGCCCATCACCCCTTGTCTTTTCCATGTGACTCTTTGGAAACAGGGAGTCTCCATCTTCTTGGCAGCCCCCCTGTAAGTCCTGGAACATGGTGATAAGGTCTCCCCTGAGCCTTCTTTTCTCCAGGCTGAACACCACCAGTTTTCTCAGCCTCTCTTCATATGGCAGGTCCTCCAGTCCTCTGATCATCCCTGTGGCCCTTCTCTGGACCCTCTCCAGGCTGTCCCACCCTTTTTGCAGAGCAGGGACCAGAACTGAACACAACACTCCAGGTGTGGCCTGACAAGTGCTGGGTAGAGCAGGATGATGACTTCTTGGTCTCTGCTGGTGATGCCCTTGGTGATGCAGCCCAGCCTCCTGTTGGCTTTCCTTGCTGCTGCAGCATGTTGTGCACTCATGGTGACCCACCAAGACCCCCAGGTCCCTTTCCACAGGGCTGCTCTCCAGCCAGGTGGATCCCAGTCTGAACTGCACTCCAGGGTTACGTGTTCCCAGGTGCAAGATCTTGCTCCTCCCAGCCCACTCCTCCAGCCTATCCAGCTCAGCCTGGAGGGTAGTCCTCCCTTCTGGACTGTCAACTTCTCCACTCCTCTTGATGTCATCAGCAAACTTCATCAGGGTGCTCTTAATCCCAACACCCAGGTCACTTCTAAAGATGTTAACCAGCATTGGGCCCAATTTGTTTTTCCTTCCTAATGGGAATGGTTCCAGTATATCCATTTCCAGTATCTCCCCACTTGGGACCATTTTTGCTGGCACCTTTCTGAGCCCTTCCTCCTCAGATTTGGGGGCACAGTTCCTACCTGGCATAACTCACTGTCTTTATCCACCCCACATTCCTAATACCAACCAGCCCTGAAATGTCCCTAGAAGTTTTCTACCTGTACTAGGTGAAGGAACAACAGGTAACAAGGCCTAGTTCCCTATCAAGAATGGAATGAGGAATAAAAGACATTAAAAAATAAGATCTATATCTGACTTCATCCAGCCTGACTGGTGATGGCTTTTGTTTTGGACCCTGACAGTTGCATGTGTGAAAAAAGGCCCATTCACAAAAAAGCTTCTCAGACTGCAATTGTTAACCATGACATTTCCACATCCCTGTTAATTATAAATGACTTGATCCTGACATTTCCTTCAGACGTGGTGAAAGCCCTAATGAAACCCTCTGAGCTGGGTGTCACACCTGTAACAAAGACAAGCTTGGAGGAATCAGAGTCTTGTCACCAGGCCCTGGCAAAGGGTGGCAGGAGAAATGGCAGGAGGGTGACACATGGAAGGGGCAAGGGAGAACCCTGCCCCACCACATCTGCTCCTCTGTGGCACCAGGCAGGAGGTCAGGTACCTGAAGGATGGAACCTCCAAGGATGTAGATGGGAAAGACAAATCAAGGACTCTCTGTTGGCTCCACCTGCTTTTAGGAAAATCTTTGCTTGGAATATTTCCAGCCTGTGGTTTTTCATTTGCAGTGCATCTCAGACAATCCTGGATCACCTAACTGGAGAGGAAGCTGCTTTCTAGGAATTTAAGAAGGAAGGAGAAGAATCCAGGGAGACCTTAGAGCACCTTCCAGTGCCTGAAGGGGCTCCAGGAAAGCTGGGGAGGGACTTGGGACAAGGGCAGGGAGGGAGAGGACAAGGGGGAAGGGATGAAAACTGGAAGAGGGAGATTGAGGTGAGACATGAGGAGGGAATTGTGGAGTGTGAGGGTGGTGAGAGCCTGGCCCAGGTTGCCCAGGGAAGCTGTGGCTGCCCCATCCCTGGCAGTGTTGAAGGGCAGGTTGGATGGGGCTTGGAGCAGCCTGGGCTGGTGGGAGGTGTCCCTGCCCATGCAGGGGGTTGGATCTAGGTGATCTTGAAGGTCCCTTCCAACCCAAACCATCCTGTGCTTCTGTGATGATTCTAGGAAGCAGGAGGGGAGGTGATATGGAGGAGCTGCTACATGTAACACAGGATGCAGAATTTCCATCTTTTTTCCATATCTGCCCCAGAAACCTGATTCTTGAACTTATTTAACCAAGAAACAGGGCCATGACATTGCACAAAGGGGCTGATTTCATCCTATCCCAGTGTAAAAAAAATACTGTTTTGCCAAGGGAGAACACACTTTATATTTTGAACATATAAATCTAAATATCTGCAACTGGGACTGCCTGGAGCATCAGCAGAGTCAGGGCAACTAGAAATTCCACCTTGTTTAAAAGAAAATGTAAAAAAATTAAGAAGGTGGGTTTTTTCCCTCAGATAAAACATTTTGGATCTTCCTCAGCTATGGGAAGTTTCCAAATATCAGATTTCCTTTCTGTTCCAGTTCAGACTGGAGGTTTTTATCCCAAGGTCTAATCCTGGTGGCCCAACATGACACATACACCAGTTTGCCTCTGAGTGGATGGAGAACACAGCTCAAAAACTACCCCTGGAACTGCTGAATGAAGCCACCAAGCTATGAACAGAGAGAAGGAAGAATGAGAAGGCAAAAAGCTGGTCAGAAAAAAGCTGTGTGTCCAGGTCTCTGCTCTGTTTATTCCCAACAGATGAGTTCCAAATATTGAGCTGCTCTGTACCAGCTCATTCTTTGACTTTCCAATTGCACGTGCACTGGAATCAATACCTCCATCTAACTGAAAGGACATCTGCTTCCCTTAGAGGTTCTGCTTTTTGATTCCAACCCACGCAAGAAGAACGTCCTTCTTCAGGAATTTACAACCTCAAAAGGAGAGAGAGGCAGAATTTCTGAGGTCTGGGCAATCTGGGTAATGAAATTGTCTTATTTTTAACTGTCTGAGCAGCTTTCAGGCAGAAGAAGCCTGTTAGAATTCACATTAATTTGTGCAGAACCCTATCATCATCATCATTTAGCTCCCAAGGTTGCTGTGCTTGGAATTCCAGTTATGACATGAATTCTATACATTTTATACAGATTTATAAATGGCATCAATAGAACACTTAGGGCCTTATTCATTAAACAATGAGTCATTCTGGCATTCCAGTCTAGTTCATCCCAGCTCTTACAAAACTTTTATGTACAAATTTGACTGTACTTCATGCCTCTGATTTAGCAGCAGAGTTTCAGCTGGGTGTGGAAATAGATGAAAGGCATTGTTTTGTTTTTTTTTAAAAAAGAGAAAAAAGAAGAAGAAATCCCTCTCATGGTGAAAGTTCCTGGGTTTTGCCTCCTGACCAGGACTCAGGACTCAGCAAACAGCCCTGGCTGCTTCTCCTTCCACTATTGCAAATATTTTCTTGCTGCCCAGCAAACCAGAAAAACCCAAATAAAACTGAATACATCACTTGAGTAGTTATTCTTGACAGGTAATTTCAGTGACACACTTAAAGGCTTCCCTTAGTGTCCAGTTTGTGACTGTGGCACCAGTAAATTAATGATGGGGCAGGACCACAACCTGACTTGTCCAAATAATTTCCCTAATGACTTAGAGCTTTCGTATGGACTGGTTAAAGAGTGTGCTTTAAATGAGCTGAAAATGAAGAGATTAATCCAAAAGAAGACCTGTCACCTATTTTTGAGGAGTTGCACCTGTATTACAAATAGTAATACATCTATTACAGCTAAGAGTCTGCCTACACAGCAAAATACAAACCCATTGTTTGGCAAATTCTAGCTTAATCTAGGGAGAGCACATAAAAATAGCAGTGAAGTCACAGGGTATGGGTTTTAGCATGCTCTAGGAACTAGGGAACAAAGTCTTCAGGGACAGGCTGGTTACCAGCCAGTGGGAATCTGTTGGAACTGTTCTCATTACTTCATTCCAGTGCCTGATCATCCAGGTAAACTGGTAAAGCCTGGAAAGGGCAGGGAGGGAGAGGAGAAGGGGGAATGGATGAAAACTGGGAGAGGGGAGATTTAGGTTGGATATAAGGAGGAAATTCTTTAGTGTGAGGGTGGTGAGAGCCTGGCCCAGGGTGCCCAGGGAAGCTGTGGCTGCCCCATCCCTGGCAGTGTTGAAGGGCAGGTTGGATGGGGCTTGGAGCAGCCTGGGCTGGTGGGAGGTGTCCCTGCCCATGCAGGGGGTGGGACTGGATGATCTTGAAGGTCCCTTCCAACCCAAACCTTTTCATGATTCTATGATATGCTACAAACTGCTCTGCATTTTATAGTTTGGACACCTCAGCATGTATTACTTTATTTTACCTTCTCTTTGAGCTTTAGCCTTCTTCCTGACTGCTGGATGTCTGGCTGTGATTTCTCTAATTTCTGTAAAGCTGGCTGGAGCAGAACAGTCTGGGAAGTCACTGCTGCTCTGTCACATCTGACTGGAATTAGCAAATAGTCTCATAGAATCACAGAATGGTGGGGGTTGGAAGGGACCTCTGGAGATCATCTAGTCCAACCCCCCTGCCAGAGCAGGGTCCCCTAGAGCAGATCCCACAGGAACACGTCCAGGTTTGAATGTCTCCAGGGATGGAGACTCCACAACCTCCCTGGGCAGCCTGTCCCAGGGCTCTGCCA
>NW_009952719.1:1240072-1259420 GCF_000747805.2 Chaetura pelagica
CTGATCAGATCCCCCCTCAGCCTCCTTCTCTCCAGCTGAGCAGCCCCAGCTCTCCCAGCCTTTCCTCACAGGCAGATGCTCCAGCCCCTCCAGCATCTCAGTGCCCTGTGCTGGGCTCTCTTGCAGTAGTAGTCCAGTAGTACTGGACTCTCAGTAGCTCCTTGTCCTGCTGGAACTGGGGAGCCCAGAACTGCTCACGGAGCTCACAAAATGTCAAAAGTTGCTGGGCTGAAAGGTACAGACACACCAATGGACACAAGGCAAACCAGCTCCCTAGCTGTCCTTTCATTGGGAACCATTCCAAGACCTCACCATTCCTGGGATGTCTGCACTTCTCATTACGTACATAAGCACCAGTGTCTATTACTGGTCTTTATCCTTAATAAGTCACATTTAATTTGGAATCCACTGCACTCCATGTTCCTGTAGATTAGGACACTACCTACCAAGCAACCACCATGCCAAGAAAAGCACAGCACTCTGCACCCAACAGAAGAGGGATGTGTGCTTCTTTGATGTCTACCATCCTATTTTCATTCATTCTCCCACTATGATATTTCCAGCACTTCACTTTAGGTTGCAGAGCTAAAGGCACAAAACCAAGATCAACATTTCCATTTTCATGATCACAGGACAAACAATTTCCTGGGACTGGTTCTTTTTCAGTTTACATTCCACTGGAAGTGTCCTCCAAAAAACCAGTTGCTCTCTCCAATTGTTCACAGGCTTCACTGAAGAAAAGCTGGGAATGGGACAGCAATGAAAACAAGGAAAATAGGACATTTTTCTCCATTCATTGCCCAAGCTGAGAGAAACAAAAGTGGCAATTAAAGGAGCTGTTAAGGGTGAGACATCTTCCCTTTGCTTCCTTCTCTTTTAATCTGCAGCTCATGAGTTGTTCCTTTCCTCACTGCACAAGGTCCAGAATTGTAACACTGCCATATTCTCCTGGAAATCTATTTAAATGGCATATGATAGGAGCCATATGATGGAAGCTTAATTACATAGAGGGCATATGGAAGGCATATGACATAAGGACATATGGAAGGCATATGATAGAAGGGCATCCGAGGACATATGATGGGAGTCTAATTAATTGACAATACATTCCTCTCATCAGGGGGAGAGCTGGAATGCTATTTTGTTCAGAAGAAAAATATGCACATTGAAAGATGCTTATTGTCAACTTCAATGCAGCACTGACCATTCTCCTTTTTAATTATTGTTCCTTCTGCTTTGGAGCAAGATAAATCAGGAAGGAATTGTGGAGTGTGAGGGTGGTGAGAGCCTGGCCCAGGTTGCCCAGGGAAGCTGTGGCTGCCCCATCCCTGGCAGTGTTGAAGGGCAGGTTGGATGGGGCTTGGAGCAGCCTGGGCTGGTGGGAGGTGTCCCTGCCCATGCAGGGGGTTGGCTCTAGATGATCTTGGAGGTCTCTTCCAACCCAAACCACTCCATGATTAATTTCCATATCATATGATTAAAATGCTCAACATAAAGCTCAGTTTGACAGTCACAAAAGTGTGTGTCAGTATAAATAACTATTTTTGAAACTCATTAAGTTCCCTTATTTGTTCACAGAGCAGATCTAAAATGCTACCACCAAAAAAGAGCCTGCTCTTAATTAGGAGTTAAATTACCACCCATTTGAAAAGCTATTCCTAGAGAAGTACCAAACAGGTTTACATAAAAATAAAAAATCAACCCTTTAAGCTTTAAGCTGGATTTGAGTCCATGCAGCTGAAAATTTGCACTTCCTTCTGCAAAAAGATTTGGGGGGGTTGGGAGGGAGTGTGAAATAAGGTCCTGCCTAAAATGTGACAAAAAGATTCCTCCTGTTTATCTACCTGCAGGTGTTGAATGGATGTGCCTTCAAGAACCACAGGAGCAGGGTTGGGTGAGCCTGGATATTTGCCTTGTCCTAAGGAACTGCAGTTTTAAATCATGGGAGTGAGATCTGGAAGCTCTTTGAAAACCAGATGAAATAAAATCCCACTGGTCCACTCTTTGAATAACTCATAACAACAGAGACACCAATAGCTTCTCTTTGCAGAGAGCAAAGTTTTTCAGTGCCACTTGGCCAGGAAAGAAATGTTTTCCTGGGCTATTTAGATAGTTTGAAACACGGTTATCACATCCACACTTTTATACCAGCCTCCCAAAATGAACCCTGTGCCTGCCCCTCTGCTTCATTTGCTGATTTAGAAAGTTCACCCCCTATCAGTCTTTCTTACTCCTGGGAACTCCAAGGCTCTTGCCAAAATTAGCCCTGAACACACTCAAAAACCACAACACAGCTCATTGGGGCCACCAGCTTCACCCAGGGCACATGAACACTCAACACTGCCAACATCTTCACTCTTGTGTTCAAACATTATCAGATAAATGCCAGAGTTGCAGAGGGGTTTAAAGGCCTCAAGTCACCAGGTAGACAAAACTGGGTGCACTGGGTGTATTCCCTGCATTTTAGACTTCATCAGATAGATGAGAAATATGGATTCTGCCCAGAATTGCTGGCTCACCATGGCTCCCATTCTCCAAACAGCTCCTCTACAGGATTTGGGCTGGGTCCACAGCTCCTTAACCCAAAAGACTGTGAGGGAGAAGTAAAACCACCTCTCTTGGATGAGTCCAGAAGCCTTTGAAACACCTGATGCAACCGTACCCACCAAGATAAAAACCCCCTGAAGAACCACCATTCTAGGGGGGTGGAATCACTGAGGGATATTCCCTGAGAACAGCTCTCCTGAGGGCTGTGTAGGTTTAGGTACTTTCACAATAAAAAACACCCTTCAAGGCTTTATCTGGAAGCATCAGCACCAGCCTCCTACACTTCCTGAGAGACAATGAGTGTGCCAGGTCTCACACTGCTACAGGGCACAGCCTTGTTTAACTCCTGGTGTAGGACTAACTGAACCAGTCCAAGGCTAAAGGAGCAGGAAAGCTGCTTTCACATCTCAAAACCAGAGAGAAGACAGGATTCTGGGGTTTTTATGTTGCCTTTGGAGCCTTCTCCTTGCTGACCAGGAAGGCAATAACACTGTTGCCATGGTGCTTTTTAGGAATGCTCCACATTGTGCTGCTCAAGTGCTAATAAAAGAAGACAAGCATTACTAGTCCACTGAATTTGCCACAAAACTCCATCACAGAGCACCAGCAGGTCAAAAAAAACCACTGAGAGAATGAACGTTCCTGAAGTTCTAGAGAGGCAAAAAGGAAAGGGAAGGTTTTTCCAGCTCATCTTACCTGGCTCTTTCCTGTTCCATGTGTCCAGAGCAAAGACTGCTGAGGAATTACGGTCGCTCCTCCCGCCGTTCTGTGCAAGACCCAAGGAAAGCTAGGAGGTTGTACAGTTATCTCCCTTGGTGTAATTCTAAACTATACAACCTACTACCTCAACCTGGATGCATGCAAGTCAAAAATGCTGCCAGCTACCCACCACTTCACAGCCGACAAAAGCTCAGGGGGTTTTGAGTTCCAAAAGGAAAGAAAAGGAAAACCAACCAAAACAAAAGGCCTCCCAATTCTCAGTGTGGTCATTGGGAAGTCAATAGATGTTTTCCTGGGGGAAAAGACCCCAGCACCAAGTGCAGCTCCCCACACTGCAGATGTTCACAGAGAAGACACAATAAGCCATGGTTAGCACTCCTGGAGACAGACAAGATCACAGTCACTTTTCACACAAGAAGGAATTTTGTCCCTGGCCAAGAAAAAATCATACTTCTCCCCCTCCACACCAGATGCATCTGCACTACAGCACAGAACATACACATACATTTTTTAAAAGCACTTTTTCAAAGGATTCAGTTTGCCCTAACGTGTCTTTTCATTTCTGGACATATAGAACATTGACCTTAGAACAGGCACCTTGGTTCCTGAAGGCTTAAAGGACGATTGCAGGAGTGGGTTTAGGAGAAGAAATGCAAAGAGGGTAGAAGGTTTAAAGAAAATCTGATCCTTGCATCAGCCCCATGTGAAGACTCATTAATTTAGAAATGCTAAATTCACTCAGGCTCTCTCAGCAGTCAGAAGAAAACCATGCTCCCTTAAAAAGGAGCACATTACATTTTTAACTTGTATTAGTTCACAGTCCAACAACAAGGATGTTACCATTGTGACTCATTCCCATTCCCCACCAAGGTAGCACTTAGAGCAGTGTGCTGCCTGCTTAGCAGGGCTTACAAACAGGGATTAGCATCTTAAAGTCCTGAGATCCTGCCCTTCAGGTGAATGCATCTTCAGGCACAGCAGCTCTGTGCTGGAAGGGGATTACACAGGAATCCAACCCTACAAACGCTGAGCTCTGCTGAATAGATGGCACCTTAGAATCACAGGATGCCTTGGGTTAGATAGGACCTCTAAAGACCATCTAGATCCACCCCCCTGCATGGGCAGGGACACCTCCCACCAGCCCAGGCTGCTCCAAGCCCCATCCAACCTGCCCTTCAACACTGCCAGGGATGGGGCAGCCACAGCTTCCCTTGGTTGTTTCTATTTTCTTATGATCAAGTAGCACAGGTCATGATGGAAAAGCCCCACCTTTACATTCAAAGCCTGAGATAAAGGAGGAATGTGAGAATAATATCACTCTTCATAACTCAGCCTGCAACAGCAGAATATTTCACAAAAAAACCCCAATCTTTCTGAAGGGTTTAAGTGCACAATATCTTGATAGCATCAGTGGAGTTGCTGATGACTCCATGTTTGGTAAAGTTTACTTTGACCTGATAGGCTCTGTGGAAATACAGCATATTATTTTAGTTAACAGTACCCTAACAGTAGAGTGGCTGTTAAGCATTTTATTAGTTAGAACAGTGATCCAGCCACAACTCTGGGTAAGGAAACCAGGAATCTGTAGCCCTGTACTCTGACCAGGAGCATTACAGCAGCATCCTGAAACCATCCCAATTTCTTGATGCAACATCATCATTTTTCTGCTCTGAACATCTGTCCTCAATGATGATTACCTCAATCACCCCTTGTAGTGAGAGGACAAGGGGGAATGGATTAAAACTGGAGGAGGGGAGATTCAGGTTAGACATTAGGATGAATCACAGACTGGTTTGGGTTGGAAGGGACCTTCAAGATCATCTAGATCCAACCCCCTGCATGGGCAGGGACACCTCCCACCAGCCCAGGCTGCTCCAAGCCCCATCCAACCTGCCCTTCAACACTGCCAGGGATGGGGCAGCCACAGCTTCCCTTGGTTGTTTCTATTTTCTTATGATCAAGTAGCACAGGTCATGATGGAAAAGCCCCACCTTTACATTCAAAGCCTGAGATAAAGGAGGAATGTGAGAATAATATCACTCTTCATAACTCAGCCTGCAACAGCAGAATATTTCACAAAAAAACCCCAATCTTTCTGAAGGGTTTAAGTGCACAAGATCTTGATAGCATCAGTGGAGTTGCTGATGACTCCATGTTTGGTAAAGTTTACTTTGACCTGATAGGCTCTGCCAGCCTCTGATCATCTCCATGGCGTTCTCCAAACTCACTCCAGGAGCCCCATGTCCTTCCTATTACAATAGAACACCCTTTATGAAAAATTTCCTTACCCCCAGCTTGGCACTTAAAGAACCTAAATCTTCTTCAGGTTGGCAAAAGCCACTGTGACTGTTCTGTTCCTGACTCTCCACCTCTCCTTGCTGCTCTTCCATCACAACTCCAACTTCCTCTCCCCCCCGAGAGTGACAAATGCTTGAGCTGTCAGCTCCCTGCTGGCACCCACTCAAGGACCATTCTCACTCCCTCCCCCAGCACTAAATCCATCCAGGGAGCTGGGACCCACTTGGCACACGTGCTTGGTTCCACTGCAAGCACCAAGACCTGCTCCAAGGTGCCACAACACTGTCCATAGCATGAACTGCCAGGAGAAGGTCCTCACTGAGAAAATATTCCCATCCAAGTTCCCACACGTGTCTCTCTGCCTGGATGTGAGAGCAATAAGCAGGACCCACTTTACAGAGCAATATAAAGAGACTTCAAGTCTTTTTTAAACACTAAAGCAGTTTCTGTCCCAGGGCCTGATACCTAACTCAGTGTTTACACACCTCTGCAGATTATCCTGGCAAATGCTCCCCATTTATGAGAGCCTGGCTCCAGGATTACAGGTATTTTGCTCCCACTGCTTTAAGCTCAGACAGATGAAAGTGTATTTGCATCCCAGAGGTACTGCAGCTTCAGGTGTCATGCATCTAGTCATGCAGTTAGAATATTTGCTGCTGTTCCTGACAGGAAGTACTGAGTTCAGGAATTGAGATCTAAAGTTAACAAACTGAAGTCACCTAATTCCCATCACTTCTGCACCTTCTCAACTTCTCTCAGTGCCCAGCTCGTTGTCCTAGAAACATCCTCCTGGGAGGACAGCAAGAGATTCCCAGCACCAGTCAAGTCACTTTTTGTTGGTTTGTTGTGGGGTTTTTTTTGGTGGCACGAATCTCCATGTTTGTTTTCTGGTGCTTTTTGTCAATTATGTCAATTAGCACAATCATACCTAATTATGCAATTAGGGTAAACGTGCAACCTAATGACAATGACGAGACGTGTTGATGTCAGAGAAGTTCCAGTTAAATATTGGGGCAGGGAGAACTGGATTCCAAGTGGAGCTGTGTGCTCTTAAGTTCATGTGCTCCAGCCCCAATTGTTCCTGAACCCTTTCAGGCCTCTTGCTTTTCCAGAATCACAGAAATGATTTCACCCTTGTGTGGACAAAAGGAAATCTCTGTCCCAGCCCAGTCAGTTTGATTTTAAAGCAACAGTGTAATCAAAAAAACCATGTCCTTTTACTCAGTGTAACCCTCTGGTTCCTGAAATACAGTAGATGAAGTCAAGGTGAAAAAGACTCCTGTCTTATCCCAGGAAAGGCAGAATTCATGTTCAGTGAATACTAATTTTCAATAGGGGAGGACATGTCATTGTAGCAGCTCTTCTCAGACACATCAAGGGTTTCTCTCTTTGAATTTAAGGCCACTGACCTCAGAAGACATCAGATGAAGCTTTAGTCTGGACTAGGGAGTTATGCAGAATTGTCCCTCATTTCACTGCCTGCTCCCTTCGTGGACTCCAGAGGAAAGAAGAATTCAGAAACCTGCTTCCCCCACTCTATAGGAATCCAAATTTTGTATTTCATTTCCCCAAGAATAAGGAGATCATTCAAATCCCAAACTGATTTTGGAGGACTGAATGGCTGGCACAGCCCATTCTTTTAAAACATGCTTCAGTGCAAAGCAGCAACTTTGTCATGATCCGCAGAAAAGCAGTTTCCAAGGGCAAAATATTCCCAAATAACACAGAAAATAGTGCTTTATGTATCAATCCCCTGCAGCTACACCACATTTTGAGTGCATTTATAGACCACCCTCTGACTTCCCAGATACCAACAAGACAGCAAGGACACCAGCAATGGAAACTTAGCACAGATGTGTTCAACAAAACTGAATTCTATTTTGTTATTATCATCAGCAAAAACATCAGCTGAGATTTGGCTCTGAGTCCTTCTGGATGTGAATGGTGAAGAAGAAGGAAGAACCCACCTTCACTTTCAGATCCCAGGCAGGGTAATGCAGAGCTAGCCAAGGAGGGGGTGGAAAGCAGAAAATCCTCATGAAGCAAACCTATTTCCTGCAGTCATTGAGCAAAAATAAATAAATAGCAAAACCCACAAATTATATTGTTCCAGTCTGAGGTCTGAAATCTTGTTTGCTGCATTTCAGGCTGGAGTGATCTTTTTTACAGCTGACTTCCTTAAACCACAGACAGAGGAGATTTTACACTGGAAATGTTGACATGATTCCTACAGGTCATCTCATCCATTCAGCTTCACTTGATGGAACTTTGTGATGAGAACTTGGTTGGGATGAGGAACTTCAAGAGGTTCAAGGGCTTACTCCAGCTCAGAAAGCTCTCCTAGAAGTCTGGCAGACACACTAAACAGGGCTGGAACTTCAAGACTCTCCAAAATAAAGAACAAGTCTCATCTGGGCTCAGCTGAAATCCAGAGCAAGGAAATATTTTGAAAGCCACACAAACTTTTTCAACATGTTACAAAAACGGTCTCGGTCTCAACTCTTAGCAAGAGTTACAGCAATGTGAAGATTTACCCAATATTACATTTCAAGAGCTGGGATTTTCTAGGGGAAGGGTAGCTTTTTGTCAGCAGCTGGAGTGCAGCACCAGCCCTGGGTTAGAAAAGACACAGACACTTTGTGCTGGAGCTAAGGATGGATCAGGGATCCTGGTGGGGAAGGTGGCAAAAGCCAGCAAGGGTTGGGAAGCTGATGACACAAAATGACCCCAAAACTTAGGGGGTTTTCTGCTTAGTCCACACCTGGTCTGTGATTGAGGTATGTGCTTTTGTTTGAGATTCTGCACAGCATGAGAAGGCCCCAGAGCCAATGCTGGTTTCACACACACACTGAAAAGCAAAGGGACTCAGAGCTGATTGCCTAGAAGCTGCACCAAAACCTGGTGCCACCTCCAGGGTGGTTTGGAGCCACTCCAGTGCATCCTGATCCTGCTTATCTACAACCAAGGGCTCTGCAGCCTGCCTGGAGCACATCCCCTGAGATGCTCCTACGTTATGGGCTTCCTGGCTCAAGGGCAGATGTCTCAATCTTGGATCCCTCTCCTAAAAACTCCACTGAATCCCAGAACGCCAGGTTGGAAGGGACCTCAAGGATCATCTGGTCCAACCTCTCCTTCTTTTCTCCCTTAGTGATTCAAAGCAAATAAGCAAAGAGAGAGAAAAATCAGATTACCCAAATAATTATTTATCTGCCTTTTAAGAGTTTAACCAGATTTGATGATCTGAATAAGAGTGTTTGGATATGGTTCAAACTCCAGGGTACACAATTCCATTCTGCTTGTCATGAATCCCATTTGCCACTGCATATGGTTACTCTAATTACCCCAGTGCTGTTGGGTGCTCCTCTGCTGACAGGGGCTCATCCTGCTCCACACCAGATGAGGCTGGAGAAATGGGGAGTACACAAATGTCAGACCTCTCATACCCCAGTGGGTATCACACAGCATCTGGTCTGCAAGGGACCTTGCAGGTACTCTCAGTGGTAGCAACAGAAATCAGAAATGGGCTTGTTATTTTGAGGGAGAAAGGCATGATTTACCAAAGCTGGGAAAAAAAAAAAAGAGAGAGAAGAAAAAGGGGTGTTTGCTTTGGAAAAGCTTTGGTTTGCTTCTTCAGACAAGAAGTTCTGCTTCTGGCTCAACCTCTACCTCTGGCTCAAACTCTTCCTCTGGTCAAAGGAAGCACAATCCCAGTGAAGCCTCCCCAGATGCACATAGAGCCACAAAGTTTGGCAAGAAGCATTTTTTTCCCTCTTGGGAGGCACTCAAGCAACAACTCTGCCTATTGCTGGAGAAAGGGGCTGCATTAATTAAGGGACCCATTTTTGCAGAGGATATTGGGACTTTTTTCATGTCTCCAAGGCCTTCCTGGTACTTTCTACGTGCAGGTGCTCTGGTTTGTTCCCAGCTCCAGTAGCTGCCTGCTATTGCTCCAAGTTCCCCTGCAACATCAAGCTGGGTGAAGCATCCAATATTCCCTGCCTTGCAGCATGTCTGTGCCCTGTCACTCTCTCGTTGTGCCTCAGTGACAGATGAAGAGATCTCGGGGTGCTCTGTGTGCCACTTGGATCAAAGCTGTTGCATAAATACAAGCTCCTTATCAACAAAAGGAGGGGGAAATAAATTCATAAGGAAGGTACAGGTAGAAGCTCCACAGACTCCACTTAGGTGTTGTGGGGTTTTTTTTCCATCCTAAAGGGAAGACACATTTCAAGGGTCTTCACATCATTTTGCCAGACTCCAGTTTCACTCTAAAAAGTAATGAAGTGCAGGGAAACACAATCAGCAGCAAAGCAATACAAATGAAGGCTGAAAACACAAGGCACTTCTTTTCCAAAAGCTGAGCTGCAAAACAAAGGGGTGGGGAAGAATATTGGAGGATAGAGCTAAGAAGAACAGGGGTTGGTTTAACAAGAAAGAAACTAAACTAAAAATGTAGTGACATGTAAGAGGAGAAGGAGGGGAAAGGCACATGAGCCAGTGGCAGGGAGGCAGAAGTTGGAGCCAGGCCATCCCCAGTGCTAACTTTGGCTCAGAGAGAGCAGCCTTAGCAATATCAAGCAAACAGGTATCAGATGAGAGCACTTCAGCACAAAAGACCCAAACGACATGTGCAGCATCATGGTAGAAACCCTGACTTTGCTCAGAGACCCTGCTGGTGTTGCTGTACCTGCTATACCCAGGCTGGCCCCACTGCAGCCCCACTCCTGGCACCTCTTGCTGCAAAAGACAACAGTATTCGTGGAATCACAGACTGGTTTGGGTTGGAAGGGACCCTGAAGACCATCTAGATCCAACCCCCTGCATGGGCAGGGACACCTCCCACCAGCCCAGGCTGCTCCAAGCCCCATCCAACCTGCCCTTCAACACTGCCAGGGATGGGGCAGCCACAGCTTCCCTGGGCAACCTGGGCCAGGCTCTCACCACCCTCACACTCCACAATTCCCTCCTCATCTCTCACCTCAATCTCCCTCTTCCAGTTTTCATCCCTTCCCCCTTGTCCTCTCCCTCCCTGCCCTTGTCCCAAGCCCCTCCCCAGCTTTCCTGGAGCCCCTTCAGGCACTGGAAGCTGCTCTAAGGTCTCCCTGGAGCCTTCTCTTCTCCAGGCTGAACACCCCAACTCTCCCAGCCTGGCTCCAGAGCAGAGCTGCTCCAGCCTCTGAGCATCTTTGTGCCAAGAGGCTTCCTTGGGCATGTTCACCCTTAATGCAGAAGCCACAGCATCTCCCAGCTCCCTCCAGGCTGAGCTGACACGTGCCCACCCAGTGGCACAGCTCCCCTTTCTCTCTGCCAAGCACCAGAAAACCAGAAGCAACCAGAAAACATATTTAGCCTCAGAACCCACTGGGATGTTTTCCTCACAGCAGCACAGGGCCTGCATCTTAGCACACTTCTGAAGTTTGCTTTCTAAGCATCCCAGCCACGTCCAGATCAAGTCTCACACCAAAAGGACAAAAGAAAAGCTCCAAGTTGGGTATTGATTAGCAGGTCCCAACACAGTCAGTGAGAAACTACACTAAAATATTTCACAAAAGAATCTGTTCCCTCATTCCCTTTCTTTGATGCCAACATTGATTTTTCTAACCCAAAAAGATGCTTTCAAACCCAACTGTGGTGTCTCAGTTTGCAACACATCTGCCCAAATCCCCTGCCATGGGCTTCTGGCACTCTCAAAGCAATGTCACCTGAAGTGACACCTAGAAACACCCCTGACTAATTCCAGGCTTTTCTCAGCACATTCTGATGTCTCCAAATGGCTTTAAAGAGAAGAGACCACCAGGCAGAAATATGTATTATGCTGGGGACTGGGTTTGACCAGCTCATTTCTCTTTGGAGGTTAGGCTAAGTGAGCCAGTATTTCTTTTATAGCCAGAAGCACAGAATCTAATGAAGTGAGTATTTGCAGCAATTTAATAACAAAAACCAACCCCCAAAATACATGGAATATTAACAGTCCCTCTGGGAAAAACAAGTTTAACTGTCACAACCAGATGCAATCTCACCCTGCTTCTACCACATGGTCCCCTAGTCATTCCACTATGGATGAAACCAAGCCAAAGTGGAGTCAGGAACCAGCACCACGTCCCAAAGGTGACCTCGATGAGGTCTCCCACAACCAGCACCCTCACCTTAAAGGGATTTATCCTTCCCTCTTAATTTTCTACACCTGCAGGGGAGGAACATTGACCCCCAGTTCCCACATCCAACCTCACGGTCACATAAAACACCAAACTGCCTGTTCTGTTCTCTTTTTTCAACAGCCAGTTTCAGTTCACTGGGAGAAAGAGGAGCAGATGAACCCAAATGTTATTAGCAGAAGATTTCTTTGACATCGTTTTATGCTTCTATAGTAAACAGAAAACCCAGAGAAAACCCTGGAAATCCAGCAAGGAAGAAAAATAACCTCTTTTTACACTGCAGCAACTTTGCATCAGAGCAGCCAAGTTCAAAACCAGAGCCATTCAAAAGTGGGAATGCAGACCAAATCTTTGGTAGAATTAACACTGAAGGCTGCTGGAAAGAAAGAGTCAGGCTTTATTTGGAGTTTACAGCCTAATTATTTTCAGAGAGAAGCTGGAGTTTGGAGTTTTCAGAAATGACTTTGAACATCAATTTCCACAACTTCAAAATTGTCTGTTCCCCTCAGCAGGTTTTTACACTGTTTACATGGTGAGGGTTTCTTGTTTTTTCCCTGCTCCACCATTTTTTGGGGAGTTTACAGTATGATTACATTCCCCTTTTCTTTTTTTAAGGGTCATAAATACCATGAAATCAGAAAGAATGGCATTCTACAAGTAACTAGTTCTTGAGAGGGAACTGGAGTTGGAAGGCAAATACCCTCCCGTGTTGCAGAGTATCCAGGACTCACACCTCCTTGATATAAAGTCAAACAGAAGCATTTATTCCTCTCCCAAATTGCTGCCACTAAGTAAAGAATAGATCCACGTTACTTCATAAATGAAACCATTTGATCTGCTTCCCAATAGCCTCAGAATTCAACACCCTAAGAACACTCCCTAATGAGCCCCATAACCAGACCTAATGTATCAAAGATTAAATTTCTTCAGTCTGATGACAAATAACTCCCCTTTTACTCAGGCACAAACGAGTTGCTGGTTTGCATGAGTGTATTTTAACAGTAACCAAAGCAGAAAACTGATACGATCCTTGCAGAACAAGATTTGCAGCTCTAAATTTATATGTCTGCAGATAAAAAAGCAGAGAGGAGGGAAGGAGGCATTAAAGAGGAAAGACACAAACAAGCAGAGTTGATCAGGGTGAGTTTAAATGCAGAAATAAACCACTCTGTGCACTTGCCAGACAGACACATACCTATAGATACAAGCTTGTGTGGAATATGACCACAAGTTCGGATCTACGGGTTTGTGGCAACAGGCAGGAATCTCTTCTGTAATTTGCTAAGGTTTGGGCTTGGGTTTTGTGTTGGTTTTGTTTTTTTAAAGAGGAAAACCATTTCTGCAAATGAAATTTCAGAGCTGTTAGTACCGAGCAGCCTTGATTCCCCTCAGCACCTTAAATCCCCTCCTTTGGAGGATGGAGGAAGGGAGGGGGAGAGTTGCTTATTGACTTTGCTAGAACATGAGCTCTGTTCCTACCATTTCCTTAACTCCCATGTAACCCTTTGCAAAAAAACCCAACAAACAACAACAGCAAAATAAAACCAGATTTGAACATAAACAAAATCAAGCAGGTCTGGGTTTCTCTCTCACAAGTGCTTTGCTGGGCAGAATTGCTGATGGTTACACAGAGCTGAAGAATTAAAGCCAACATGGGAGGTGTTTTGCTGACAGGGAAGCAAATTATCAGCCACCAAGGGTTTTATGTATGTAGAAGGAGCTGCAACACTCATGCATCCCCCCACCCCAGGAGAAGTTGTCTTGTTTCCATTCTGGCAGCCTGGCTGAAAGAGACAGAAGAAGCCACTGCTTAAGAGTTGTTTTAACTTCCAGAGAAGTCATGACTGGTCTGGGGTTCTATTTTAATTCTATTTTTCAAGGGGGAAAAAAATACTAAAAAAGCCTTTCACTCTGCTAACCAATCTAGCCATTGCCCCTAACTCCAGCTCTTTGCTGTCTCACTGCAGTTCTTCCTAAAATGCCACAGACAAATCACAGAAACCTTCTTGAGGATTTTTCTAAAAAAGACTTGAAAACCAGCCGTGGAGCAACGTTTTGCCACTGCAAGGGAGAGGCATTCCCTCCTTCCCCTCTTCAAGTTTTCTTTCCTGCCTAACCTTTCCCAGGAATGACAAGTTATTGGGTGGGCAACTGGTAGGAAAGAAAGGCTGCAAAAGCAGCCGGGCTGTTACCTGCACCAAAAAGTAGTGAACAAAATCCGTGAGCTTCATTGTTGCTTAAAAGTGTCACAAAATTCCCACTTTTCTCTCTCTCCTCTTCCTCCAGAAGAGCCACTGTATGCATGCCAGCTAATATTCTTCTCTACAAAATGAAACAGTCAAGGCTTGGAAAAGAATTTTGCTATTTGGATGCTTTTAGAACGTTCCCCCGCTTCTTGGGTAGGTTCTTAAAATAAATCACTTCAACCTTTCCAGCCTGCAAGTAAAATACAATTTTCCTCTATTGGAATTACTGCTTGGGCTGGGTTACAACAAACTCCTGTTCCATCCAGCAACAGAGATGGTTAAACTTTCACCATCTGTCCAAAGGTTATCTAAATTGATCCTCTAAATTTAGATTCCTAGGCTTATACTCTCATACCTACCTTAAAAGAGTCCAGCTTTTTTTTTTTCCCCCCAAGTTCTCAGCACCCAAAATTCGTATCAAATGAGCTGCGGGGGTTGAGCATCTTTGAAATGAAAAAAAAAAATAAATGAAAAAGCAGGATAAACTTTCCTGTTGGATCCTAAATGCACTTTAGGAGCAGGCAGAAGGCTCCAGCCCTGCAAGAACTGCTCGGCGGTCGAGGCAGCGGGTCAGGGAGCACGTGGGTCCTGCAGACAGAACAGAGTCACATCAGGCACAAACACACGTATTGTGCACTGCTTTGGAACCCCAACTGCCCTACCAAAAATAACCCAAGGCTTCCCACTGCAAAGCTCATTTCTTTCAGGCAACCTAAGAGTAAAAGAAGCAAGTTTTCTGCTGACCCTTCTAACAGGCACAGGGCCGGGGAGCGGGTGACGCTGCTGCTGCCTGGCCCAGGGTCTCCTGCAGTGACAGGGGACTTTGCTGTGTCCCTCCCATGCTACAAAGCAACACTGCCTAAGCCAGAGCATTTTCTCTAGATTTCTTTTGACCCCAGCAGCCTTTCCAGGGGTGTATGCATTTGGAGGTCAGCTCATCTGCACCTCTGCTGACAGAGCAGCACCTTTCCCATCAGGCAGGAAAAAGCCACGATCTCACTGATCACACTGTGTGGGGGTTACATTTTTACCACCTTTTCCTAGTTCATAACCCTTTCACCCCCCCTCAAATAGCTCACGATGCCATTTTCTAACCACTGGGACAATTTAAATCCTGGAAGGAAGCCAAGAGGTACCATTTGGGTGGCCTGTCCATACCTCCTTGTGACACAGGACATGTGTCCTCACTCCTGACTGCCCTGAATGGAGGTTGCAGGCACCCAAAGCACTTCAACTGCTCCTTATTATTGAATGATTGCAGCTCTTTTCAGGAACAGAACTGAGCCAGACCTGCTAAGAGCCCATCACATGCCTGGTGAGGGCAGCTGTTGGGTGGTGACCCACACAGAAAAGCCTTCCTTTATTTAGTTGCCTAAAGGAGGGCTGATCTCTGCTGCATCTCTGCCCAACCACCTCCAGCTCCCTGGCTACCTGATTGGCTTTTACAAAACAAAAGGGAAGAGCAAGTGTTTTAGGCTCCATCACCACAGCTTCAGCTGGTCACAAAAAAAGGAAAGAAAGAGAAAGCAGCAATAGCTATTTCCAGAAAAGCACCTATATATGCCAAATAAATCACTCCAGCAGGTCCCCACTATAAATCTGACCGACCCTTTCTGCATTCCTGAGAAAGGCAGCTCAGTGGCACAGAGACTGCATTTAGTGGCACCTGTGTGCTGTAAATTACAAGTAGCCAGGAACCAACCTACTCCTTTCCACATATTTTGCTAAACATGGACAATTTTTGAGCCATTGAGCTTAGAAAGGCAGCACCAAATGAACACAGTTTTGGTCTTTGAAAAATATTATTATTATTACTATTATATTACTATTATTATTATTTTATATAAACTGCTTTTACTGATTAATTTCATCTCTATCAAATATACTGACTGAATGAGAGCCATAGATTATGCACAATCTGGGGTTTGGAGCATTTCCCTTCATTGATTAATCATAGAGCTTTTGTACCTTTTGAAACCCTGATGAACATACAAACAGTGGCAGAAAATCCACGACAGGCAAACAAATCAATCACCTTCACACTGTATTTGTCCAGAATGCTAAGATCCCAAAGTTTCAATCTGTACAGAAAGGATCATATTATTTATAGGAAGGATTTGATCACCTTGTCCTAAGGATCCTTTGCTTCACTATCAGTTTTATATTAAGTCAGTGATCACAGGATCAACAAGGCTTTGGTACGAGAACCTGGGGCAGCCAAAAACACTAACACACTTTTTGTTAGTATTCACCCAATATAAAAGTGGCATTTTCTAGATTTACAGCCAAAGGGATATAAAAGGAAACATGTAGAAATAAGGTCTCTCAAGACAGAACATTGGGTTTGGTGTGTGGGTGGTATTTTCTTGCAAACCACAAAGCATAAATGCCCTGTCCAGGAAAATCGATCAGTATGGAATGCATTGTGTGCCTGAGTAAAAAGCTGTTTGCAGCCATTTCATACTTCTGCCACAAAAATAAGACAAATAAGAAACATTCCCATTCTTTCCTCCCCTCTCCTTCCCCCCAGTTTTAACCCACATCTATTTAGGCCCATAAATGTATATACATACACACTTATACACACACACACTCACGCTCTGTCTTAGGTTTAAAGAGCTGTATCAACAGATTTCTGTATTTCAAATCATTTTAAGAAATGCTAAGGAAGAGGAAGATACAGACTGCAGAATGGATGAGAAACCAAATTACCTTAGGAGCAGCCTTTGACAAGATTTCTTCTCAGATGGGCGCTGCCATCTTGTTAGGCCCAAAACTCTTCAAGGAACAGATTCTGGAAGACAAAAATATTCCTGGGTATTTTCATGGCATCTCTTCAAGCAATGGATTCTCCCTTTCTACTTCCAGAGGCTACAGCTTTAGAAGCAAAAGGAACAGACAAGGTCCTAAGAGAGAAATTACTCCCCCCGTTCCTGATGGCTCCATTTTTATTTTTATTTTTTAAATGTATTTCTTTTTTTTTCAATATTCTTTTTACACCTTGGATCTTACCCTCCTGCCCACCCCCCCACACCCCCCCACGATGAGTTAAACCCGGGGATATAAAACATTCCTTGCAACACAAACAGTTCAGAAGTTCTCCAACCCCCGTTAACCACCAAAGCCATAAAGAGAAATAAAGCAACGTGGAGGTTGCTCCTAGTTAGCAACACCAACCAACTTCTTAAACTGATTAGTTATCATCTCCAGAGCCTCACCCAATTCAAGTTTGAGAAAACAGAATCAAAGAGGAGGATCGTTACCTGCTTTTTGAGAAGCTTCACCAACCAAAGCGTTTTGAAGCTTTTTGACTCTTTTAACACTGATACAAGGAATAATTATTTCTCTCTGCCGATGCGATTGTTAAAAGAAGAGAAACCCTGGATTGTGGTGGCTTCGTGGATGCTATTCTTTTTGCACCACAGCAGGATTCTTGGCTGCCAGTCCAAGCTGCTTTCACTTGCCAAGTTTTAAGATGCCGGTTTTGCCTTTCATTTTATTGTTCCTTTCGCAACGTTAAAGACCGACTTAAAAACCCATGCACAGCTGCTATCAGGGAGGGGGGGGGGGGGGAGGAATTATTTGAATTTTGCACAAGAATGGAGATGAGGAAGGAGAGCTCTGTGATGTAACCACAACGACACCCACAGAAATATTCCTAATATTGGGGACACACACGGACTCGCGCTCCCAATCCTGGCGTTTCCCTCCAACACGGTTGGGAACTGGTGTCAGAGAAGGAAATAATAAAAACCCTCCAGACCTACAATCAGCCCTAGCTACACTCAAGTTGATACTTCTCCACCCCCCACTACCTATTTTATTATTTTTTTTTAAATCAACTCTCTGCAGCTTAAAATCATTCTCCCCCATTGCAGGTTTCCTTCCAGGAAAGCAGAGGTTGGGGAGCAGCCTGGCAAAAAGATTCCCCCCCACCCTTGGCTGCTGTTCCTGTCCCTCTGACAGGAGGGCACCCATGCCTGAGCACCACGACCCTTTTTTTGATGCAATGCCACCCTGAAGGCACCCAGCATCACCGTGCCAAAGCTGCCCCCAAAATTCAGTGGGGGCTGCAAACTCCCCCATCAAACACATTCATTTATCGTAACAGACTGATGTAATTTATTTCTTTATAAGAGATTGTGTCAAAGGAAGGTGGGAACAGATTTATTTTTAAAAAAAAAATCTCTGTATAGGAGCTGATTGATTTGATTTGATGTAGCAACAAAACTATTGGGACTGGTACCAAGGATTAAATGCATTTAAAAGAACAAAAAGTTGTTTGTGATCCTTCCCAGACTTCAACCAGCTATGAAAAGTGGCTTATGCTCAATATACAGAATCAAGTACAGGAGGACACAACTCCTCCATCAGACACACACATAATGTGACCAACACCATCCTGATAACAGACCTTGGAGGGGCAGATACTTCATATCTGTGCAAAGAAAATGCCCTCCCAGCCAGGGCTGCCTGAGAGATCCGTGCAGCCAGACCCACCCACCCAGGGAATGCTCCCAGGGTGCTGGGAATGGCTGGAGAAGACTCTTTTGCACAGTCCACAGGTGACTGTTTATACAGCCTGTGAGCCAGAAAATGGAAGCTGTTTCCAACATACAATAACCCAGGGTGAAAACAGCTCTGACACCAGCTGTTCTACGTGCAGAGGTTTACTGCTGACTTTACAGCAGAACTAACTGCAACTCACAGATGAATCCACCCCCAGACTTCGTATTTTAGGAGGAAAGAAAAAAAAAAGAGGCTACAGACAACTCAGAGCTTCTATGAAAACCAACAGTCCCACACAAAAGCAGCGTGGATTAATAAAGGGGGAAAGAAAAACAGGAGCTTTGTTCTAAAGTGGAAGCATAAGATGTGAAATTTCAAAATCAGATGGCTTGGTCTGTGATTTCTTTCATTTAAATGAATTGATCTGTTGCTAAACTGCTGCTCTGGTGCCAAGAAACTTTTAACTCTTTCGGCTCAGAACTGCCCGTGTTTGGTGATCTTCTCTCTTCTCCCCAGCACACTCTGGTTAAACCAGAAGGCAGAAATTGAAAAACCAAGTGGGAGATGAAAAAACGAAGTCGGGGAGTGAAAACCAAGAGCAGAAAAAGAAGGGGGGAATTAAACCCACAAGCTCACGCAGAGCACAAAGGAGCCACGACACGGAACGTAGCGGTGCTTCCTTAGAACTTCTGCTGGATAAACAACGTGATTCTTGTTCTTACAACGTTGCTAAGACTTGGAAAGGAGACAGAAAGGCCTCCAACCTTCAGAATTCCACGTAGAGCAAGAACTCCGGGGCAAACCCAACAGAAACAGGGTTAGCAGCAAGAAAAAGCAACAGAATCCCTGACCTACTGCATTGCAAACGTTCAC
>NW_009952719.1:1259579-1261328 GCF_000747805.2 Chaetura pelagica
TACACGTGCTCACCTACGTGGAAAAGGACAACAGCAAAAAAAAAAGCAAACTGAAAAGCTCTCAAAAATAAAAATACATATCTATTGAAAAAAAAAAATAACCCAAAAGATAGCTGCTTTGGGAAAAATGGGGTGAAAGTTCCTAGTGCTTTTCCAGTTTGGTCTGCTTTGCCCACTTTAAAAAATAACACAAAAATAATCGAAAACAGACAGGTTGTAATTAGAGAGAATTCCAGGGGGGGAAAAATATTTATGTGTAGAATAAAAACAAACAAAAAAAGATATTGATATGTCTACATATCTCCCACTTTCCAGTTCTGCTGCAGTTCCCCCTAAACTGCTGCTGCTTGCTCCAATCTGCTGCCTGCTTAACAACGGAATGACAGGCAACATCTGTTTGTATAGAAGCCAAGATCAAGCCTTCAACATTTTTTTGGCTCAGTTTCTTTTTTTTTTTTTTTTTCTCTTTTTCTTCCTTCCCTACCCCCTCCCCCTGGAAAGCTTGAAAAAAAAAATAAAAAATCAAAAAGAGAAGTAGAAGAAAAAGTAAAAGTGCACAGCAAGGTTTGGAAAGCAACTCAAGTGAGGCAGCAACTATTTTCTCTTGAGTTATTTCAAGGGTGACTCTTTCTTCTTTCTCCACCCGCCATCACCTCCTCCCCTACTCTCCCCACCCTATATCCTCTCTCCTGCCCCATGCTATTAATAAAACATCACACAGAGTGGAAAAAAAACCACCAAAACAAACCCAAAACCCAACAAATCCAACCTACCTTGATCACTTAAAGGCCACTCCCTCCTACAGGGAGGGGGGTTCTTCAGTAGGCAACTAAAAAAAAAATGGATGGGGAGGGGAATAATAGGATGGTTCAGGGGACAGTCTTGCCACAATCCTCTCACCCTCTTTTTTTTTGCTTTCCTCCATTTTACAGGCTATAAAATATCTCCTGCATCTTTTCAAAAGAAAAGAAATTGTTTTGAAATCAATAAATACGAGGAAAAAAAAAATCATAAATAAAATAATAATTTAAAAAAAAAAAATACCAGCCTGGGTCCAAATACAATTCAAGTGACTAACAATGTCAGTCGACTGCCAATTCTGTGGCAAAGTGGGAGAAAGCACAATAATTCCACATGCTGAGATGTGAACAACTGGAAAGAAACCAACTCTCCAGAAGTCACAATGAAAAGTCCCGCGGTTCCCCCAGCCCCACTGCCACCCCTTCTGGAGTCTCCCCCTGAACCGTCCCTCCCGAGGAGGAGGGGGAGAACAAAAAAAGCCACTAATTTAACAAAAGGAAAAAAATAAAACAAAACACAACAAACCACAACAAAACTATCAACCTAAGCTGTTTAAAAAACTCGGGGAATGTCGAATTCGCTGGTGATTTGGGACAACGCTCCCACGTGCACACACACATATACACACACACACACATTCACACACACATTTACACACACACCTCCCCCCCTCCCTTTTAATAAAAATAAATAAAATCAGACAAGTTGCTAAGGCGACTCGTGTAAACTCAGAATCCAGGCACATTTCTGGCCTTTCCCCCCATATTCCATCTCGTATTCCGAGCACGCAGCACTGCGGCACGATTGCACCAATGCTCTGCATTAATCTTGGCCTTAAACGGGCTGCCTGGCAAAGCAAACTGTGTGTATAGATCATCTTCCCAACTTAACAAGTTTAAAGGGAGAGAGGGTGGTGGTGGTGGTGGGTGGGGAGGGGTTGGGTAGGGG